>NC_141546.1:49827500-50127500 GCF_021556685.1 Rattus norvegicus
CATTTGGTCAGAGAATATTGACTGTAAAAATGTGGGACCTAGCCTGAGAAAATAATTGTCCTCTCCAACAGTGAAGAGATACAGGAAGTGACTTGCCCAAAAGCAAGGTGACTAGGAACCAGGACCCTTAAATGCAGGTCCACCCATGCATTTTTAGATGCAATTCAGTTGTATACAAATAGTGAGTTTTGCAGTAGTGTTAGGAAATAATTAATGATAGGGGTAGCCACCTTCCTCCTAGGGTTTTGATTTCTGTCTCTTGCTGACAGTTTTTTTTTTTAACATAACTGATTAGTCCACTTTAAAAAGACTCTTTCTCCCCTCTCTAAGAAATCTCCTGAGTGTAATAGTTAAGTATGGCTAGCAAACTATACCTTATTATAATGGATATATAAGTAAACATCCCTTTGAGGAATGTTTTGTCTCTATTTCCTTCTTCAGCGGCAAGCCAACACAGTGCGCCTTTAAAAAGTTGCCTCTTCAAGGGCAGAATTTAAGAGAAAGAGATATGCCAAGGTCTACTTCCCTTAATACCCAAACTTGGTTACAGACTAGGGGTGCCATTCTTAGAGCCCTTGAGTGGTTATGTGTGCTTGGGGGGAGGGAAGGTGGGGTTTGGTAGGGCAGGTGGATAAAGATGGTGAGAAGGGCTGAAGCGTGGGCTGATTGGATTGCTGGGTGGCAGAGTCCCCTTGCTGCCCCAGGCAAGTAGAAGACAGCTTTAAACGTCCCTGAGAAGGGAAAGTCTACCATGGATCTCTTCGTCTCTCACCATCAGTGGCTAAGGGCTTCTGTGAGGGATGAGCAACTTTGAGGGAACTCCTCGGTTGTTGTCAGTGGAGGACTAAGAAGAGAGAGGGCATTGTCAAGGTCACCTTTCCCTGTTCCTGTTATCCAGAGATAATCTGTTCCCACAGTATAATCCGGCACACGCAGAGGTTCTCAGCTAGGGCTACTGTAACTCCAAGGAGCTATTTGGTAATGCTGGAGACTGTATTTGTTTGTCACAACGGGGTGAGGCTGCTGCTACTGGCATCTAAGGGTGCTTGCTGCTCAGTACTTATGGTCCAGGGCACCTCCTCAAAAGGAATTATCTGTCTGAAATATCAGGAGAAACTGTGGAGAAACTGTGATCTAAGGAGACATCGCTGCAAACCGTGTAGACAGAAGCTACTCTGAAACATTAAATTATCTAATAGTCACCTGAAAGAAGTAAAAGGGGAAAATTAAATCTCATTTGCTTTACTATATCTAAAAGTGATCATTTCAACATGGAATTAATATACATTCTCTCTCTCCATTTCCCTCTCCCTCTCCCTCCCTTCCCCCCATCTCTGTCTCTTGGTCTGTCTGTCTGTCTGTCTGTCTGTCTGTCTCTCTCTCTCTCTCTCTCTCACACACACACACACACACACACTAACTCACACACTCACTCTTTTCTTTGATACAGATGTAGCACAGGGTAGCCTTAAGTTCCTAGGCTAAAAGCCTTCTAGATAGCTGTTACTATAGGCAGAGGCCATCACAGAAAGTTACACTGTTTCAATGAGAAACCTTGCACTTCTCTTCTTCATCCTGGGTCTTTGAAATCTGGTGTGTATTTGCATGTATAACCCACCTCTGTCCCAATAATCTGTACTGGAGTGCCCCAGGGCCTCTGGCAGCAGGGCTGCCTTCAGGCAATACGTCTTCTCCAAGTCTGGCTAGGGAAGGCGTTCACCTGGCCCTGGGCTGTGCTGATCCCCACTTCCTTCTCCTAGCCTGGCCCGGCAGAGGACTTTGGAGGATGAAGAAGAACAGGAGCGTGAACGCAGGCGGAGGCACCGCAACCTGAGTTCAACCACAGAGGATGAATCTCCAAAACTCACCCAGAATGGAGCTCAGAGATCTGTGGAGAGGTACTTGCTTGGGTTGGGTTCTGAACGTCATTTTATCATTCTGAGTGGAAGTGGGGTCTTAGCTGTCCCAGCAAGACTATGTGAAATCAGTTTGACCTGCTAAGGATTCGGTCCTGGGATAAGCCTGATGGTGGGAAGATGAACTTCAAATTCCTCATCATCTCTAGACCCATCCTTAGCCCAAGCACGGTTTCTACCCTTGTTGATACACTCCCAGGTGCTGTTTGGTGAAGCTGTCCATGAGCCCTTCTCTGCTGGACATTTTATAATGCAGCTCCCTTAGTCCTCACGGTGTTCATAACCTGTTTTACAACAGGAGAGGGTCACAGAAGCATGCTAACTCACTGAGGTCCTATACCTAGTGAGCATGGCCAGTGTTCATCCAGATTTGTCAAGCGTCCCAGTACTCTAATCTTCCGGACTCTGAGGGAAGCAAAAGGGGACAGTCATGACAGCTAGGTTTGGGGATTATGAGGGAAAGGAAGAGAAGGACCCAGAAGTTTCTGAATGTTGCCCACGTGATAGGGCTTTGCTCTCATGGGATACCTCTTATCCTGGGAGCTATCCAACAAGCTCAATTTATAGAATTGAAGGGCTCAGTCAGTGAGTAGATGTACGTGAAATCACATGAAAAAGCGGGGACAGGAGGCACAGACAGACAGACTCCTTTAGATGGAGACCACTGCCTCAGAGTTTTACACAGGTTTTTGTTTGTTTTGTTATCTTGCTCCCCTCTCCCCTCCAGCAATGAGGAAAGGTCAGGCTGTGTCCCCTGGGCTGACCCAAACCTACTGCCATCACTGTGTTCTGGACATACCCATGTGACAGGCAGGGTAATAGAATGGTGTCTCAGAAGCCTTGGGTTTTCCTTTTAGCTCCCTACCAGTTAGCTCCCATGGCTGCCTCTAGGCTCTGATGGCCAGAAACTATACTCATTCCTTTGAGCTCTCCCAGTCAATGTTTCCCCAGGCCTAGAACCTATAAAGCCATTGCTTGATCAATGTTAGCAATTGTGGTTGAACAGTTCACTGTCCTCTGTATAGGAATCTGGGAATTTAAAGATTTGTTTATTTTATTTATATGAGTATACAATAGCTGTCTTCAGACACACCAGAAGAGGGCATCGGATCCCATCACAGATGGTTGTAAGCCATCATGTGGTTGTTGGGATTTGAACTCAGGACCTCAGGAAGATCAGTCAGTGCTCTTATCCACTGAGCCATCTCTCCAGCCCGATTGTTTTATTTTTTTATTTTTTTTCTTTTTTCTTTTTTTCGGAGCTGGGGACCGAACCCAGGGCCTTCCGCTTGCTAGGCAAGCGCTCTACCACTGAGCTAAATCCCCAACCCCGATTGTTTTATTTTTTATTATTTTTTTAATATTTTTAGAGCCCAGGGTGCTTTGTTTAAGTGACACTGAGCACACAGAATACGTAGAAGTGATTATTTTAAAAATAGTGGTGGGGAGGGAGAGGGAGCAGTTGGTGGGCCTGGAGGCATTTCATGGAGGCAGCTATACTCAGGGTCACCCTCACTCCGGATATCATCTGATTCTGTCCATCTTCTCTCCCTGTGTCTTTTTTGATTTAGGCTGCCCAGTGTGGAGGAAGCAGAGGTCTCCAAGCCATCCCCTCCAGCCTCCAAAGACGAAGGCGAAGAGTTCCAGGCCATCCTCAGGACCAGAAAGGGGCGGAGACAGAGGCAGCAGGTGGTAGGGGCTGTCCAGGCTCCGGGACAGGAGAAGGTAGAGGCAGAGGAGGAAAGGGACAGCCTGGGCCCTGAGCAGACCGTGTCGCAGCCCCTTGTGCCTAAGAAGAAAGTGGAGTCCCTGCCTCGCCGGAGACTGAGTCGGGAGCAGCGAGGCCCTTGGGCCCAGGAAGAAGAATGTCTAAAGAGCAGAGAGCTTGTGGAAGGAGAAAAGGGGCGTCCAGAGGAGACAGCAGCTCAGCAGAAATCGCCTGTCTCAGAGAAAACCCCAGTGTCCGCCAAGAGACTGGTTTCGGAGAAAGCCTGCCCCTCAGAGAAGGGGACAGCCACAGAGAAAGCGTCTCCAACCGAGAAAAGACCAGAGAAGTTGGTTCCAGAAAGAACAAGTGTGACAGAGAAGTCACCAGCCCCTGAGAAGACACTTGTGTCCCTGAAGACAGCAGCACCAGAGAGAAGGTCCCCTCCAGTTCTAGAAAAAGCCACCGTCTCTGAGAAGATGCAGGAGAGGAAGCTGGTGTCGGAGAAAGCGTCCATCTTCGAGAAGCCACTGGTCTCAGAGACGAAGCTGACTCCAAAGAAGGCAGCGGTGTCAGAGCAGCCCCAGACCCCTGGGGGAAGCCAGGCCACCACGAGGGAGGTCAGCGGAAGGGCCCTCCCTGGGAAGAGCCCACCTTCCTCTGCAGAGCAGAGCGCACCAGACCCGCCGACTAAAGCGTCTCGCTTCCTACCCGTCACACTGCAGGTTGGCATTGATCCCGTTCTGTCTCTCTCTTGCCGGCTCTAGCAGACCTCACTGCAGTCCAGCCCTTGTGGCTTGTGGCTCCTCCCATTTTTGAGCTGGCATCGGGG
The DNA here is from genome assembly GCF_021556685.1 of Rattus norvegicus. NCBI lineage: Eukaryota > Metazoa > Chordata > Mammalia > Rodentia > Muridae > Rattus > Rattus norvegicus. The sequence continues at coordinate 49,831,954 of NC_141546.1, forward strand.
GCTTCTTCTCTCCTTGTTTTTCCTAGTTACTGTCAGAATAGGACACCGAGTCAGAGACAGACTGTTGGACCTGCAAGGGACCATGTGCAGGGAAAACCTGGCTTCTCTAATCACATCCTCATCCAGGTCCTAGGCTCCAGCTCCTAAGACATTTATTTATGCTCAGAGCCAGGGTAGCCTTGTCTCCTGTCCACTACAGAGCCTTCCAGGGAAACCTGCACCCATTAAGTATGGGAGCCTAAGTCTATATAGCAAACTCTTAGGAAGCTTCAGATCCTTCCAAAACTAAAGCTCTACCTGGTAGCCGGGCTACATGGGACTATATAGCCATGGCATGGCAAAGAGTGAGACACAGGTAGTCCAACTGACTCTCTTCTTCTAACTGTAGCTTCTGGGATGAGCCAGGCCACCTGAGGTCCCCCTTGAAGTTTGGGGGTGCTTGGGCCTAGGAGCACCCTACGATTGTACTGAGGAAGATGAACTCTTGTCTGACACCTTTGTTTCACTCAGGTGAAAATTCCCAGCAAGGATGAAGATGCAGACACATCTTCACCCACACTCACCTACAGCAGTTCCCTCAAGCGCTCCAGCCCCAGGACCATCTCCTTCCGGGTAAGAGCCTGGGGACCCTAGTCACCCACCAGTCAGCTGCAGAACACGCAAATGAAACCAGTACCCATGAAGCAAGAGCTGTAGGTTATACTGGATAGAGAGAAGCTTTGAATTATGGGTGCCCAAACAAAATAAGTCATTTTAAATAAAGAGAGCAGGTTGAAGATGTAGAAAACCTGCGTGTGCGTGTAAATAAGTGTGAGCAGCCCCACCTAGTGGATTAGATCAGCACTGCAGGAAGATGCACTTGCCAGACCAGATTGCCTGGATCAACCCTCTTGTGTCTTCAACAGTCCCTGTCCTTCCTTGGGAGGTAGGGGCAGGGCAGAGTTTCTCTCCTGTGTTCTCTGCCTCTGCCTTGCTGCTGTGTGATGAAATTGGAGAGTTCCATCTGGTCTGTCTCAATACTTAATCTTGCTTCTGTTTACTGGGTCATTTGTTCTTCCATTGATTGAATGTGCCTTGTGCCCCGAGGCATGCTAGGCTCTGAAAAAGAGCTGGTAGGCCTGAGGTTGACCAGTACTCCCAAGGCTCATGGTCACTGAGGAGGTAGAGAGAAATACAGGTTGTAGCAGGTCCCTTGGCAAGGCAAGGGGGGGCCCGAGAAAGGGCTTTGGACCCACACTGGAAGGTGAAGGCAGGTGCTTTCAGATAAGACTTTTAATGAAGGCTTGGCACTCTGAGGTGGGGGTGGACTCTCAGAAGGAAGAGAAGAGCTAGATTCCTCCCTGGGGAAGGGGCGTGGATTTCCTGAGACCCTCACTTACCAACCTTACCTTCTTATTTCAGATGAGCCTCAAGAAAGACAACCCAGAAACAACCTTAACCCGCAGGTGAGCTGCCTGGAGGCCTTGCTCGCTTTTTTCTGGTCATATGTATATACGTATTTTCCCCTGCCTGTCATTATTGTGCTACGCTGGGCCACAGGATGCGTGAAGGAAGATGGAGATTTTGTAACATTGAGCCAAGCAGAGGGAGGATGGTACATTGTGCAAAGGTGTGGGAGTAGGAAATATAGACAAACATTTTTTTTTTTAAAAAGCTCTAAAATGTAGTGCAGATGTTACAAGGTTCACCCACCTGGTTGTCGTAAAGATATAAAAATAAAATGAATAGTTGTCTATTTCCCCGCTCGGTCCACACCACCGTGTCCCAAGATATCTGCTAGATATCTTGGCGGATACACATCTCAGTCGCACACTTTCTTACACTCAAACCCTCACATAAAAGAACACACAACACAATAACCTTTGACCCAATTGATAACATATACTTGCCCACTTAAGCATACAAAGCCCAGTACCATCCATCCCTTAGGAACATTGATAACAACCTGTAAATACACAGAGCAGAATCGTAACATCACCTGCCATGGCTTCTCCCCTCTCTCTCTCCTCTGTCTCCTGTCTCTTCCTTTCTCTCCTAGTCTCCTCTTCCTTCAGACTTCTCTCCCACCCATCCTTCTCCAATGATAGGCCTCCTTCTGTCCTGTACCTGCCCCTCACCTGTACTTTCCAAATTCAATGGGGAGGTGGTTCTGGTGAAGTCACTGAGTTCTGAGTCCTTGACTAGGCAACTGTCCTTGGGGCAGTGGAATTAGTATCAAAATACAGATAACTTCAGGGCAAACCACAACACCCACCTGTGCTGTATCACGTGCCTGCTAAACCTTTAGTAAGGGCTTGTGTTCCTAGGCCTGGGGCCTGGGGTGTGGGTGGGGCAAAAGGAGACCAAAGACAAGCAACTCATTTGAGACACATTGAATACATAGCCACCTAAGCGGGCAGGATGCAGGGACAGCAGCGGTGTAAACGGAGGGTGGGCTCACAGGAGCTGTCATGACCGCCCAGCCTGTGAGAACTGAGGTGTTTTAGTGGAGGTGACAGGGTGTGAATGGAGAAGGGAGGAAGGGAAAAGTTGGAAGTACTTCTGATACTGAGATGCCCGATTGAAATCACGTAGGCAGATTGTTCCTCAGGGGTGAGAAAGTTCCTGAGGTCTGTAGACTGCACCCTGCCTGAGTCATTGCAATCCACTCTGCGATGAAGGCATCTTCATCAGTTTCTGTCCTCCCTCTTTGCCAGCATCTTTGGGTACCAGGAGTGGTTCTTCAAGTCCCTGGGACAGGCCTGGCCATCCTGCAGAATTTCATTCTGGCCTCCCTGGTTTGTTTCTTTCTGTCTTCTCTTCCCACAGTGCCAGTGTGAGGCTGCCGGCTAGCACAGTCAAGCTAGGGGAGAAACTGGAGAGATATCACACGGCCATCCAGGTAGGAGCAGAGGGTGTCTCTGTGAGAGCAGGAGCCTCTGCCAAGGTGGAGGGCGCTATTTATGAACCTCACAGTCGCAGCTCAGCCACTCGCATCTCTGCTTTGCAGAGGTCAGAATCCGTCAGGTCTCCAGGCTCCTCCCGTACCGAAGTCCTTGTCACTCCTGCTGGTGTAGCCAGCAAGCGCCACCTCTTTGAGAAGGAACTGTCAGGCCAGAACCGCACAGAACCAACCTCCATCCGAAAGGTGAGGGCCAGATCCCAGCTGCTGGGCTCCAACATCCTTGAAGCCTGGGCCTAACCCTTGGCAAGGTTAGAACTGTATTGTCTGTCAATGTTGGCAGGACCTTGACTTGGCATTGCGTTTCTGAGATTGTGTCTCCTTAACTGGGTGCAGACTCCCCAGGGTGGGGCCTGTCCCAGGCACACATAGCTTGTGCTGAGTCACAGAATCTTGTGTGGAGGACAGAATCTTGTCCCCATTCTAGGGTCTTTGGAAAAGCCTTACCGTTGTCAGCGACTCTGAACCCAAAGGTGGAAATTTTCTTTCTAGGAGAATCTGCGTCTGTCAGGGGTCGTGACATCCAAACTTAACCTGTGGATAAGCAGGACCCAGGATTCGGGAGACCACGGTCCTCAGGTGACCTCACCCACATGTTTCTTACAAGGTCAGGGGAGGGATAGGCTCAACAGCAGTGGGTCATTCCAGAAGTGGAGCTGGAGGCAGGGGCTGTGGGGTAAGGACACAGTCTGAGGGGGGGAGAGCTGCAGAGAGGAGAGTGTCTGGGTCCTCTTCCCTTCACGAAAAACAAAGACATCTGGAGTAGGGGACAGGTGGGGGACTCAAGTTCCTCTTTGCCTGTGTCTGAGTTCCTGCTCTTTACTCTGATGCCCCAATCAGGAGGTACGAAAAGAGGCATCAGCCACCAAGAGGGCTCAGTGGGGAAACAAGTCAACCACATCTCTGGATGCAGAGGTGAGTGGGGCCGGAGGGACTGGCCCTAAGATACAGTGGAAGGCCCCCAAACCTATCCAAGTGCTTACTCTTAAGAGGGTGGCAGTTTGGAGTTGTGTGGTCTGAGTGCCCAGGTTCTGCCTGTCCCTGCGTGCTCAGATGACTGACCCAAGAATCATGGGAGCCCTTGCACTAGCTTGGCTGAGCTGTAGTTTGGGTGCCCTATCTAACCATTAGGTTTTGGGTATCTTTCCCAGTGCGGGTGAAGGCTTGGTTGATCAAAGGTGTGTTTTCTTATCCAGAGATGCCACTCCTCCCCCGCTCCCCAGCCCTAGGAACTCCTTTCCTTGTTCTCATTGGCCTTTGTCCCACAGGTGTGACGATCCCTGTCAGGACAGACCTGCAAACCTGCATCCCAAGGGCCTTCGTTGCAGACCCCACTCCCTTTCTGCCTCTGGGACAGTCTGGTCGGGGCCTTTGGGGGCCAGGAACATGAATGGCACTCCTCCAGCCCCTCTCCAGCCCAGACTGTGGGCAGATGTGCTTTGGTACTTTTTTGTCCCGCTGCAGATACAAAATATCCTGAACCCAGAAGGCCCCAAAGCACAGCCCTGGCGCATCAGCTAATGGAGTCTCCATGTCCTCCCTAGGGACTGCCTCCCTAGGGACTGCCTCCCTTTGCCCTGCTCACTTCCAGCATCAAGCCGCATTATTTTGCAAACTCCAGAGTTATGTCTTGCCTGCTCCCGGCAGGCACTCAGTGTGCCTGTGACATCTCCACACTATGTCCTAGACCTGTTGATGGCTCCCTGAGGCTTTTTCAAGCCAGACTGGAAAGGAGCAGCCCATGTGCTACATCCGCTGCTTGTGCTGTGTTCCCCACCATCCTGCTGCCCTGATCGGGAGCTCAGTGCCCTTTTGTCTTACCCCATGCCTATTCTCTCACCCAGAAAAAACCTTCCCCAGGAAGGATCTGATAAACTCATTCAGTCTCAGGCATAAGTGGCTGGTAATGTTGATGGGTTTGTTCCCATGGGCCTTGCTTTCCTGGAGTCCACTGTGGGAACTGAGGGACCATCGATTGGCTCTGCTGGAAGAAGAAACCCATCCCTCACTCCCATCTCCTCCCATTTTAAGGTCCTAACTTTGTGACTAAATGGTACGTACCTGGGAGAATGGCTCAGCAGTGAAGAGCCCTGGCTGCTCTTGCGGGGGACCTAGGCTCAATTCCTAGCACCTATACATTGGCTTACAAATGTCTGAAACCCCGGTTTTAGGGAATCTGTAGGCTCTGCATAAACACGGTACGCAGTTATATGCACAAGCAAGACACATAAAACTCATTTAAAAGCGCAGACTACACATACCCCCCTTCCATACTTCTCCCCAGGCTTCCTCCTCCCCAGTCCTCAGAACCATGACCCCGTGTGCACTTGTAGAATGCTGAGCCACCCAGAAATGCTCGACAAACCCTGCAACTCTATTATGGCTGGAGTCTGAAGGAGGTTACAATCTAAGCCATTCCAGCTCCGATTCCCTAACGACTGCTCTGGATTCACCTGGAGCAGCCTTGAGGGAGAATGGGTGCAAGGCTGCTCATACCCACTTGCCCTGGGGCATCCCACAGTTTCTCAGAACATGGCTAGTAAGTGTAACACTGGGTCCCTGCTCCCCTAGTTAATGGAACAGAATCGGTCAGTCAGTGTCATGTTTTCCCCCACCCCCCAGCCCCATTTTTTTTTTTTTTTTTTTTTTTTTTTGTCCTGGGTGAAGGCCCTTTCAGCATCCAGGCTGGCTTACCTCTGAGAATCTCCTGTAGATGATCTCACCGTTTTTGCTAGGCTGGAGGTGGAGGGAGCAGGCCCTGAAGACTTGCCTGAAACATCCATCCTGTATATCCTGAGAAAGGATTCAATCTGCAACTGAGGGTTGGTATAAATCTGGGCAGGGCAGGGAAGGTAGCTATGTGCCACCCGGACAGTGGAGGGTGTAACTTCTCTGGTTCTGCTGAGCATGTTGACTGTGACCCCCAAGCCCTTCCCTTCTCTGAATTCCAAAAGTTCAAGCAGGTGACCGAAAAGGCTTGGGTGTTCGTGATGTGAATTTTGGGGAGTTCCTTGGCAAGTGAAGTTCTGAAGCAAGCGAAGCTGTCCTACAGACTCTTAGGAGAGGCTCATGGTGCCCCCGAGACAGTGGAGGGGATGCTCATTGGGTGCAGGCTTGAAGTTGAATGAGCTCTGTCCGCACCCTCTCTTTGGGGTGCCCACTGTGAGCAGACAGTTGGTGGGAGTCCTGGGCAGCTGCCTTCTACAGCTCCTTTTGCCTCCCGCTTTGCTCTGGAGACAGCTGATGAACAAGGGTGTGGTAGTGACTGGAGCTAGAGGTAGGGGTGTGTGTGTTTGTGTGTGTGTGTGTGTGTGTGTGTGTGTGTGTGTCCGTCCATGTCAGCGCGTGCATAGGAGGTGATGTTTGAGTGCCCCCTGGTGGCAAGTCTACCTCCCTGCTCTGCTGTTGCAGTGGCCTGGGGACATCCTGTCACCGTGGGTATCCCAGTGCACATGCACTGTCTGCATGCTTCTTCAAATCATCACATTTCTGATTTTCTGCCTCTCTGTCTAGACCTGATTATTTGTAATGACCAGACCTCTAAGTTGCTTCCAGACCATCTTGCTATGCACTGGTGTGACTGCCAAGAAGTGGCTGTCTGGAAAAGTCCCACACCTAAGATACTAAGTCTCCAGATAAGAACCCATTGGTTTTTCTAGGAGGAGGGTGCTCTGTGTGGACAGATGCCCCCAGATTCCTCTTTCAGGCATCCCTGAAATCTGGCTATGACCTGTTTGAAAGGTTATCGACTCTCTTGGAAAGGAGATTAAGTTCATGGAGGGTTTAGGGAAACCAACTCATAGATTCCCGGAGGTTCTAGACTGAGATACAATGTAAAAAATGGGGCTTCCATGGGAAGCAGGCTGTCTTGCTCTTTATGAGGTCAGTCTGGCTTCTGTACTCATCATCTTGAATCTTCTCCCTCCCTCCCTCTGCCTTTCCCAAGCTCCCCAGATTTCCTGAGCCCTCCCTTTCCTGGGATGCTGCCCCTCCCCTGCCTGTGGCCCCGCTTGTCCTGCGACTGACCTGCTGGCAGCATGGAGACACACATGGCTCAGGATAAGCCTGGGGCTGGGGATCAAAGTCACTGGGCTCAGAGGCTGCTAAGGATCATGGGAAGGGAACTGTGTCAGCTGAATGATGGACGAGTTGGCTGGTGGTGTGGATGATTTGTGTGCAGAGGATCCTTGCAAGGGCTTTGGCATAGAGTGATTCCTGTCTCTCTTAAGTGGTAGAAGTAAAGGGGATCAGGAGAGAAGAGATGGCAGGGGCTGGGCGAATCTGGTTTACTTGCTATAAACAAGAGACTGAATCTGACAGTGTCTGGAAGGGTCAGGGATCTCAGGGCTTGGGGCACCTGGGAAGTCGGGCCTGGTCTGTGGGAGTACACGTCCTTCAGATTCTGCTTGGACCTGCTGAGAAGATGAGTGGAGAGAGGGAGAGTGGAGAGAGTCAGCTGACCCCCAACTTAGTTTCCTCTTAGTTTTTGTCACCCCCTGAGCCCCACCTTGTTCCAGTCACTCTGCGTGGGCTGCTGGACATAAATATTCAAACTGCAGTACAAGCTTGGTCTCGATCTTACGATCTAGTGGTTGAGCCAGTGATCTAGTGGGCGAGCCAGACCAAACAGCTCACCATGACGTCTCCAACCCTGGGGGAAATTCCAGTAGTCCTCTCCACCACACTCTTACTGACAGAGCAAGGAGAGTGGCCATTCTTGGGTAACCAACTCCAGCCTTGGAGGCTACTTCTGTGAGGACAACATGGTGTGTGGCCTTGGGGCTCATGGAGAGGACTCACCAAGGCCTGCAGAGCCATCTGCCAGAGGCCGCTTAGCCCATAAGAAGCAGCCAACAGCCCAGACAACATTTTTAACCCCCGACTTCATTTCCAACGGAGTTCTAGCCCTCTCCTCCCCAGGACCTGGCTCAGAGGCTCGTGAAGTGTCTCTGACGTTGACTACTTCTGCCCTCAGCTCTGCTCCCAGCCTGCTCTTCTGGACCTGGGCTTCTGGCGTCTGCTTTATCGGGATTCTCAAGAGGGACAGCTGGTTTATGTTACAAGCCTGTTCCCTGCATATCTGCTCTGGTTTTAAATAGCTTTATCTGAGCAGCTGGAGGACCACATGAGCTTATATGGCGTGGGGTACTTGTTCCTTTAGCCCTGTGCCGGGCACCTGTCAAAATAGTAGCCAACACCCCCCCCATTGTGTTGTCCCCCCCCCCCCCCCATCTCCTGCTGCACATTCCTCCCACCGTGGGGCTTGGCTCACAAGGCCCCAGCCCACATGCTTGCTTAAAGCTCTCCCCATGCCCTGCCCTCAGCCAGTCCCTGCTGAGGCTGAGCAGACACCTCAAGTCCTGAGTGCAGGTCCCTGTTCAGAGGTAAGACAAGGGGAGGCTCTAGGAAGGGACAGAAGTCGGCGGGAGAACGAGAGATTTGGCCCTGACACCTTTCCCTAGCCGTGTGCTTGTGTCTACCCTGAGTGGTTGGGTACCAGGAAATCCAGGGCCCTTTCTAGAGGGGAGAACACTTCCTCACTGAGTGGACTCTAACGTGAGTGCCACAGAGTGGAGAGAGCTTGCATTCTTGATGGGGAGGGAGTTGGAGGTCCCGATCTGCCACTGAAGATACTTTGTGGTTTTAAAGTCTTGAGTGGATTGCTTCCCTCCCAAGACCTTTTTATTATTTTATTTATGAGTAGAGTGGTCTAGATCATTGTTGGGCCATTAAATACAACAGAATCCTAACCAATGGGGATTCCCAGATTTAGGTTAAGGATTAGCCAAACCTTTCTTAGAGGCCAGAGAGTAGGATAAGACCACAGTTATATTGGCCGTAATGATCCAGCTCTCATGTCCAGAAACAAAGATGCTGTCCTAGAAGCACTGAGAAAGGTGACATGTACAGAGGCAGGCGGGCCTGGTGGGGCTACTCCACACACATGTACTGTCTCCACTGGGCATCTGTGGCCAGGTGGGATTCCACTCCTGGAGGAGATCAAGGGTGACTATCCCTGGGGGGGTACAGAGGAATCCAGATCCCTTCCCAGGAGAGTCTGGCTAAGCCTGTCAACATCGGAAGGGTTTCCCTGGGACCCACTATGTCCCTTCCAGTGTTACCCTTGCTTCACCCCAACCTTCCCTTAGGGATTGCTCTTGTCTGGTGCCTTCGGATTGTAGGCAGCTTTTCTGACTTCGGGGCCTAGTGAAGGATTGTTCCAGAGGTAATTGTTTCAAGGGTAAGAAATTTTCCAGCACATTCCAAAGGGAGTCCAGCTGGGAAGCCACCTGACCTCCAGGATTCCTCCTCTGACCCTCTTCTCACAGGACAAGTCCTTCTCTCAGGGCATAGGAATCTGAGGGGATCAAGTTACCTTTGCCCCTCCCTTCTGCCCACTGCTGAGTCCTCAGCGGGCTAACAGCTGGAGTTTTAGGAGCATCCCAGCTTAAGGCTGTGTCCAAGGCTGAAGGACAGAGCCTGTGGTCCTCAGCCATGGCAAGGCCGGAGTCTGAAGCTAAGCTCTTTTATAGGTAAAATGATTAAAGCTTCAGAGAGCTTAAGTGACCAGCCTAAGGCCACACAGTAAAAGCTGGGCTTAAAACCTAGACCTTTTGATCCTCAAAGAGTCTTCTTTTGGCTTCTGTTGTTTATTGCCCATGAAAGGTGACCCTGTGGCTTGTGGTGAGGGTAAGTCAGATGTTAAGAAGCTGGTGGAACTAGGGCCCTTGGGACATGCTCTGTTCACCTCTCCATCTTCCCCATCTCACCCGCTTGGTAGACCTCAGCCTCAGCCTGAGTCCACCTGGCTTGGGTGTGGTCCCCTGTGGGCGCACTTCTTAGACACTGCAGTCTGTGCTCTGGGTGCTTTTTTGGGAGCTGGATGGTGTTCCTGGGATCAGGAACCAAGTTGCTCCTGCTTCCTCTAATCTCAGCAAGCTGCCCAGTGGCTCTAAGCTGGTGGGAGGGCAGGAGAGAAGCCCTGGGGCAGCCACATACCTCCCCCTTCCAGAATGTTCCCCTCATCCCCATCCCAGGCAATGGGCTCCTCCTCACAGGTTCTGATAGCTCCCCTGGGGTTTACACAAGATGAGTCTACTACCAAACTCCTGGGCTCAGGAGGAATGGCCATGCTCACCCTGTGGTCTAGGTGGAGGTCATCTGGTGTTCAAATCTTCTCAGTAGATACAGCTCCACCCCCTGTTAAGACACCATACACACTTGGCATCCCATCTCTACTATCTTAATATGGGGGTGGGGTGGGGGTCAGGGTGACATGTTGCACAGGGCTGCTGACCAGAGTTCCACTTGAGCAGGGCTCCTCCCCACAGTCCAAGTCTTAGTCCAGCGGAGGGAGCAGAGTGGGGACTTGCTTTGCTTGACTCCAGCAAGCAGGCCTGGACCGATGCCAAGCCATGGTGGGTTCTGAGTCTGAGGCAGTCTCTAGAGCCTCTGGGAAGTCCCAGCTTCCTGGAAACCTCTCACTGTCGAGGGCGGCCTTCTGACCATCAGTTTAATACAGAGTGCGCTGCATTTCACGGATGTCAATAGATGTGCACCTGGGGTCTCAGCCCTCTTCTCTGCATTGGGATATACATGGAAATCTGGAGAAGGCAAGAACAGGACCATCCGTGTCCCACCCTTCTGTACTGGAAACGTGGGTCAGACTACAGGGGTGTAAGCAAGAAGCAGGGCACAAGAGAAAGACACAAGGGTGGTCCTGCCAGTCAGTTTGTTTCTACCGCCCTTGAGCCTGTCACATCACAGGCTTGTACTTCTCCCTTACGCTTCTTTTGTTAGGAGGGCTGTATTGCAATGGACAAGAGGCGTTATCCACATCTCAGTCAATGTGCTAGTGTCTTTGGGCTAGGCACTGATATGACTTCAGGACTTGGGTTATAATAATATGGGTTGAGTTTGGACCCTAGACCAGCCTACTGCACCACCTCCAATCTTGACATTCTGTAGCATACACTGCAGGGGAGGAGACATAAATGACCTTTCCAAGGTCACACTCAATGACACCAAGGAGGCAGCATTCAAAGGCAGATGAATCTCACACCGAGACCTTACTATTTCCACCTCTCTCTGTGGCTTCCTGTGACTACAGAATTTGTATAACTACTGTTGTGTCTTATAAAAATAAAGGGAGAAGGAATATGTTTGGTGGTGGTGTGGTAAGGTGTGGGGGAAGGGGTACCTCTGCCGGCCCATCCCTTTCCCTTCTGAGGTACCAGCCACCATTCTATAGTACCATTCTGTAGTATAGAATAGAGTTCATTCAGGGCATGGGGAGGGGAGTTGAAAGGCACAGAGAGAGAGAGAGAGAGAAAGAGAGAGAGAGAGAGAGAGAGAGAGAGAGAGAGAGAGAGAGAGAGAGAGAGAGCGCAAGACAGGGGGAAGAGGGTAAGGGAGCAAGGACCAGAGAGCAAGAGGAGCAAGAGCGGGTGGTGAGCAGCTCCTTTTATAGTGAGTCAGGCACATTTTGCTGTTGCCAGGCAACTGTGGGCGGAGCCTAGACTAACAGCCAACAACTACACCTGGCCATGTCTAGGCGGTCAGTCATTAATATCTGCTGGCTCCCCATAGGGTCCCTAAGTGGGGATGTCTGTATTCCATCATTTAGAGAGAACCGAAATGAGGTTCAACTGCGCTACAAACACACCAGCACCTCAGCGACTTCCAGAGGAGAGCCAGAAGCCACTGCTGTTCCTGGCACAGTTAAAGGACTATCTCCACCAGATTCCCAGGGAAACTTTAAAGCTGGAATCTTGATTGAGATTATGTGGATTAATATGCAGTTCTAATACAAAAGGCTGGAGAGATGGCTCAGCAACGAAGAGCGCATACTTAAGGATCCAAAGTGGGGTCCTAGCGCCCATGTCAGGTAGCTCACAGTCCCCTGTAACTCCAGCTTCAGGGGCTCTGAATTCCTCTTCTGAATGCTGTAGACACCTGAGCTCATATGTGCACACACTCACACACAGACACATGTTAAGGAAACATTTTAACAATCTAAAAAAGGAAAAACTACAGAAAAAATTTTTCTTGTGTCCTGTTGTCTGCGTTCTCCAGACAATAATTTTACAAAATTATATAATGTAACATCAAAATTATATAATGTAACATCGAAATTATATAATGTGATGCGCACAGTGTATAGACACCGTTTCAGTCTATGCGCACTCTCAGACTGTACACCCCTGCCTCACTTGTGTGGTGTTTGGGTTGAATTCGATACAGTTTTAATTTGGGTAGGATCATGTGGTCATCCCTAGAAGACACACAAGGAAACCTGTCAGATGGCTCAGTGGTGAGAGCGCTTGCCGCCAAGCCTGATAACCCGAGTTCGATCCCTGGGACCTACAAGGTAGAAGACAAAAATCCGTTGTCCTCTGACCTCCACGCATGTATTGTGACATTCATGTATGTCTGTGCGCGCGCGCACACACACACACACACACACACACACACACACACACACACACACACACAAATACATTTTTTTTTTTTTGGTTCTTTTTTTCGGAGCTGGGGACCGAACCCAGGGCCTTGCGCTTCCTAGGCAAGCGCTCTACCACTGAGCTAAATCCCCAGCCCCACAAATACATTTTTAAAAACCCAATACGGATCCCTCGTGAACATTTTTACTACCATTTCCACTTCCCTTGTGGTGCCCTCTGCACGAGTCCCGATGACTTGTTCTCCGTATTCATAATCTCGCCATTTCAAGAAAGTTATCAGTGGGACCGCACAGCCGCAGTCATACAGCGTGTGGCTGTTACAGTTGGCTTCTCTCAAGCGACTGCTTGAGAATGTAATAGTCGTTTATCTCTTCTAGTGGTTGAGTTCCACGCTGGGGAGGGCCCCAGTTCTTGCCACCGGTTCCTCAGGGGAGCTCAGTGGCAGGATGAAAATATCCAGTGAGAAAAGAAAGGGGGCGCTGTTCACTAGAACTCTCTGCTCCCCTGAAAAGTGGAGAAGCAGGGTTAACCTTTCTTTGAGGAATACAAATACGAACGAAGTCTAGGGTGGCATGCCCGCTCAGGGGCAGGGAACGGGGAACACCAGTTGGCCATCTCGGTGTGATGCAGGCGTTGAGGTTGCTTCCTTGCGGAGGAGGAAACGAGCATTTCACTGTGGACCACACAGGGGATTCACCCCCAGGCCTCTGAATTCTAGCTGGGTGCAGAGGGCTCCGGTGGGAGGCAGCCCTCTCTTCTCACCCGCAGTGATGATTTTCTCTTTCTGGAGGGAGAACGGAGAACATGTCTGACGCCGAGGAAGAGGTGGTGGAGTACGAGGAGTAAGTATCTGGAACATCCTACTCACACGGGGTCAGGGAGCCATGCCGCAACCTCGTAGGAGTGGCTCTGCCTGCTTCCAGGATCTTGAGTTGGGATTTCTTCCCTTCCTTCCTATTTCTGTAACCCTGATTAACAGATCCCAGGCAGACCTCAGGTCGGGGACTTTGGGAATATAGGACTCAGCTCCAGGGCCAACAGGGTCTTACTTGCTGATGCACTGGCTGCCAGAGGGAAGCTGAGACGCTGGGGCTGTTGAAACTTCGAACAGTTCAACAGCTCCCCCGAGGCCACAGAAATACTGCTATTTCCCATGCTGCCCCAGGGGATCCTGTCTCCTGGGGTCCCAAGTCACTTCACAGTGCCTGTCTACAGGCCTGTCCTGGAGAAGCCAGAGGTGACAGTTAGGCAACCCAACAAGTATTCCATAGAGAGTTGTCATCAGAGAGGTCGCACTGCCCTCCACAGAGCCTCCTTTCCCTGGGGTAGGAGCTTAGCAAAGGTGTGTTACATGCAGATGTGACGCAGGAACTTGGGAAGAGGGAGGACAGGCACTAGGATGGGTGGAGGCAGAAGTGTGGAGAAGGTAGACCTCACCTGGCAGCATTTAGAGACTTGGGAGAGAAGGGCTTCCTAGAAAGGAGAACTGCCTGGGAGAACCTTAGAGGTGGGGTGAAAGGAAGAACTGGCAAGAATGCTGGAGGCCAAGATTATTGGCATAGAGATTTGCTAGGGACAGTGAAGATAGCGCTGGCTGAGAAGGGTGAGAAGGCTGACTTTGCAGGGCAGGTCAGAAGTTAGAGTGCCATTTGAAGAAGAAAAGGGGGGTGGCTGGCTTTAGGGACAGGTCATTGTGTGGAGGTGTGTGCGCACGAGTGTGTGCATGAGTGTTTGCACGTGTGTGTGTATGTGTGTATGTGTGTAGCATGTACTGACAGCATCTTCTTTCATATTCAGGGAACAGGAAGGTAAGCACTCACAGGGATGCACAACCAGATGCAGGACAGTATGGCTGGAAACTGGAAACTGACCTACTCCGTCTCTCTTTTCTTTTGCCCTGGCCTTCTCTTATGAGCAGAAGCTGTGGAAGGTATGTTCCTAGGACAGGTGGGGAGTCAGAGAGGAGTTTCAGGAGGCCAGTGTTTCTGGGAAAACAGTTTATCTTTGTTCTGAACTCCTAGATGATCAGAGATATTATAAATAATCACTTCTGTATATGTGTGTAAAGCATATACACGTACATACACATACATACACACATGCATGCACATACATACATGCACACACATATACACACATACATACACACATACACACATGCATACACATACACACATGCACACACACATCCATACATGCATACACATACATACACACATACACACATGCACACACACATACACACACACATGCACACACACACACCTCAAACTTTGAAATGCATGTAAACAAGAAAAGTATAATGACTTTCACATTCTCATCACCCAGCCTCCACCATTGTAAACACAGCAATCTTATTTTCAGGTGCTCCTAGCTGTTCTGAAGGGACACCCCAATCCGTCCTCAGATACATGCTTGACTATTTCAGCACAGATTTCAAGATATGAGGCCTGGAGAGATGGCTCAGCATTTCAGAGCACTGACTGCTTTTCTAGAAGACCCAGGCTCAATTCCTGGTACCCCATGGTTTTTCACCACTGTATATGACTCCTATTTCAGGGGAGCTGACACCCTCTTTTGACCTGCATGGGTACCGTGCACACAAGTAGGGCACAAACATACATATAGGCAAAACATTAAATATATATATTTTAAAAAGATAAGTACCATTAAACAAACAAATATAACCATAATGCCATGAACGAACCCAAGAACATCCTGTTTATTACTTTTTCAGAATGTGGTTATGAATCTGAAAGTGCTGTGTTACCTAGGATCTTTTCTGTGGGCATAAAGTATTATTGTAACCTAGCAAAGTTCTATCTTGCTGTCTCCTCCTCTAGGATACAATGACATGCCACTGTCCTTAGCTTGGGCTCTTCTCTCTCTCTCTCTCTCTCTCTCTCTCTCTCTCTCTCTCTCTCTCTCTCTGTCCTTCCAGGCCATAATGACCCTGTGGCTCCTGGCTTCTCCAGCACAGGCAGGTTGCAGCCTGGCTTGCAGTGGTCTGGCAAAGGCATATCATGTATGGACACAGGGAAGTGGTCTTTGAAGGTCCAGGAGCTGTACCTCCCTGCTTTCCAGGCTCTCTGGTTAAAACGGGGAGTGTCTTGCTTCTTTAAGCCTGTTCTGAGTCATGTGGCCAAATAAGAGCCAGGAGCAAAAAATGCCCACAAATGCCATTTCTGGTTTTCAGGTGCCATTAGAAAGATCACTCACCCTGGTCCACCTAGCATTCCACCACTGATCTAAATCTCCAGACCATGGCTTTTTCTTTCTTTCTTTTTTTAATATTTATTTTTATTTTTATTGTTTTATTTTTAGTAGTGCAGGATGGTCTCAAGCTGTGGCAATCCTCCTGCCTCAGGTTCAGTACTCAGGCATGCGCGGTGAGCCACCATGTCCAGCTTCAAAAATGCACTTGAATCAAGAGCTCAGCTGCCTCTAACCTCCTCTGTAGAAGGAAACCCCATCTGCTGGGGATTCTTTGGTCTTGGAGGATTTTCCAGCAAATCACAAGAGGTTCTAGGTGGCAGGGTTTGGGAAACAGACTTGCGCCAGATTTGTGACCTCCATCCTGGATATAACACACAGTAGGATCTGTCTGGGAGCTAAAGAACTTCTCATCGGAGCTCTTACAGCATCTGCAAGGACCTTAGGACAGGTAGTCCTAAGAGACTTTTTCCCATTGCTGGGAAGCAATTCTTTAACCAGAGATTTGCATCAAGAACAATGGGGCAGTGGTCAGTTTCCTCAGATTATGAGACCAGGCCTTCCAGCTGTTATGCCAGCTCCCTCAGTATGGCTCCCAGTGGGACTTTCCTACACATGATTCTGGGAATCGGTTCCTACTCATTCCGGGCAGGAATGTGGGAGAACGTGGAGGAGGAGTGAAATTTTTGCCTATTCTCTGCTACAGAGGTCCACCATCTTAGTGAGAGAGAAGCCAGGGCCTGTAGCTGGCCAGGGCTAGTTAGTGTTTTCTCAATGTTTGCGAGTGCCAGGCATGCTAAACGGTTCCATTCTCAGTAGTGGTTGGCAGGCGATTGTCCTGTCCACTTACCCGAGGCTCGGGGATGCCTCAAGGAGTGAGCCTACCATATTGCTTGAGTGTTGACTTGGGTGTGAGTCGGAGTTCAGGCCTAACTCTGAGCTGGCTGTGGCCTGCGCTGCCACCAGGCTTTCTGCTGCACACTAACCTGTTCCGCTTGCTCCCTTTGCGGCCGCCACCTCCTGCACCCGGAAGAGGAAGACTGGAGCGAAGAAGAGGAAGACGGTAGTATAGCTTTCCCTGTTGTTTCTGTCCCTGCTTTCCTGCTCCTCCTGGGCTCTGGGCTTGGGCTAGGGAGACCAACAAACTTCAGAGGGGTCAGGACCCTAGGACCCCTCACCCATTCCCTCTTTTGCTTCTGGGGGGGGGAAGTGGGAAGGATCTGGGCTATCTTGTCTTCCCACCTGCTCCACCCATGGTCACAGAAGGATCCCTACCTACGGCAGGAGTAAACCCCAACTGTTCCATTGTGCACGGTTGAGTCCGGTGAGGGCCTTCCTTGTTTTGCCTAAGGCAAGGGGTAGGGCTCTGGGGACAAAGTCAATGAAGAGTATCAGAAGGCTGGAAATTGCCAGAGCAGAAAGGACAGTGATATCAGCCTTCAGATGTGTTCTGCTCGAGCAGGGGAAAGGCTGGCCTCGCTTCTTGGGATAACAGGAGGGCAGGGGAGACAGAATGGGGCTGAATTTTAGGACTGGCTTTCCCACAGTGATGTCCAGGGAGGCCCTAACTGTGATCTGCTCGTTGGCTTCTAAATGACCATGGGGCACATGGCACGGAAACAGAGATGAAACCCAGGGTGAATGGGAGAAGGGCTAGCGTGGTGGCTCAGGGTGGACCCCATGACTGGCCATCTTCCTCTACTCTCATGCTACCTGACAAACCTCCTGCAGGGTTGAAGGAAGAGGCACCCCAGACATAGTGGGGACCCAGTCCTAGGAAAGGAGGGAAGAGAAGATGAGGCAGAGTGGGTGGAGGTCCTCTTTCCTCTGATGGGTCCTTCTGCCCTGTGGTGCTTTTCTCTCCCTCTGCCAAGGGGCCACCACTTGTCAGTCCATCCATCACTGAATGTTACAAGCACTTCCGCCAAGCCGAGCCACGGTCTGGGCGGCATCCTGTCTCCCTAATCTGTCTGTCCTTTCTGAATGTTGGGAGAGGCGGGGGTCCATCCACATCCTGTCAAGCAAAGGATGAAAATAGAAACTCCTGGCAACCTCCTGGGTAGCACGTCTCTCTAACCATTGGGCATTTCATCCGCCCGCACATCCTCACAGCTTTGGTTTCTGTTAGGTCTGGAGGAAGGACTTGTAGAGTCATCGGATAAACAACAGACCTGCCCTAGCACCCCAGTTTAGTCAGGACCTGTCCTGCGGTGCCAGCACTGAGTGGAGGAGCCCCTGGAGTGAGCAGTTAGGGAAGACGATGGAATCCTATCACCAGGAAGGTTGTGGGGGAAGCCAGTTCTAGATTGGGCAGAAAGAGGCTGGACAGACTCTCACCTCAGTTAGTCCCCAGCGAGTCTTGATGTCCTCCACTACTGCCCACCCTATCACCTGCTCCCACCCCCAATATCTGGCTTGGCCAGCAGTTTCCAGTTAGCACACATATATCTATATATCTATATGTCTATATGTCTATATGTCTATATGTCTATTTATCTATTTATCTATTTACCTATATATCTATATGTCTATATGTCTATATATCTATATATCTATATATTTATTTATCTATATATCTATATGTCTATTATCTATCTATTTATCTATATATCTACATGTCTATTTATCTATATATCTATATACCTATATACCTATATATCTATCTGTAACTCTATCTCTCTACCTTTCTATCTCTATCTCTATATCTATAATCTATATATCTATATCTATATCTATATCTATATCTATCTATATATCTACACTAGGGAAGACTGAACTCAAATTTCCAAACTCCCAGGGAGGCAAATTTGGGACACTTACCAGTCAGCTGGGACCCTTCTGTTGGGTTTCACTTTTCCTGCAAAGGAGCAGACCGCGAATACTGTGGGCATGCAGGCCCATAGTCCCTGGGGGCACTGACCTACGAGTGGGGTTGAGACGTGGGTGAGAGTGCAGATGAGTGGGTGAGGCCATATGGATCTTTGCAGAAATAGTCCTGGGCTGGGTGTGGCTTTGCGATCCAGTTTGAACCAGGAGCCAAGCAGCATTCCTTCTGTCCTTTGGGTCCGTGGCTCCCGTATGTTGTGAACCCAGATGTCACTGGCTCTGTTCTACCGTGCCTGGTGTGATCTCTGTTCTGGGGTTGCTGTCTGCACGTTGAGAGAGGGGCCTGGTTGATCTTGGTGTCTGTTTCACCTCTCCAGAGCAAGAGGAGGCAGTGGAGGAGGAGGATGGTGAGGCCGAGCCTGATCCCGAGGGTGAGGCAGAGGCAGAGGAGGACAAGGCAGAAGGTACAACCCAGGGTGAGGGGCTGAGGGGCCGGGAGGGCCGGTGTTTTAAGAAGTCGTCCAGCAGGTGCTTGCTAGCTTGTGTGCCTGAGATCCCTGTCTGGGCTGGGAGGCAGCAGCCTGTTGTCTGGCTGAAATTTGTCAATCCAGAGCTTCTTTGGTGGTTGACCATACAAATCAGCAGGGTAGCCTGCCTGACCATGGGAAACATCCATCACTCTTGAGGGGAAAATTGAGCTGGAACGGGACCTCTGTTGATTGCTCATGTTTTGTTTAGAGGTTGGTCCTGATGAAGAAGCCAGAGATGCTGAAGGTAAGTGATGCTGGGCATCAGCACGAGAGAACCCCTCAGAGTAGACTTGGGTAAAACCACCCAGGGATTCCGGTATAACCAGAAGTTATACAGGTAAGGGTTGGAAGGCAGAACTTGGGGGTACGTGCAGGGCTTGGGGAACTCTAAACCCTTGTCTTCTTCATCTCAGAGAAATGGCCTTAGTGTCCAACAGGAGAGGGAACCAGTGTCTAGTCCCTGGCGTGTGCAGGGTAGTGCTCTTAGAAGTAACATTCGCACCTGACGCTCCTGGTACCCAGGCTATGCCAGTGAGGTCTGATGTTTGGAGGAACGACTTCCAAGACATCATGGTCCATGCTGTGGCATCATGGTCCTGGTCAGGCTATAGTCTCTGTCAGCTGTCTCCAGTCACACATACCTAGGGCAGGAGGGCAGCCTTGGAATCATGACCACTAACTCTTCTGGCCCTGTGGCCATCAGCAAGTCCAAGGTTCAAAACATTAGGCCTGAGAGGAATTCTAGGGTCAGGGCCCCTGGGGCCTTCCCACAGGACTGTGCATTACTGCAATGTCTGAGAAGTAATCTTCCTAACCCTGAACAGGCAAGTATCCTGGGCCTGTAAACACAGCCAGCCATTCTCTGTGACCTTACCTCCAGGTCACCTTCATGCCTGTTGGTGATTATGGAAGTCTAGACTTACAGGAGAGGCCTCCTGTGCAGATAGGGAGACAGAGGCCCACAGGTGTCCAGCTCAGGGTGGAGCTGGCAATATTCAGGTTTTCTGACCCCATACACCCTTCTCTCTCCTCCAGATGGTCCAGTAGAGGACTCCAAACCCAAGCCCAGGTGAGCAGGATGCCTTATCTATGCCCAGTGAGGCCAGTGAGGGAGGGTGACCAGGAAGGGATAGGAGTGCATTCGCACACGCGCAGGTGCTGTGGTTAGCACAGACTTCCACAGAGAGCTGAACAGGTTGTGCACTGCACAAGAACCTCTGGCTGACGGGAGGAATGGGAGCTGAACTTTGCCTTGACCTCACTACCTTTTATTTACACTAACATGGAGGGAGGTACAGTCATCTACAGAGTGGGGAAGGGCTAGTCATGGCCACAGGACGACTTCTCTCTTTGCTGGGTTGGTACCTAGGGGAGAAGTGACATAAACGTTGTGGAACCAAGCAGTGATACTGTGCCATGTCCCAGGGATGACAGCTCCAGGGAGCTGCAAAAGGGCAGAGCAGGGCAGCTTCAGCCCATACCTGGAACCACATCTGGTGGCTGTGAGTAGGGCCATCGAGATAGGGAGCACTTCCTTTGGCAATGTTTATCCTGCCAGCAGATGGCGCCATAGTGCCCTCGTGGCCTTTAGTGGCTCCTACCAATCATATCCCTGTTAGTCCCTGGGTGCTCTGTGTATCCTGGAGCATCTCCTTTTAGCTGAAGGCCCATGAAAATATGAGGAAATCAAGGATCAGAGCGCCACTAGGGACACCATCTTAGCTTAGTACTTCTGCTTCCTAACTGTGTAGTTTTAAGCCTTGGTTTTCCTAGTGGAGGTCAGCACTGTCCCCTCCAGGGATTTAGTGAGAGGACAAAATGAAATTACCTTGGTTGCTGTCTGAGCAAGTGAGGTAGACACTGGTGTGGACATTATGACAGAGGTGAACATTCCTGCCGGACAAAGGCCCCAGAGGCTCCAGGAACGCATCCCCAGTGGCTTTGGTGACCCCTGACTCTCCATTCCTCTCTGCAGCAGGCTCTTCATGCCCAACTTGGTGCCACCCAAGATCCCTGACGGAGAGAGAGTGGACTTTGATGTGAGTGGTGGCTCTGTGGGGGAGCGAGGCAGGCGGGGGTGATAACAAGAGCTCTCCTAAGAGCGACAGAGCTCCTGATTGGCCGTTGGCAGGATGGTTTAGGTTCAGGTTCAGGCGCCAAACCAAGGCACTACCTTTTGCACTGAGCCCGCCCATTTCATGGGCGTGGCAGGCTCTCAGGCAGACCCTCCCCACAGGACATCCACAGGAAGCGCATGGAGAAGGACCTGAACGAGCTGCAGACTCTGATCGAGGCTCACTTCGAGAACAGGAAGAAGGAGGAAGAGGAGCTCATTTCTCTCAAAGACAGGATCGTACGTGCCAATCTTCCACAGTTCGCCCTGTTCTTCCCCTGCAGCCTGCCTCAAGCTGCCAACCTGTTGGGTACTTCTCTGTTGGGCCCCTGCCACCTGCCTCTCAGTGTGGATGCTCCTTGCCAACAGGAACTGGATCTGATAAGTTCTGGTTCTGGCTGGGCCTAACCAGGCACCACTGGCTGTGGACTACAGACCAGGCAAATGTCTGTGCTCTCCCTGTCCCTGACCCATCAGTCATAGGTGCTTCACTAGATGGGGAGCATGGGATCGGTTTCTGGAAACCTAGACGACACCCAGAATTCCATTCTGAGAGAGGAGATTATCTGCTTCCTTGTTAGTCTGTACCTCTAACCACCTACTTTCCTCAAATGGGCATGCCAGCCATACGTCTTAGAGCACAGAGAAGCTGTCCGGGCCGGGGCCGGAGCTGGGGCTGGGGCTGGGTTCCGGGGCCAGAGGTGGGTCCCGGGCCCGGGCAGGGGCTGGGGCCCGGGCCGGGGCGGGGGCTGGGGCCGGGGCCGGAGCTGGGGCTGGGGCTGGGGCTGGGGCTGGGGCGGGGGCCGGGGCGGGGGCCAGGGCCGGGGCCGGGGCCGGGGCCAGGGCAGGGGCTGGGGCCAGGGCAGGGGCTGGGGCCGGGGCCGGGGCCGGGGCTGGGGCCGGGGCAGGGGCTGGGGCCGGGGCCGGGGCGGGGGCTGGGGCCGGGGCCGGGGCTGGGGCTGGGGCTGGGGCCGGGGCTGGGGCGGGGGCCGGGGCGGGGGCCGGGGCCGGGGCCGGGGCTGGGGCCAGGGCAGGGGCCGGGGCCGGGGCCGGGGCTGGGGCCAGGGCCGGGGCCAGGGCCGGGGCTGGGGCCGGGACCGGAATATGGATACAGCTTTTAAAGGAGACAAGAGAAACAAGTTATCATTCCCCACAGCAT
The DNA here is from genome assembly GCF_021556685.1 of Rattus norvegicus. Classification (NCBI taxonomy): domain Eukaryota; kingdom Metazoa; phylum Chordata; class Mammalia; order Rodentia; family Muridae; genus Rattus; species Rattus norvegicus. The sequence goes on from NC_141546.1 coordinate 49,854,200, forward strand.
TGAGACAGCCTCTAGTGGGCTTTCAGGAGGCTGTCCTTACCCAGACAGGACACTCTTCTAGAAGGTGTGACGGGCCACCTCCATCTGCATCCATGGAACAGGCTGAGCACAAGCACTCGGAAGAGGGGCCACCTCTCCCTTCCTGTACCAGAGCTGCCAGCCCTCAAGGGCACACACAGGAGTTTCTACCTCTTTCCCTAGGAAAAGCGTCGGGCAGAGCGGGCTGAACAGCAGCGTATTCGCAATGAACGAGAGAAGGAAAGGCAGAACCGCCTGGCTGTGAGTGACCCTAGCCTGGCCTCTGAGCCTCAGTCCCCTCTCGATGCATAGACATCGGTTCAAGAGGCAGCATTTATCACATCACATAAATCCAGGTCATTGACCCAGTGCCGACAGCATATCAACAAACAGGACAGACAGGCCAGGGCCTCAGGTTCATGATTTTAAGACCCTCTAGCCCTCATCCCTTCCCTTGTGCAGACCACATGGAGACTGAGGGCCTCTCAGCCTGGGGGCATGGTGGGATTTTCCAGGCGTGAATCAGGGCTTCATTCACTCATTCATACAACAGTTCATCTCTCCGTTCAGTAAGCTCCAGTATGCCCATCTTGTGCCGGAAGGTACCTCAGAGAGCTCCTCGTCCAGAGGGAAGAGAGCTGATCTCATTAATATAGAATGTCCCTTTCAAGTCACAGTCGGGTTTTTCCCACACTTGCCATTAATCTATTCATTCGATTTCCATGACAACAGGAAGAGAGGGCCCGGCGTGAGGAGGAGGAGAACAGGAGGAAGGCTGAAGATGAGGCCCGGAAGAAGAAGGCTCTGTCCAACATGATGCATTTTGGAGGGTACATCCAGAAGGTAGGTGGAAAGCGGTCTTGGGCACCAGGACATCCCAGTGTATCCTCGAGGCCGCCTTTGCTTGGACCCATGAAAAAATTCCCAACCGCTGTGGCGGAAGTCTAAGGTCTCCTCATGCCTAGCCCCTGAGCTGGCTATCCACCTGACCATGGCTTCCCTAGGAGTGCTCTGCTGTGGGTGAAGGTTAGAATGCTAATATGCCTCGCAATGCTGGCTCCCCAAGGTGACTGGGAGAACCTTGGGTCCTGGTGTCAGCGTGCTGGTTAGAGGCCTGATTCTGCCTCATTCAGCAGCCTGGCCTGCAGCAACCTCTGCTTCTTCACATGGCTTGCGATTGCCTGTCCCGCAGCTTCCAAGAGACAGATGTGCTAACACGGAAAACCCGAAAAGTGTGTGGTGCACAGCTGTTGGGTGGCTTGCTTGTGGCCAGTCAGTTCTTCATGCCTACTAGATATCACCCTTTCAAGGCTGAGCTCTGACTTCTTTATTTCTATTTTTATTTATTTATTTATTTATTTATTTATTTATTTATTTATTTATTTATTTATTTATTTATTTATTTTGAGACAGAGCTCACTGTGTAGCCCTGGCTGTCCTGGAACTCACTGTGTAGATGAAGCTGGCCTCAAACTCACAGAGATCCAACTAACCTTTGCCTCCTGAGTGCTAGAATAAAGGCATAAAGGCACAGGCTGCCATACCCAGCCGGGCCTGATTTTTTTTTCATTTTTTTTCGTATGCATGGAGGCATCAAAATATTTTGTTTTACATATCCTAAGTCCCTAGCTCTGCTGTATGTCTCTGTGCTCAGTGACCCAGTGACTGTGCCAGGCAAATGCAATCAAAATTACCCCCTCCCTAAGCCCCAGACCTGTGCTTGGCATAGCAGGTAGCCTCTGCCGAGCATCGGGTCACCTTCTCCTTCCTGTCTTCCTGTCTCCTACCCCGCTTCTCTCCGTGTCTCTGTGGCGGTCTTGGTCTTTCTCTCTGGGTCTTTCATGGTTTCCTGGCTTAGCAGGCTCAGGTGGGTACCAAACCTCCAGTCCTCTTCCTCCTCACTGTAGCTTTAGAGCTCCCTGGGAGGGGAGCACACCTTGTCAGAGGAGGAATGGTGGGAGGAGGGAGTCTAGAAGAGTAAGGCAGGCACCTAGGCCCTTCCTTGTCCCTGCCTCATTTTCTCTGGTAGGCGGGGGGATTTCAGAAGCTAATGGTATGTCATGTTGCTAGAGCAATAGGAGAGGAGCCCAGTTGTTCTTTTTCAGATCTGGCCCTGCTCCCCAGGGTATTGGGAGGGTCAGGGGACAGGGAGGAGCCATCTCTAGCCAAGTGTCCCTGCTCACCACCCCCTTCAGACAGAGCGGAAGAGTGGGAAGAGACAGACAGAGCGAGAGAAGAAGAAGAAGATTCTGGCAGAGAGGAGGAAGGTGCTGGCCATCGACCACCTGAATGAAGACCAGCTGAGGTGGGGACAGTTGGTTGGGTGGCCCCTGGCACTCTTCCTAAGTGAGGTGGAAGGTACTTCTCACTGGAAACCACCAGAGGGAGGTACTCACTCACACATTTGCCAAGGCTCAGTACTAGTGCTGGCACTAGGCCTTAGCAGCCCGGGCTTCCCCGTGTGAGTTTTGGTGACAGGAAAAAGAGAACTGAGCAGGCCCCTTTCTCATCTGAGATCCTGCTTGATCAAATTCACACAGGATGTGGGAAAGCTGAACTAGACGCTCTACTGTACCAAGAGGGCTTCCCCTCAGCTCCCAGCACTCTATGCTGGCAGCTCCTGGTGTCTGCCCCTGAACACTGAGCACAGTACTAGGAGCCAGAATTCCAGAATGGCCAGGCCCATAGCATAGGCTGGAGCATAGGCACCCTTTGCAGACCTAATTGTGCAAGGACAGGCTGGGGCCCATGGAGGCTGAGTTAGGTCCAAGGTGAAAGCCAACCAAGGCCAGTACAGGCCTATCTTTATTGCTTCTCACTCTACCTCCATTGTGGCTCCTGCAGAGAGAAGGCCAAGGAGCTATGGCAGAGTATCCACAACCTAGAGGCCGAGAAGTTCGACCTGCAGGAAAAGTTCAAGCAGCAGAAATATGAAGTGAGCTGCCCACCGTGCCTGTCCTACCATGATCCTGGTTTGACTTAGTCCATGCCACTGCTGACCCCCAGGCCTCTTTCCCTGTCCCCTGCCAGACCATTCAATTCATGCGCTGGTCTCCAACGGTGTTCTAGCTCTCCCCTCCTCCCCGTTTGTACCCTTGCTTCTACACTGAACCCCCTTTCTCCTCCCAGGCCTCACCGAATGAGCCCCAACCTTATCATTTATCTTCTCTGCTTTTTTTTCTCTTTTTTTTTCCAGATCAACGTTCTGCGAAACAGGATCAACGACAACCAGAAAGTGTAAGTGTCCATGGCCCTTCTCTTAGCACGATGCATCCTGCCTCCCCCCTTCCCCGTCCTGTGGTGAGGATTCTGACCCCAGCTCTTCTTGCCTTTGTCACAGCTTCCTTCTTCCAGCCTTGGGCACAGCACCCAGTGTAGAGTGGGACAGGGGGCCAACGCAGTTGTCATATGCTATCCCTGCTCCAGAATGTTCATCTCAACCCTTAGTCTCTCCTCGCCTGCCCTCTGCCCCATTGAGAACTGCTACCCCATTGCCTCCCTCTGATGGGCTCGTGTTTCTCCTGCAGCTCCAAAACTCGTGGGAAGGCCAAAGTCACCGGGCGTTGGAAATAGATGGAACTGTGTTCGACAAAGCTCTGTTCCTTGCCTGTGCCCTTGCCCTGTGAATCCCAGCTCTAGGTCTTGCCAGGCACCCGATGCAGACTCCTGTCTGGAAAGTAGGAGCTGACCTAGCTAGAAGCCAGTACTCTGCCTGACCCCTATGCCCACACCACGTCAGGAATAAAAAGCCAGCACATTGTGCACATGGAATGGTGTTTCTCATTTCCCCCCGAGTGTCAGAGGGAACTGAGACCCTTGTATCTGTCCGGCATGGAGGAACTTATACCGGTCTGGTCTTTTTCCCACCTACAGCTGGGGAGACGCTGATGTCCGAGTAATGCATATGCATACTCAGAGCCCAGGAGGGAGGTGCGGACAGTGGACAGGGTTTGTGATTTTAGCCTCTGTGAGTCACCGGGAACAGCATGCTGGGGAAGAGGGTTGTCACACAGGGAGGGAGCATTCCCCATGTGAGTCATTTGCTGGTGAACAATGGGGCCTCTTTGGATGGTTCCTGTTTTCTTTCTCCTCCTGGCCTGGGCACTAAGAGTCCACTGTCTGAGGGGGCAGGGAGTCCTTGAGGGAGGAAGGAAGGCTGGTTTCATTGGGCAGTTGTTCAGGCTAGAGCTGCCAAGAGACTTGGCCTAGCCGCAGTGCCTCAGTTTCCACTTTCCCATGATCTGCATACCTTCCAGGGCTTAAAGATCTCAGAACTGAAAGGATAGCACAGTAGCAGTTTCTGAGCAGGACAGAGGATCCACAGGAGACGGCAGAGAACGTTCAACAGCTCTCTAGGGCAATCCTCCAAGCAGGCAGGTTCTTCTGTACACTGGGCCTTTCACAGGCCTCCCGCTGCAGGAGTCCCTTCTCCCGTTTTTGTTTTGCTATCCATCAGTAACACTCTGTGAGTTTTGTCTCAGAACTTTGCCCATGATCTCCAAGGCAAAGTGGATTCACCTCTCATTGTGCCGAGCCTCTGAGCCCAACTTAGGCCTTCCACACTATCAGCTCAATCTATTCCTACAGGCATCACTTGACTCTCGGACACCGTACTGACCTATTTATCCTGAGCTATGAGCCTACAACAGACGTTAGTGATACAGACATGGAAACAATATGGCTCTAGGGGCCTAGCCTGTGGTCCTGGCTTTGCTTATTCCTTATTGCTGTAACAAAATACCAGACAGAAGCCACTTAAGGTAGCAAGGGTTCATTCTGGCTCACGGTTTAAACAACAGAGTCCATCATGGTGGGAAAGCACACAGAAGAGCATGAGGCTGCTGACTCATTCACATCTCTGTGGATCAGGAGCACAGACAGCCTGGACCAATGGTGGAGTGGGCTACAATCCTCAGGTTCCACCTCCAGGGCCTCATGACTGCCAGTTAGGCCCCACATCCAGAAGGTTCCACAACCTCCCCAAACAAAGTCATCATTGGAGAACGAAGTGTTCAAATACTCGGGCAAGTGTGCAAGTGGTGGTGGAGTGGTGGGGGGATGGGGCTGTAGTTCACAGCCAAACCACAGTGCACCCATCCCTCAGTAACTATGTCCCGAGCTCTGACTATACGCTGGACTCTGTGGGTCACAAGGAGACTGTGATTGCCATAAAAGGAGCAGATGGGGTCTCCCCTGGCCATGGTAGGCAGGAGTGCTTTTGGAGGAAAGTTTATCTAGTGAGCCCTAGTGGGAAGAAAGGGGAAATCGCTGGGAGACCCGTATATGGACAGTGGGAGGGTTTACAAGTCTTAGAAGGAGGAGGCCGCCTGCTCCCTTGCTCTGAACTCCCCGTCCCCCAAACCATATCTTTTCTCCTAAGGTCATCTGGGGTGTTGGGAAGATTTTATTTTAAACCTTAAGTGTTCACAATTTCTTTGTTGTGAGGATATTTGCCATGAGCTTTTGGCTGAAGTAGTTCCCACACCTCAACTCCAGTCCATAAGAAGTGGAAGCACAAGTAGTTCAAAAAGGGGGGGGGGTTGGGAATTTATCTCAGTGGTAGAGCGCTTGCCTAGCAAGCGCAAGGCCCTGGGTTCGGTCCTCAGCTCTGGAAAAAAAAAAGGTGGGAGTGGGGAAGGGCAAAAGAGAATGGGAAACATACAAATAAGTTTTTATTCTGACATACTAGTATTATTGTCCTATTTCGTTATTACTTTTTCTAGCCTTTTGCTGTGCCTGTTTTGTAAATGAAACTTTGGTGTGTGTAGGAAAACCATCACATATGTAGGTAGGGTGTGGTCCTATCCTTGGTTTTAGGTGTCTAGGAGGAGAGGATTTTCCTCAGAAAATGGAAGACTGAAATAATTTGAAATATACTACACACAATATATTATTATTAACTGGCAGGGCCTAAGAACTTATCTGCCCCCTGATTAGCCTCCTCATTCTCTCTATTCTCTGCTTCTGTTAACTCGATTCTTCTAGATTCTATATCCAAGTGAGGCCTTAACAACAGCGTTTGTCGCTGTGTCTGGCTTTTTTTTTTTAGCTGGCATAAAGTCCTCTAGGTTTACCCTACAGGCAAGATCTCACATGTGTCCAGGTCCCCATGGAGGCCTGACCAGTCATCAGGTGGAACATAATAGGCTAAACTGAGTTCTGGCTCTAGTCTAGAGACCTGATGTCCATGGTCTTTGTGATCATGAAGCTTTTGGTACTGTGTGGAGCTAAAGGAAGTAGCCCTGTCCTATGTCACTCACAGAGGAGAAAGAGCAAGAGAGTGTCAGAGTGCAGGGCCACACACAGGTGATGAGGCAGGGAAGGAAGCCCTTCTAAGTTCAATAGACGAGGGTTTGCATTGAGGCTAAGTGGCCCTCCACATTACCCCTGGTCTTCCTAGGGAACAGAGGGACCATGGACGTACACAGAAACACCCAGATCTCCAAGCAGAAGCATGCGCCCTTACTTGTTTTATCTATTCTGTACATTGCTCCTGTGTTCACCATGGTTCTGGGTCTAACATCAGAGGTGCAGGGATGGCCAAGACTGGGCTGGGCCTCTTACTACCTAAGGGTTGGGGGGGGGGAGTCACAGAGATGGGAATGGGAGTTTATGCACACTCGACACCCTGACTTCAGTGTGTCCATCTTTCTTGTACATCCCCAGGAACAACCTTTCTACCTCCCTAAATTCCAATCTCAATCTATTATGGACTCCAAACCTCTTGCCTCACGAAGTTCAGTGCCCTGGGTCCACTCACATGACCCACATGGTCCTGGGTTGGGAGAGTAGGACCCTTGCTCCAACTTGTCAACAGATTAGGTCTCAGACCTCATGTCCTGGGTAGAGCTCTTGCCTACTGTGCCCACTTTAGAGGTGGGACAACTAAGAACAGGTGTCTCCTGGGATCCACTCACCTTGAGATCAACTCTCGAAGCTGCAGACTCATGCTTTGGACCTAGAACTTGTTCAGTCCTACTTTTGCCAGGTTCTGACTCTGGGAACTTTGGGAAAATTCTTGCCGTTTTTGTTTCTGAGTCTCCCTATCTAAAGGCGAGGCGGCCGTGAGGGTTGACTGCAATGATGTGTGGGGTAATTAGGGTGGCGCTTGCTGCCGATTAAATGCACAGTCAGCGTTAGCCACTGCTGTTGCCATTCTAGTTATCATATGCAATCAGTCTCTCTCAGGGGCTCAAGGTTTGGAGAAGCCAGCCCACCACTGTTTTGTCTGGCTTGATCAGACTTCTGGAAGTTACAATGGGCAGGCACTGCTGCTTAGGACTGTCCTCTAGGTACAAAGGTCAAGCTTGTACTGAGCTGCGCTTGCTTTTAGGCAGGTCCACATCTGAGTGTGCAGCACAGTTTCTGGAAAGGGTGAGACAAAAATCTCAGCTTTCCTGGACCCATCTTGGTGGGGGACGGTGCTCAGGTTGTGGTTCAGAGTCAAGCCCCGTGAGAGGCTTCACTTGGAATTGGGGATAGGCTAAGACTGGAGGGAGAAGCCAACTGGACTCCAGGTATCCACAGTACAGCCATTGGCACTTGCCCAGCAGAATGTGACCTCTCTCTGAGAGTTCAGCCTACCTGCTAATCCTATCGGGAGGAAGATGATGGGATATTTGAGGGGACACTGCTACTCATCCAGGTCAGTTCACTCCCTCTCTGCACATAGGCCTTGCAGGTGGAGGGGCACTCCAAGCCTCCCCTAAGTTTTATTCTCCTGTGAAGTAGCTGTGGGTAGACCTGGGTCAGGGTACAAAGCTTGAGTCCAGGGACTCAGCTCCCACTGCCCCTCTCCTCCTTTCCCTGCCTTGGACCTGACAGGAGATGGGGGTCCAGCAGAGGGAGGCCAGACTGAAGAGGGCACTCTGGAGTCATAGAATGCACAGGCTCAGCTAAGTAGGTGGGTGGAGTAGGGCCCATGATAGCTCATTCCTAGGTCTTGTGGACCATGGAAGTCATTGCTTAGACCTGCCCTTTTACTTTCTAGTAAGAAGGGTTAAGCATCCTTCTTTTAAAACATTAAAAAAATACATCATGTGTGTGTGTGTGTGTGTGTGTGTGTGTGTGTGTGTGTGTGTGTGTGTGTGTGTGTGTTGGTGTGTGCATGGGAATATGTGTGGATATCAGAGAACAGCTTGCAGAAGTCAATTCTCTTCTACTGTGTGGGTTCCAGGGATTCACCTCAAGTCTTCAAACTTGGCAGCAAGAACCTTTACTCACCGAGTCATCTTGTGGGTCTCTTTACCCCCATGTTTTAGTCTCTTTTGCCTCTGCAATGCTCTTTCTAACTCCTCTGTTGCTCCTTCCCAAGCTCACTCTGCCCGTCTCTGGGCTTCGGTCAGTCCCTGTTTCTCTGTCCATGTCTTTAGCGCTTCCTTCATGCTTCCCCTGAAGAGGCCTCAGACTTCCACCCGAGGACTTATCTAGGTTGTGATTCCCCAAGTCAGCCTTGCGCTCCCCGCTCAAGCCTCGCTCCCTGGCTTCACCCACCAGCTCACCCTAGGTTCTCAGCCTCCACCCCAACAGCTACAGGAATCTAAATTGCTCTCAATTGAAGACTCAGGAGAAAAATGTTTCCACACTTTGTGCAGAGCACCCAGGCCCTGGGGAGTGGGTGTATATTTGTCGTCTCCCTATCCCACCCCGCCCCTCCCCGCCCCTCCCCTACTCCACCCTGTGGCTCCACATTCAGTGCTGGCCAGGACTACAGCAGCCACACCTTAAGTTCATGCCAATCTCAAAGTAGTTTCCTCTGGAAAGTCAGGCCTGGGCAATGTAGATCCTGGGCCAGGCTGGGCTGCTCTTAGGGAAAGCAGTGGGCAGGCAGGGGGTAGGGAGGTTCCCAGGCTGAGACCTGCTGAGTTTGTGCTGGGCTAGCAGAACAGAGTGACAGGTGTGAAGGCCTGTTGGGGATGAGTTGTCTCACCTCATCCTCTTCCCACCCTCCATGTCCTGCCAACTCCCCAAAGAGGCTGGCAACTGGGATGAACGTTTTGTTGGGGAATGAACAAAAGTGTTTTCCCTTGAGAATTTGACTCAAGGGGACCCTTTAGCCCGGTGGCTTTGGCCCACGTGGGGAATGAGGGAGTGAGTGGTGGATCCCTCTGAGGCACAGGGTATAGCTTTAAGCTATGGAAAATACTAATAAATAATGTTATTCCCCATGTATTAGGTGTCTGTAGTGTGCCAGGTACTGCGCTATGTAAGCTCTAGCTACAATAGCACCCAAAGTTAGGTCCTACATAAGTAAACCCATTTTATACACAAGGAAATTGAGCCCCAGAGAGGTTGGGTGACTCAGCCTATGTCACACAGGGCAGGGGTTACTTTTGTTATGATTGAAGATAGGATCATTTTTTATTATGATTTTAATTATTTGCACGACACACTTTCCATATATCTGATGAGGACAAAAGAAGCACATTTTCAAGAAGCTACTTCGTATTCTAGCCAACAGCTCTTCAAATGGCTTCTGATTATGTGAAGCAAAACAAGTGCACATCAGTCCTTGTAACAGGAACGTTTTCTGTGAAGCAGTGGTACAAATCTATTAGCTGAACCCTTTGATCACCATCTGGCCAGTCAGACGTTATCACTGTTGTCAGTCAGGCCACGGCTTATGAATTAAAGTCCTTTTCTCATCTAGTTGTGACTGTCGAGTCCTTCTTCTTACATAGTCTGGGCCTTTCCTGACACCAGAGCCCTAGCTCATTCATAGATTCCCATGCCTTACCAAACAGAGTGACTATAGAGGTTATTTCCACGGTAGGCAGCCTGTGTAGAACTTGATGGCTGGACATCAAATATTAACATGGTTGGAATGTATGGTAAACCAGACATCTTTTGCGGTTGTCAAGTCCTGGAATAAATCAAAGTGATAGACTATCTATCTATCTATCTATCTATCTATCTATCTATCTATATTTGACACACAGGCACACACACAGACACACACACACACACAGACACACACACACACACACAGACACACATATATATTTCCATCTTGCTGCTCACAGACTGCGTGTGTCCCAGGAGCGTGATAGGCTTGACCCAACACATTTGTAGACAACAACGGCATCTCACTGTGTCAAAAGGTGTCCTTGCTTTAGAAGAACAACTTTTCTCTTAAAAGGTCATGGACAGGACAGGTATGATGGCATGTTCCTTTAATATTAGCATTCAGAGGCAGAGTCGAGGTGATCTCTTTGAGTACGAGGCCAGCTTGGTCTACATAGCAAGTTCCAGGATAACTAGATACCTAGAGAGATGCTGTCTCCAAACAAACAGACAAACAAACAAATACCAAACAAACAAGCAAAATAAAAAGCAGAATGGTTGAGGGGCAGCCCCGGAGAGATGGCTCCGTGGTTAAGAGCTCTTGGAGCTCTTGGAGAGGATCTGAGTTAGGTTCCCACACAATGGCTCATAGCCATTCATAGCTTCAGTTCCAAGGGCCCTGATTCCCTCTTCTGACCTTCCTGGGTCCCAGGCATGCACATTGTACATGTACACACATGCAAGCAAACACACATGGAAAATAAAAAATAAATCTTTAAAAATAAATAAAGAGGGATAATGTACTTAACCGATACACATATCAGGGTAAGCATTGAGTCTGTTTAAGTGTTGGTGTTTCTTCTAGGAGTTTTTTGATCTATTGATCCAGTCATTCTATACGTTTAACACATGTTTATCAAGCACATCCCTATGTCAGCTACTGTCTGGTGATGAGGTTACCATGGGAACAGACTGAGACTGAGCTCTGCCTTCACAGACAGGGGGAGAGAGCTAATAAGCAGACATTACACTGGTGAAAGTGACAAAGAGATGTTATAAATATAGTTATACCTGTGGGTGCCTCTGTTTGAAAATGTGAAGAAGAACCCAGAGAAAAAGAAAATACCCAGTGTGGACGTGATTTAACAGAAGGTTTGATGAACAAGCATCCTTGTAGAAACCTTCGTTGGGTTCTCAGGATTGTCAGCAACTAGTCATAGGAAGCGAGTGGAGAGGATGTTGGCAGAGAAAGAATGGCAGGGAACGTATGTGGTCAAAGTACTGAGAAGAGGCCAGAAAGGATGGGAGAAGGGACCAGGCCAGGCCAGCATCATGTCAGTCTTTGCAAGTCCTGGGGAAGGACATCATGGAGAGTTTTTAGCAAGAATGAAACATACTGGTTTATATGTCTGTCTGTCTCTCTATGTCTCAATTCTGTCTATCTATCTATCTATCTATCTATCTATCTATCTATCTATCTATCTATCTCTCTATCATCTATCTATCTCTCTATCATTCCCTGTTTTGCTGTCTGTAACTCTCTATGTATCTGGAGAGAGCTAGCCTTAACCTTGAGATACTCTTCATCACCCAAGTACTGAGATTATAGCACAGCTCTGTGTCACTATCTAGTTCCTACACTAACACAAGCACACATACTAACACACACACACACACAGGGAGTGGGCAGGGAATGAAAGAGAGAGAGAGAGAGAAGGAGAGAGAGAAAGAGATTATAAGTTAGCCTCACCATATAGTCCACAGAGGCTTCCAATAGCCCACAATCCTCCTGCCTTAGCCTCCCAAGTACTGGGATTACAGATGTGTACAGTGAGGTTAGCCTGATTTATGCTTTTAAAAAATCCCTTTGGTTAGTGGAGAGCCAGAAGGACAGGGAGACAGGACAAAATGGCTATCACTGGTGGGTCAAGTCAGTGATATGGGTAGGTAGTGGAGTGAGAGAGGAGAATGGGGCTGGAGAGAGTTAAAGCGAAGCCCACAGAGTCAGGGAAGAAGTGTGTTGCAGCTCCCCTCTTCCCCTTCTTCATGCCCTATAACATCCTGGTTTAGGTTATAACATGCCTTATAACCACCCTTCTGCTGAGCAGCTGGGGCCTCAGGAATTGTCCCCCAGTGATGTTCACCTTACTTTCTGAGATGTGGTCTCTTACTGGCTTAGACCTCACCAAGTGGGCTAGAGTGGTTGACCAGTGAGCCCTAAGTTTCTCTACTTCAGAGAAAGGAAAACATACAATTAAGTTTTCCCTTCTTCGTTCTTTCCTTCCTCCCTTCTTTAGCACCAAAACCCCATCTGGATAACCGTGTACTTAGGGATATAGCTACTCTTAATTTTGATACCAGCTGCTTGTGTATTGTGGGTAGATACAGGTTCCCCTCCTAGTAATACTGTCCTAGGCCACTTTTGGGGTACCCGGCAGCTCCAGCTTCCTATTAAATAGTTCTAGAGTGCGACTATTGCTCAGGGTCTGGGCAAGCAAATTATAGCCACAGTGTGTGGCTTGGATCGGGGACTAGGATAGGCTCTGAGTCCTTTGTGGAGTCAGATGGACGGTGTTGGAAAGGAATAGAATGGTCCTGTCTTGTTAGGGGAGACCTGCCTCTCTCATGGCCCAGCAGTCAAAGCTTTCCTGACCCCCTCTAGGCTTGTGGAGGCCACGGCAGGATCAGGGTCCTGGGACAACTTGCTGAGTTTCTCTTACCTCCAGAGGCTTCAAGCACCTACCCTTGCCCTCAGGGTGGGAGAAAGCAATTTGGCAGGGGTTGACTGTGGAAAGCTGGAAGAGGCCAGGCAGTGTGATATGGTATCTTTCTTGAAGACGGGTGGTGGGGTAGTGGGGTGGTGGGGTGGGGGTGGGGTGCATCACAATGTTGGCCCAGGGCTGGGATCTGGGGAGTTGGTGGGAGACTTTCCAGTCTCTGAAGCAGCTGCATGAGACTAACACTTACTACTGACCCCAGGCAGGCCTGATGCGCCCCTCCACCCACCTACCCCCAACTCCCTCTGAATCTAGCATGAAGTCAAAGAAACCTGGAGCGTCTATGACGGGGTATCAGTAAGACAAACATGAAACCAAGGCTTCAGCCTTCCCCTGTCCTGGCAGCAGGCATGGCAGTGCCTAGCTTCCTCCCTGTTCATCCCCCTCAACCCCAGTCTAGTCCGTGCTGGTCAGAGAAGGAAGAGAAACACTGAATTGCAATGGCGGATCAAGCTTCAAAAGGATCAGGGAGCTTTTAACAACTCAAGTGTGACCCATGTAGGACCTACGGCTGACTATTGGGGATTGGAAGCTGCGACAGACCCTACAGACCAGCAGGGTGAGGCTCTCACAGGAGTGAGCACCACAGGGAAGAGGTGATGGGGTATGGCCAGGTCCACCTTCTTGGGGTCTTCCCAGCACCACAGGGAGGTGATGCCTGGCCACCGGAGCTGGCTCTGCAGGTCTTCCTCCACTCTGTCTATTCCCTATCCTTTCGCGTTCCTCTCAGAGCTATTTTTTTTTTCAGACTCTGTGCTGTATTTTCCTCTAGCTCATCCTGTTTCCACAGCACCTTTCCATTTGACTGCAAGCACAACCAGAGCCCGGATTGACCTTTTGTTCCCTAAGCAGAGGTGACACTTTGGTGACACTCAGGGACAAGTTGCTGGGTATGAGGGATGCTGGATAACTTTCTCCCAGAGTCCAGGCCTCTCATTGAGCAGGTTGCACACACACACAGTGTTCTCGGAAAGACAGAGAGTCTTGCAACTCTGAAAGGGGACAGATTTGGGGACCCCAGGTGGGAGCAGCTGGACATCTGAGGAAATCCATTTAGGAGAAGCCGGGTCTACTTCACCAGGAAGGGAGCTTAGCAGAGAGGTTATCATGAGAAAGAGGTTGGGCCAACTGTCATTCCTGAAGATAGATGTTCTGGGCCTGGCCACCAGCAACCCGCCCTACATTCTGCTCACTTGACCAAGGGGAGGCGAGCAGGAGAGAAGAAATCACATGTAGCCTGGAATTAGCTTCTTTTGGAGAGTCATTAAAGGCCCAAACCGTGGCACCAGGCTTCCTGGGTTCAGTGCCTCCTCCCCCACATATCTGTTGAGTGGCTTTGGCAGCGTTCCTATGTCTGGGTTTCTTCCTCCACACAATGGCAGTGATAGTCGGAATGACCTCACCAGGTTCTTGTGGGGATTAAACGAGCTTGTGTAAATATCAGTGCCCCAAACAGCACGTGGTGGAAGCATGTGAACGTTCGCTGTGATCTCTGGGGTCCTGTGGGACGGAGTGTGTCCTCCCGCCTCCCCTGTTCTTCCTACAGCATAGTGCTCCCTCCTCCCACACACTTCCTGTCGCTTCCCACAGTTGAGGTCCCCATCTCCTCCCACCCTGCTGAGCCCTAGGGTGTCTGTGGCTAGGCCACTCCTCCCCCTTCCCAAGCCTGGGACTTACAGGTCATGGGAAGATGGTTCTGGTGGGGTGAGTCAGCTGCTCTGCCTTGCCCCTTGTTAACCAGCCACAGGAGGCAGAAGTTAGCTGTTGATGATATTCCGTCTCCCAACAGGATGGCTTCGGTTTCTTCAGAGAGAGGAGCATAGAGCTCAGTCACACCGGTCATCTAAGGACCCAGCTCCGACCCTGGCTATAGGCTTCAGACCTCGCTGATTACCAAATGTTGGTGTCCATTTTTCAGCCATTACTTGTGTCTCACACTCTAACCCCGACGGTAAAGTCTCTACCTCAGCTATCTGAGCCCAACTCCTTTTCACATCATCCCCCAGCCCCAACTCTCTCTTCTGCCTTTCCATGTGACTCCGTTCAAATCAGCCTGACTCTCTGGGAAACCTTCAGAGGCTGCCTAGGAGCTTGCTATTCAAAGGGTGGCCCTCCGATGATTGGTGAGGGTTTTAATCCCTGAAAAGACCGAGAGTCTAGGGACACGTTTGCTGGTACTGATGGACCAGTGATAGAGGAGACATCATGTCAAATTCCACCATAACAGAGAAGACTGTGCACCTGCTGTTCAAAGCTTACTCCTATATGAGCCCATGCCTGTGGCTGGCAGAGGGCTGGATATGCCAAGAGTCCTCTTCCAAGGCCTCGTTCTGGCACAGTCTTAGCAGAGGCAGAGCTCTCCTTTTTGTGTCCTGATTTGCCATGGTATGTTCCAGAGGCTTTGGTTTAGGAGTAAGAAACCTCTCTCCACATGTGAGCTTAAACAATCCGAGGTTGTAGCCCAGGCTGGTTCCTTGGCCAATGTTCTGTTAAAAAGTGTTCTGCAGAGGCTCACGGGAAGGTTGTGTGTTGTCTCCCTCCTGACTTTATCTGCCCCGACACCCCTTAGGTCATTAAAGCTTCTGAAAATCTCAAGTAAAGAAAGCTACTTTCCTCATTTGTTCAGAGCTTCCAAAATGTAGACCTTGTCACTTAGCACCCACGAGCCCGTGCAAGTGATGTCAGGATAGTTTAGTTCTTTACTCCCACACCCACACACCGATTGCTAAGGTTCTCGTTGGAGGTGCTTTGAACTCTGACGGACCCTTGCACTCACTACTCAGGAGGGTTGGTAGTATTGGTGGGAGGTCAACACACACACACACACACACACACACACACACACACACACACACACACACACCACACATACCTCTCCATTTCTCCTGCTCTGGATGGTTCTACCTTTATTTTGAATCTGAACTGTTCTGCATTCTGGTGAGCGCTCCAGTCTGTGCTGGCATTGGAGTCTCTGCTACAGGAGATAAGACCGCTCCTGTGGACTGACGGCCACTGGAAAGGAAGGTGTGGTCCATCCAGAAGGAGTGCAGTTCACAGGGGGAAATTCCATTTGCCTTGCCCACCTGAAAAGTATGCAGCGACAGGGATTTCTCGACAACCCCTGAACTGGCTTTTGCTGACTTTGTGGTTGGACGGAAGGTGGAGCTGGCAGGGTTGGTCCTGGCAGCCTGACTCATGGCTTCTGGAACCACCACCTCCTGTCACTAGCAGCTTGGTTGGGGAGGTTGGGCCAGGGAGGTTCTGGGAATCTGCAGG
Source organism: Rattus norvegicus (assembly GCF_021556685.1). Classification (NCBI taxonomy): domain Eukaryota; kingdom Metazoa; phylum Chordata; class Mammalia; order Rodentia; family Muridae; genus Rattus; species Rattus norvegicus. The sequence goes on from NC_141546.1 coordinate 49,870,054, forward strand.
AATGCAATATTGAGCATTTCTCTCCCTAGCCAGTGAGCTGGGGCCAAGGTCTGGGGTTTGCAGAGATTCTGGGGATCCTGGGGTGTGTGGTGACAGGAGGCACAGAACTGACACTCTGAGATCATAAAACATTAACATAATATGGCGGCACTGAGGGACCCCAGGAACTCACATTGGTATTGGTAAAAAGGAAACTCTTGAGGTTTTCGAGGCTGCACGTTGACGGTGGCGATCGATCTCTTGATGGTTACACCAAGACGACATTTGTGTGGCATCAGGGTCTTTTCCCTGTTATATTCAGAATAGCATGAGAGTAAGCATATTCCAAAGCAGAATTCATTATCTGGGGAATTCCACTTCTAAGTAGAAACATAGATCACACGTTTTGTCTTTTCCTCTTCATTAGCTTCCAAGGGAGGCTGCCAATGAAAACTGAAGGAGCTCAACTGTGTGGAGACCTGCAGTCAGAAGAGATCCTCGGTGCCTGCAGATGTCACTCGGTGTAGAGGATTTACCCAGAATGCAAGAGGCCTAGGTTCTATCCTTAGCTTTACACGAGGGGAGGGAAGGAGGCAAGGAGAGATTGATTGAATGAGTGAGTGAAGGAGGGAGGGAAGGAAGGGAGAGAGGTTTTCACATGAATTTCTAAGGAATGGTGTTCTGGACCTACCCCGACTTGGTGGTTCTGGCTCTGTATTGCAGAATGCACTAGAAATGGATGTTCCAGACCTGAGAGGTCCCAGCCCCGCTTGATACCCACAGATCGAGTCTTCTGCCCTCCTTTATTCGGTGCTCTAGTTCTTAAGAGAAAGGATGACAATTTGAGGTGTGTTCAGAGAAGGGGACCATGACAGTGACGAGGACAGTGGACCAAACCTTTAAGGGATGGCTGAACTTAGAGGCACAGGAGGGCTGCCTTAGGGAAGGAAGCGAGACCTACTCTCCATGGCCCCTGTGCTTAGAGACAAGGGCAGCTGGGAATGCCATAGGAACAGGACAGGACGGGTGATCAGCCCATGCTGTGGTCTCTTCCCTGTAGAGCCGAGAGCTGGCAGCTGGCTAAGATGGACGGCCGAAACGGATCAGATTTTTATAGTCAACATGCGTGAAGGGAGTCAGGAAGGCTTTTGAGATCAGTTCACAGGGCAAGGCTGTGAATCTATACTCAGCCATCTTCAGCTCAGAGTGCCGAGCCCATGGTCTGGGATGGACTCTAGGCTAATGTCAAGACACTAGCAATGAGTAGGTCACCATTCACGGGCAGGAGACGGGGTACCACGAGGGCCTCGGAGTGGTATAAATAAACAGGAAGGCCTACTAGAGGGAACAGCATGGTAGTCATCTCTTGGGAGGAAGGATAGGGTTTTACAGGTAAAGAACTCATCAAGCCTCAGAAACGACAGAGACAGTGGGATTGAATCTGTGCTACCTCGGGGAGATGCTATCATAGGGGAAGCCCAGGGAGAGAATGAAGAGAACCAGGAGACAAGACAGAGGCTGGCCTGAGGGAAACATGGGTGGAAAACTCAGAGTCGGCAGGTGTTTCCCAAAGGGTAGCGGGTGTGGTTAGCGTTACTACAGATCAGTCTCTCAGAGGCACGTTTCGGTGGCAGTAGGATGGCAGTGAGATGGTGTGAGAGCAAGGCCAGCCAGGAGGTGGCAGCATAGAGCAAGGAAAGGGCCAGGCTTGATGTTCCCTGGCCGTGGTTAGCACTGTGTGGAGATGAGAAGGCTTGATACCTGACTGGAAAGGGAACATTAAAGGCAAGGCCAGAATCACTAGTTTGGGAGAATGGGCATGTATCAACTGCAATTAGCCTTTGTTTCTTAAAAGCAAACAAACCCAAACTACCTGTGGTTTGGGCTGTTTTTGAAGTTTATGGAACTCAGAGCCACCGCAATTGTGTGCCGGGTGAGCATTTCTCCTCTTGGACCTCGGATTCCTCTGAACACAGAGCAGCAATAGGTATTGGCCTGTCCATCTGCGAATGATCCAGACCATCTCCCCTGTCTCCTCACCCCTGCAGGTCTCCCTGCATTTCAACCTGCATCTGTAAAAGCCAGTTCTAAGCTGGTGGGAACTGACATGGCATGTTTATAGCATCCCCTGCACCAGCCTCCAGAGACCCCCTTTACCCTGCCCTCCTTTCTGCCAGCAGAGCTATTTGGTCTGTAGGCCTTAGCCTTAGATGTAAGCCCAGCTATGTAAGCCCATCTCTAATCTCCAAGCCTGGGTTCTCAGGCTGTTTGGAAAGGAACCAGCTGTCGATTGTGATCGACTTGGAGATGTCTATACATTGGTCTTGGAGGTGAGGTGTGCTGCTATTATGAAGCTTTTATTTCGGTAGCTAACACACATCTGTCTGCACACTACACCATTACTGTCCCCTCTGCTGTAGTCACCAACAGACATCCCAGGACACTCCCCTCATTCCCTGAGGAGTTCAGTTTTAAATCCACCATCACTTTCTCTCAATACGCGCTCTGGCCCAATGATTCTCTTTTCTTTCTAGCGATCTTTCTACCATCCTGGTTTCTCAATCCTCAGTCTCTCTCCCAGAGCTTGATTGATCCATTCACTTCCACAGTTGACCAGACTTTCTGTGGCCACTCACCACAATTTCTCTGTATTATCCATTTGAAGCAGTGCACTTTGTAACATATAGCTCAACATCCTTATCGCCTTAATTTTAATTATTTGTTGTTAGTGTGTGTGTGTGTGTGTGTGTGTGTGTGTGTGAGCGCTCACACATGCACACACTACATATGAGTGTGGAAGCCAGAGGACAACTCTTGGGAGTCGGTTCTCTCCCTCCACGGTGGGTCCAGGTTACCAGGATCGTGTGCAGAGCTCTTTTACCCACCGAGCATCTTGCTGGTCTCATCAGCTTAATTTCAAATGCTGCTCAGTCTCTGTGTGCTTTATCCTCCTTTAATCAGATTAAGGCTCACTGTCTATCCTATCCTTTCTTTTGTCCTTGGCTTGCTTCATTGTCCCAGCCAGAACATCCCTGAGGGCTCTGCCCTTGCTCTACCCTGTCACCTGGGTGACAGCAAAATGGGGAGAGAAAAGTGCATGCTTGCTGGGCTTCCAGCTCATGACTGTGAGAGAGCTTCCTCTCTTTCACAGCTCCTCCCTTCTTCCAGAGATCTAACGTTATCCCCCCTCTGGATCTTAATCAAGCTTCTTGTCTCATTAAGAACATGCAGACAGGGTTGGGGATTTAGCTCAGTGGTAGAGCGCTCAAGGCCCTGGGTTCGGTCCCCAGCTCCGAAAAAAGAAAAAGAAAAAAAGAAAAGAAAAAGAAAATGGAGACAACACAGAGAGAAGAGGCTGAAAATTCCTACCTCATTAGCTCCTACCACATTAGCCCACCCTTGTGTCTGTGACCACAGATGACTGGCTAGTCACAGCTGTCATTTGGATACCCCGTCCTAACCTCTCTCGTTCTCACAAAGACCTCTCATTCCAACAGTCTTTCCTCTTGGACCAATAGCCGTTCCTTGTCCCCAGAACACCTCACAGAAAGGCCCATCTAAACACCACATCCGCTGCCCTGTAGCACCTATTTTCTTGCTATTGAAATGCATTTTATTTTATATGTACGGATGCCCTGCCTGTGTGCTGTGTGTATCTGTGTGCCGAGTGCATGAATGGTGCCTCTGGGGCTTGAATGAGGTATCAGGCCCTCCGGAACTGGAGTTTCAGTCAGTTGAACTGAACCATTACCAGCCCCCGACCCCCATCCCACCATGACACCTGAGGCCCCCACCCCCACCCCTTCTTTCTTTGCCTTCACCAAGAGCTGTTTGGGAAACGGAGCAACTTGCCCTCATAATTCCTTCTTTATGCTTGAATACACTCCAGCCAAATGTGCGTCCTTGACGCGACCACAGTCGCACCCACCAAGCATTGATGTTTTCCATGCCACTCATTTGGTGGCCGGAGAGTTTCAGTTCCAGAAATGGCGAAGTAGCTTTTATCAAACCATTTTCCTGTAGATAAGACTCCCACCTTCTAGACACAGGTAAAAGTAGATAGCAGAGACTGACCAAAGGCAGGCAGGGAGAAGAGATTCCACTCAGTGAGCCTTCTATTTTCACCCAATGGCAGGTTGCAGTTGGTCCTACACAGACTAAGAGTCAAATTGAAGTCCGTCATCTCACTGGCTCTAAGAACCAGGGGAGACAGTGTGAGGCAGCCAGGAAGTAAAGAAAGGGGTCTAGCAAATGTGATACAGTCTCAGGGCAAATGCTTCAAATTCCAAATATGGGTGCTAACATAGGGCTGGCAAGAGGGCTCAGCAGGTAAGGTGCTTGCCACCAAGCCTGAAGATCTGAGTTCGATCCCTAGAACCCACTTGGTGAGAGAAGAAAATTGACCTGCAAGCTGTTTTCTGATTTCTACATGTGTGTGGCATGTGTTGTATGTGTGCAACACACAGAAATGTACACTAAACGCAAATAAATAAGAATGTAATAAACATCTTAAGATGATAAATAAACCACACCTTATGTCGGATTCCCCCCTTTTTTAGATTATATAATATGTATATATACACACTCTGTAGCTGTCTTCAGACACACCAGAAGAGGGCATCAAATCTCATTACAAATGGTTATGAGCCACCATGTGGTTGCTAGGATTTGAACTCAGGACCTCTGGAAGAGCAGTCAGTGCTCCTAACCTCTGAGCCATCTCTCCAGCCCCAGATTGCCCTTTTAACTCTGCATGTGGGGAAGTGCACATCGGTAGCTTAAACAAGACCCCAAAGCACTGACCAAGTGTTTAGCTGCTGCTCACACAAGGGAAATGGAGGCCAGAGTTTGAGCTCAGCCAGTAAACTGCCTGATAAAATGTCAGCATCCTTCAGATAGTGAAGAGGAGAACCCAGAAAACACACAGACTCCATTCATTATGTTCAGGTTGTAAGTTGGAAATTCGAGAATATGGCTGGGCAGGAAGCAGAGGCAGAAGCAGGAGTAAATGGCAGACAAAGACAGAAGCAGCACCTTAAAGGAGATGAAAGAAAGCAGGTGGCATCCATCTGCATTCTAGAGAAATGTCCTTGAAGAGTGAAAATAAAATAGAGGCACTTACCCTATGCCCTTTTTGACTTGTATGTGTCTATATGTGGCGTGTGTGCATTGTGTGTGTGTGTGTGTGTGTGTAGTGTGTGTATGTATGAATGTATGTATGTATGTGTGTGTAGTGTGTAAGTGTGTGTAGTGTGTATGTATGTATGTATATGTGTGGAGTGTGTATATATGTGGAGTGTGTGTACGTGTATGTGTATGTGTGTGAGTGTATGTATGTAAGTGTGTTTGTGTTTGTGAGTGTGTATACGTGTATTGTGTGTGTAGTGTGTGTGTATGTATGTATATGTGTGTAGTGTGTATGTGTGTGTAGTATATGTGTGTATGTGTGTGAGTGTGTATATGTGTATATGTGTGTATGTGTTTGTGAGTGTGTGTATATGTATATAGTGTGTTTGTGTGTGTGAGTGTGTGTATGTTCATGTGTGTAATATGTGTATGTTTGTATGTGTGTGAGTGTGCATGTGAGTGTGTGTATGTGTGTGAGTGTGTATATGTGTATATGTGTGTATGTGTTTGTGAGTGTGTGTATATGTATATAGTGTGTTTGTGTGTGTGAGTGTGTGTATGTTCATGTGTGTAATATGTGTATGTTTGTATGTGTGTGAGTGTGCATGTGAGTGTGTGTATGTGTTTGAGTGTGTGTATATGCATATATAGTGTGTATGTGTATGTGTTTGTGAGTGTGTGTATATGTATATAGTGTGTTTGTGTGTGTGAGTGTGTGTATGTTCATGTGTGTAATATGTGTATGTTTGTATGTGTGTGAGTGTGCATGTGAGTGTGTGTATGTGTTTGAGTGTGTGTATATGCATATATAGTGTGTATGTGTATGTGTGTAGTATGTGTATATGTGTGTGTGTATGTACAGTGTGCATGTGGAGCATAGAGATAGACATTGGGTGTCTTTCTTGGTCCTTGGGTACCTTATTACTTTTCTTTTTAGACAGGGGTGGGGAGGGAGAGAGGTGAATGCATATGATATATGTGTGTGCAGGCACACATGCCTCTGTGCATGAGCAGAGGCCAGAAGAGCCAATTAGGTGACCTTCTCTATCATTCTTCACCTTAATTTTAAAGACGGGGACTCTCACTGAAGGGTGACAGTTAGCAAGCTCCAGTAGTCCTTCTGTTTCTGCCTCCCACAGCTCTGGAGTCACAGGACTGCCTGTTCATGGCTGGCTTTTTATGTGGGTACTGTAAGCACCTTTATTGATGGGACATCTTACCAGCACTACAATGGCATTTTATTCAGCCATAATGAAATTATATCATTTGCAGGAACATGGATGGAACTCAAAGTCATCATGATAAACGAAATAAGCCAGATTCACAATGGCAATTGTGTTATGTTTTCTCATATGCAAAATGTAGAATACAGACACCTCATACATGCATACACACACCACACATACTACACACACATCACATACATACCACATACACACCACTCACACAGAGACTACACACACCACACAATCACTACATACACACCACATACACACATACCACACACACACCACACCACTCACACCACACACACATACATACCTACCACATACACAAACACAACATACACCACACACATCAAACACATCACACAAATACCACACACATACTACACATACCACACAAATATAGACACTACATATACACAGGAGACTCTCTGAGAAGAGGAAGGGAATCAATGGGAGAGGGTAAGAGAGGAAAACTAAGTAATAAGTAATAAGGAAACCGAATAAAGCACATGACATATACATATGATAAAGTGCATGACATGTTATGTATGATAAATGTATAAAGAGGTCATAATGAAACCCACACTTTTGCATAATGAGTATATGCTAATGAAACAAAAGCAAGCACGTGAACCAAACAGCCAACCACAGAAACCCCCTAAAGAATACCATAAGAGGGGGCTGGGGATTTAGCTCAGTGGTAGAGCGCTTACCTAGGAAGCGCAAGGCCCTGGGTTCGGTCCCCAGCTCCGAAAAAAAGAACCAAAAAAAAAAAAAAGAATACCATAAGAAGCAGGGACTTTCGATGATAGTATTCATTGGGAAATCATAACAAACAGGTGTATGTGAACCCTCAGTGAATACACAGCGTAGACAGTGTACGTGATTCACTCAGGGAGAAAATATGTCTGACATGAAACAAAGTGGCAATTTAGTTGGTTTGAGATTATATGGAATACAGAATAGAGAATATGTTCTTTGCTTATAATGGATAAATAAAAAGTATCTAGAATTTTCCCAAATGTTTAAAATTAAGTAACATTCTTCTTTAAAACCCACAAGGAAACAAACAGAAAACTTACAAAAGAAGTAAACAATATTTGAAAAGTTATAAAATTCAGCCAAAACAGTGCTAAGAAGTTTAAATATTTAGAATGCTTGAAATCAATAACCTACGTTTCAATGTTAAAAATCTAGAAAACACTGGGTGTGGTGGTCCCAGCACTCAGGAGACAGAGGCAGGCAGATCTCTGTGAGTTTAAGGCTACTTGGTCTACATAGTGAGAGAGAACCTGTCTACACACACACACACACACACACACACACACACACACACACACACACACACACACACACACACACACACACACACACACACACTGAGAGGGAGAGAATACAAGGGAGAGAAAAGATCAGAACTACACAACAGTGTTGCTCCTTTGGAGGCAGCCGACACTGGAGCATGCGCAAAGGCGTTTTTCCGGAGGCGTTGCGGACATGGGAATTTGGCTAGCACAGGTGTGTGCATTTGAATGGTGCACAGAATGATGTTTGGGGTTTGTGCATTTTACTGTATCTGTATTTTACCTAAGAGGGAGGAGGGGAAGAAAAGGGTAAAATTAAAGAAGCATAAGCCCAGGCTGGGGCCACCTTCCTTCCTTCCTACATGCTCCTCAGCGTCACTCCACCCCGCAGGAGTAGCGCACCATCTGCAGGCAGCCTTGGCTGCTCCGTGCCTCTTTCTACTGCTTCACTTCAGTTTTCATTCATTCCCTTCTCAATGGCACAGGGCAGCCAGGTGTCCAGTCCGTGAGCCTCTACATGCTCTCCCCTTGCTCTTCTCATCATCTCTTGGCTTAAAAGCCCTCATGTTTTTGTTTACAAAAGTCTGGCCCAAATTATGCTAAGGCCTCTTTAGAACATGGGGGCACTGGGACTAGTTCGTTCCCTGTATTCTTGGATACACGAGAAGAGTCCTGTTTGTCATATTAATGCATAGCAAGTCTGAGCTTGTAGCCGGACTCTTGGCTACTTTGTGGGTTTTTTTTCTTCCATCCTTATTTTGCCCTTTCACCCACCCTAACACGAGGTAGGACAGAAAGATGGATAGAGGGGAAAGAGAGAAAGGTACCCCCCCCCCCACCACCACCAATAAAATCAGGAGTAGGAAAGGGAGCAACAATGTCACTAGACTACTTCCTGCTGATTAGGGGCATTGAGTTCCTTGGGTTAAGTTTGATCTTCACTGCCAGCATATCTATTTTCTTCTTTTTGTCTCCTCGCCCATGAGTACTTGACAAATTGTAACCAACAGCATCCAGCCACCAACCAGCCAGCCAGCAGCTCCCCACCGTTGGGCTCTAGTATTCGTTTACCCTCTGAAACGCTCTGAGAATTCCAAACATCACACACTTGAAACTATCTGCAGCTGTCAAAAATCACACCCCTGCTAGAGCATGAGGCAAGGACATACAATGTTGGTTTGTTTGTTTCTTTCTTTCTTAGAAGCCAAAATTCTCACTACACGAGCTCGATTACCTGGGTTTGAGACAAGGATGGGCATCCTGGGTCTCAGTCATTTGCTTCACGTATTTCTCTCTTGATTCAAGAAATGTCTGGGAAAGGGGCTCTTGTCCTTCAAAAACGTCTCTCAGCAAAAATAATTCCCCATAGCCTCTTTCAAATTGAGAAAACCCCTTTGTAGATAGCCTGTTTCCTGGCCGCTTTGAGGTTATCCTCTCCCCCCATGCACACACACACACACACACACGCACACACACACACACAGCACACAGCACACAGCACACAGCACACACAGGTCCTGTCTGGTTCACTCTGCCTGGCTTCCAGTGTTCCTCAGCCCCAACAAAGGAGAGAGCTGGATACTCAGCAGGATGTGGAGGGTGGAGCTGTTATCACAGATGCCAGTGGAGGAGGTGCATGCTAGGCTCACTATCCGGCTTCCAGGTCTTTCCTTTGGAACTGATCCATATCAAGGTTACAGACAGAGTTGGAGGAGTCTGTCAGAGTTCCCCTGGCAGGTAACAATCCTTGGATCCCAGGGCGGAAAACAATAGGGATGGCCAGCATGAAGAGATCTCCTCTCTCCTCTCTTCTTCTCTCCTTCTCTCTCCCTACCCCTTTCCCTCTCTCTCCCTCCTCCCAAACAATATGACCAGACCTCGCATATGCACATAGCTGCATGGATGACAGGAATCCCCATGGAAGCAGTTACTCAGGCTTGCTGAAGCTTGAGGCTTGTGGTCCCTGTATCGGCACTCCCCCTGCTTATGCCCACAGACCAAGTGGTCAAGTCTCCATCTGTTGGTTGCAGTTTAATGGCCCCAGAGTGCTAGAATATGTCCCAGAGGATCCATCACTGTAGCCACAGCTAGCCTCTAACTCACTTTGTAGGCAAGGATGACCTTGAACTCTTGAATCTTCAGTCTCCGTCTTTCTAGTAGTGGGAAAGTTGGGATTCCAGATGTGTGCCACTATGCCCAGCAGAAGCAAAACTTAAAAATTACTTACTAATTAAGCAGTATTGAAGTTTTTTTGTGTGTTTTTGTTTGTTTGTTTTATTTTGTTTTGTTTCGAGACAGGGTCTTAGTTTATATATCAGACTGGTCTTGAACTCACAATCTTCCTGCCTCAGTTTCTCAAGTGCTGGGACTGCAGGCATATACTATTACATCCAGTTTTATGCATTGGTGTGGAAACACTCTATCTCTTACCACTGCAAAATTTCTTAGTGTCTGACTAACAGAGACAATAGCATGTTAGAAGCATAAGGCATGGGCTCTCTGCTAACCTTGCCCCCCCCCTCACCATAGGAGGTTCCTCAGCTTCCACATGCCTCTTCAAGATGGTCAACCTATCACTCCATGACATACACACGTGCTGACCCAGCAGGTGTCTGCAGGATGACTAGTGAGGGTGGAGAAGACATACTGGGGTCATGGAGCATTCTTTGCCTTGAAGCCCTTGGCTCATTAGTTCTATATTCTAACCAACCAAACCAGCCAGCTCTGGGCTAGATGATGCATGCTGTAGTTCCTGGCATCTGATAGCCAGTCTGTGAATCAGAACTTTTATTTTCCTGCATGTCTGCACAGCAACCGCGCCTCATGGGACGTGTAATCCTGTGCTGTCTCGGGCTCTGTGAACCCTGATTCATCACAGCTTTGATAGTGTGTAGGACAGCTGCTTCCTCCGCAGTCTTCCCTATCGTGTTCTGATATCGGGACTCAGGAGCACTGGGTCTGGTCCAGGCTTGGTACTTCTGTAAACTTCCTGTGTGACTGAGCTGGTCACTTTCTCTCAGTTTTTTTTTTTTTTTTTTTTTTTTTTATCTGTTGATTGGAATTTGATGCTCCGTGCTCTGCCTGGGTTACTAAGGCGAAGCACACATCCAAATAGAAAACAATGCCCCAAGGTTCTGAAAGTGAAAGGGTCATTGTGTGGCTCTTCAAAGAGGAAGACTGTTGCCCAATATCTGTTCACACGTTTCCAGCTGTGCTGGCAGCAGAAGGCACTGCCTTTTAGAGACGGATGCTTCAGCCCGCTGAAACCTGAGGGTGGGGGGTTCTGGCCCCACCCCAGGTAAGTTGTAAGAGGAACAAGTGGAATTGGCTTCAAGGTCAGGCATGTGGACCTGTGTGGACACGGGCTCTGTGACACTTGGCCTCTGGGTCTTTGAAGCTTTTTCCTTCCCACTGTCTAGATGTCCTGTGCCCTTCCAGTCTCTTTTGTTCTTCCCTATCCAATCCTGGACCCAAAAGCCCTCCCATGCTCACCAGGCTGTTCCCCAAAGGATTTGCCACTCACTTGGCTAAGGGCAGCTGGATGAGGACTTTTATAGTCATTTGGCACTTCTGTGCCCACATCTAGTATAACACTGAATTTCTACACTGCTATGGTTTCCCAGTAATCGTATGTAATAGTTCTGAGAAAGCGAGTCAATGAGTCTATAAACTGCTTCCAAACATGGGCACATAAAGCTGTCAGACGATGGCAGTGTGTGCGTTCTGCAGTGTGCATGGTTGTGTAGGGACAGCAACCCCTGGGCATGCACCAGGAATGGACGCATCTTACCCATGTGCTATTGAGCTAAAGCTAGAATGAAACAGGACTTAGCACTGGCACCCGTTATAGGAAGTTCAAGATGACCAAATTGAAATATAATCTTAGAAGTCCAGGCGGTGCCATGCTCTCCTTGGGGTGGGGTGGAAGCAGGAGAGGATTGAGGAAGGCTCGCCAGCTGGTCCTGTACCATTTCTTGCTGTTCGGTTTGAAGACGGTCAGAGGTGTGTACATTTTAAGTTGTGTGATTTTGATCTCCGATTGTATTTTAATGAAAATATAAAGACGACACTTGCTAATTTTGCATTTGACTTGCTTTCTGCAGTCAGTACAAGTTCACAGGTCCCCACAGCATTTCCAGAAGCCCCAGCCTAGTGCATCTAATAGTGTGGGTCACAGAGAACCATAGTCCTCTCCTGGTCCTCAGCACCCTCTCCCTGGCCGTTACTGGACACCATGAGACCCCAGGGTGCTATAACGAAGGCCTTGTTAGTCATGACTCCTCCGGGATGGGGAAAGCTCTTCCCTAACGTCTTCCCTTTCAACCCAAGCACCCCTGATTTTCTCAGATGATGATGGCCCTTAGCCGATACCATGCCTGGGGTCTTCTACCTCCTTCTGTTCACAATCACTAGCAGCTGACATAAAACCCACATGGCACAGGCATTTTGGGAACCTGAGCTCCTAAGTCTTCCCCCTTGAAATTTTCCCTCCTCCAGCCAGGATGGCTGGGGCTGTGCTCACAATGACTTTCCCACTTGTAACCTGGGTGACATTAGTCACATCTGTTCCCTCCTAAGCCCTGCCTACTTGAAAATTAGGACAGCAAACCCTGAATCTTGGAGCACGGTGTTCACACGAACTACAGTGGATCAGGAATCTGTGAACACTCTTGGGTGACATTTTCAACCCTTGCCTGATACACAGTCAGTAGGCCGAGATGTTGGCGAGAAGGCCCTTCATCCCTGAACAGTATCCCGAATAATACAAGGCTTGAAAAACTTCAAAGAAACACTAAGCAGTTTATTGATTTCCTATATTTTGACAAAGCAAATACATGATGTATCATACAAGGAAACATACAAGATGGATCAAGGAGAATGAGGGCTGGACGGAGGGTCCTAGACACTGCAGCAAGCGCAAAAGTCAAGGAAGATACAGGGCCTCTGTCCTTTGGTCCTAAATTGTGACCTGTTTTAGGCATGGAAGTAGGAGACATATTTGATTTAAAACATGAAGACAGGTCTGGGATAAAGTCCAGCCAGCCCCTTACTCCCTGCTTCTAGGAATGTACTCATAAGTCCTCTTCATTTTGCCCCTGAATGACAGGCATATGTTGGGCCCAGCCTACCTGGCCAGCTTGAGGTCATGGAAGAAGTTACCATAATTGGCCTGATCCCTTGGTGTCTAAGACCTGCTTCATCCCCAAAGCAAAGCGTGGGCCCAACAAATCTTCCTCCCAGGGAAAGGAGAACAGCCCATGGGCTGCAGGAAGTGAGGACTGTGCTGGGGGTGTTGGGTGGGAATGTCATTGTTCAGGGCCTTTAACAGTTTCACTTGGTGACTTGAGCACTCTCCAAGATTCTCTCAAACTTACTGAGTAAGTGGACAGTCCTTACAGCCCAGGACCTGGGTATCCTTTCTTGGGTGGACATATACTATATGGGGCAGGGGTATGGTAGGTTTTATTTATTGTTATACTTTAAGTGCTTCCTTCAGACACTGTCTGTACAGAGTAGTGTGACAATGGCATGTTTTAAGAAATAGACTGTTTTGGATCCCAGTGATTGTCAAGGGAGATCACAGGAAGCATACCCGAGGAGAGTGTGCTGGGACAACATCCCACACTGGTATTGGAGAAAAGGTGAGGTAGGAGGCAGATTCCCATATGAGCCAAACAGGGAAAGATGTTGCAGACTTAAAGTGCCAGAGTACACCGGATAGATGACTTAGGACACCTCTCAGGGACAATGTCTCATGTATCTGACCTCCACCCTCAATGGACAGATCTTTTACTAGGCCACCCTGAGCCACAGAGGGGTTTTTCGGTCTTACAGCTGGGGTAAGAAGAGGGCTGGGCCAGGGAGCATTCTGTATCCTCCTCGAGAGAGGTGTGGCCCTGATCCCTCTTGTCCACTCAGCACTAACCACACCAGCGGAGAAGCACTAGCCTAGACATGAGGAGCTCCAGGGGGAAGGCTGAGCGCTGTCCCACCCAGTCATCCGTCCAGGGAGCTTCACACAGACAGGCTCACTCATGTGGTTCTCAGAAGTTCTTTGGTAATACAGTCTGCAGTGGGAAGTCTGGGTCCCTAGGGTTGGCCACCTCTACCCCACTAGGCATTTTGTTTCACAGAGACAGAGTGCAGACAGGACAGCCAGCGTTCATGAAGAAAGAAGCTAATGGCTGGGATGTGGGCTAGCTGATGCCCTAACAGGACACTTCCTTTTCATGGTTCATCCATCCAAATTCCCTTCTGTCAGCCTCTGGGTCACTCTCCCTGCCCCAAGCACTCCCTCACCTGACACTCAGCAAGCGGGGTCTGAAGCACATTGCAAATAATTTCCAGTTTTCCTCTCCTGTTCTGTGAGAAGCCTGAGCAGGCAGGTGCCCAGTGCCCACCTGTTCCCACCCCATCCCCTTGAGGAGACGAGAGAACACAAGTAGTCATCCCCACAGCTCTGGCTTCCAGTGCTATTCTTACTTCCTTTCTCCCAAAATAGCTGCTTGCAGACTCTCTGAAGTCTGGGGCTCCACTGGCTAAAACTTTCGTGTAGGTGCAGCCCATGTGTCTATAAAGGGAGACACCGAGAGTCCCCCGTGCTGCCTGTGAACTGCAAAGGATCTGCACACCCAGCCTGTTTCACTTGTTGGTTATGCTTTTAGGCGCGCACACACACACACACACACACACACACACACACACACACACAAACACATGCGTGGACACACACAGGTATACCGCACACACATACTTACATTATACACATTATATATATACTGTTTCTCAGAGAAGAAAGTATTGACATCAGATGTAAGCCCCCTTTAACTCAAGAAAGTCCCCCCACCCAACCTCCCCAACCCTATAGCCTGCCAGTTCCCCTAAGGAAAAAAAAAGGAATCAAAAATTATTTCCATCATCCACAGTTTTCAGGCTGCTCTTGGTTGCATCTGAACGTCTCCAGATACTGCCCAGGATGGAGCAGGTTACCCATCCTCAAGGCCTGAGGTCTTCTCAGCTGGGTCGTGTCTTTCTGGAAAGAGAAATGATCACATTAGAGGGCAGTGAAAGCTGGGCATGGCAGTGTAGACCTGTAGTACTAGTCACTTGGCTGAGGCAATAGAGTCACGTGTTCAAGGCCAACCTAGGCTACAGAACAAGTCTGAGGCTAGTCTAGGAGACATAGGAGGACCCTATCTCGGGACAAAATATAAACAAAGGAGGGTAGGCGTTAGAAGCCATTGGTAGAATATTTGCCTAGAATGTGTTAGGCTGCAGATTAAAGTCCCAACAACCACAACATACAGGTAGGGAGACATTGCCACACCGGAAGGTCTGACCCGTACTGCAAGCCGCTTCTCACTCACGCCTTCTCAAATGTGTCTGCTTCGATATTTAAGTTCTTGGCTTATCTATACGAGAAACCCTTTGAATAGCCACTTAAAAATAAATTTTTTCTGTGCTTCACTTCAGGGCTACTTAAGGGCTATCAGATCAGAATTGCTAAGACGAAAGGAAGGCCAGCATCCCAGTCGATTCTGGTGAGTGCTTAGCTTGCAAAGCTTTGACAGTGTGTAGGATTTGCACTTCCTGTCTCTAGAAGCATCACCTGGAAGCGAAGCTTGTCCACTCTAAGCACATATAGAATCAGCATGGGTTTTAGGAAGGATGGAGGGACTAGAGAGATGGGTCAGTGGTTAAACTCATATGCTGCTCTTCCAGAGGACTAGGGTTTGATTCTTAGTGCCCACGTGGTGGCTCACGACTGTCTGTAACTCCAGTTCTAGAGGATTTGATGCTCTCTTCTGGTCTCCTTGGTCACCTGGCTGTTACAGGATATTTGATCACACTGTGAATCCTAAGATTGTGTTATTTACTGAAAAAAACAAAGCTGTTTCTAGTTGTGGAGTAGCTCAGCCTTAGAACACACCTTCAATCCATCTGGCTGGAATACAGATATGCCCTTAGTGAAATACCTTTAGTCAAAAACAATGAAGGTAAAGTTAGTTTGAAGAAGGAAACACCAATGATTGAAAGTGATGTCTAATTGAGTGACAGACAAAGTGACGAATCAGAGAAAGAGTTTGACTCTCGTCAGAAAAGAGAGGAAAGGGAAGCTAGTCACGGGACAGTGCAGGACAGAAGGCCATTTTTGCAGAGACAGGTTGCAGAGAGAGAACAAGCTAGACACAGGTGAAGACAGAAGGAGCCAGAGAATGAGAAGGAGCCAGACGATTAGAACAATTCACTAGAGTTAATTTGAGGCCAAGCAGAGCAATTCAGGAGAAAGCGAGAGAAGCCAGATTGAGTCAGTCAGCTTGGAGAGAAGTTTGAGCCAGACCGACTGAATTGAGCCAATCAGCCAGAGCTCAGAAAGAACAAGGGCGAGCTTATTCAGCAGCAAGTCTCAGAGGCTGAAAACATTCTGGGCTTGGATAAGATTGTATCAAAGATAGAAGCTTCCAGGACTAGGCCTAGGTTAGCCTCAGAGATAACAATTTAATATTACAGGAAAATAAAAGTTACAAATCCATGTGTAAGCAAGATGCCCATACACATAAACAAAAGAGTTAGAAGAAATAAGAAGGAAAGCAAGCTGCAGCTGACCTAACCCAGACTGGCACATAACTGCGTACTATGTAACCCACCTGTGAATGGCACCACCTGGCTTGCGCAGTGAGTTACCTACACAGCTGTCCTCAGTGGTCCCACCCAGACTCCTGGCCCTTCCAGTGTTTTTTTTTTTTTTTTCCAGAGCTGGGGACCGAACCCAGGGCCTTGTGCTTGCTAGGCAAGCGCTCTACCACTGAGCTAAATCCCCAACCCCCTTCCAGTGTTAATAAAACATTACGTATCCCTAATGCCCTGTGATGGGACCACCTGTCTTCTCAGCTAGGGTTCTCCATGGCTGTCTTCTTCACCCTGTTAGTCAGAGCCCAACTGCCTGTTAGGCCAAATGATGCTTCTTCCTAACTGCACAGGCCCGGACTCCGAGAGGCTGTAGTGGTGATCTGGAAGCACCCCTTTGCCATGGGGCAGGCCGATTCTCACCTGCAAGTTGAACTTGCTTGCACACTCTCTTCTTAGAACCGGGAGGTGAAGTTTCTGAAGTTGTTGGCCCCAGCTATGTTTCCCATCATGTTCCTATCGAAACCTTGCTGCAAGGGGAGAAACAGACACGTGATTCATCATAGGACAAGCAGTGTGGGGCCTGATGCCTGGTCAGGAGCCTGGCCAGTGATTGATGGGGGGTTGGGGGGGTCCCAGGTCATTGTGGGTGGTGTCATCCCTGGGCTGGTAGTCCTGGGTTCTATAAGAGAGCAAGCTGAGCAAGCCAGGGGAAGCAATCCAGTAAGTAACATCCCTCCATGGCCTCTGCATC
Organism: Rattus norvegicus; assembly: GCF_021556685.1. NCBI lineage: Eukaryota > Metazoa > Chordata > Mammalia > Rodentia > Muridae > Rattus > Rattus norvegicus. The sequence continues at coordinate 49,887,075 of NC_141546.1, forward strand.
AGCTCCTGCCTCCAGGTTCTTGCCCTGTGTGTGTCTCCTCCACAACTTGCTTTTGGGTCATGTCCTTTTATTGCAGCAATAACTAAGACACCAAGGATGGTTTTGAATTCCTGTATCTCCTAGAGATTCTCCTGTGTGCCATGACAGTTGGCTTTTCTGGGTCTCAGGTGGCTGAGGACAGGCCTAGTGCTTCTCCAGAGACAAAGGTACATGGGCAAACTCTTTAGTCGAAATCGAAAGGGCACCATAACTAAGCCCTGAACCTTTCTAGGACATACTGTGTTCCCAAATGGCTGGTGTTCCCTTTGTCCCAACTTCTTGCTACCCTGCTCTAAGTCAGCAGTTGGCCCTTTGGCAAACTTTTATCTCCAAAGGTATTGACATTACTATCCATAACAGTAGCAAAACCACAGTTATAAAGTAGCAATGAAAATAATTTTATGGTTGGGGGCCACCACAACATGAGGAACTGTACTAAAGGGTCATGGCATTGGGAAGGTTGAGAACCACTGGTCTAAGTGTTCTCATGTTGGGCCTCTCTCGTCTTTCCTCCACCCCCAACATGCAAGACACCTGAGGTAGATCTTCTGGTCAGAGCCCTGCTCACACTCACGATGCTCAAATCAGCTCCTGACTCTCCCCTTGAGTCAGCCTCTCCTTGCTTTGTGAGGTGCACAAATCTTGCTCTCTCTTCCCAATCCGCTAGGACTTTAGTGCAGGGCAAGTGTGGGAAGGGTCTGGCCAGGAGGGCTGCTGGTCTATGCTCTTACCTGCCTGAGGACACTCTGCAGCTCCTTGCTGGCCCACATGTCAGACAGGAGTAGCCGGGCAGCCTCGGCAGCCTTAGGTGAGGAGGCACTATGCAGGTGGGAGGTGAGTTTGTGAGATGAGAGTCCTGGTGACACAGGAACACCCTTCCCTTGCCACCCGCCTCTTTAGGGTCCAGAGGTGTGGGGTGGCTCTGAGTATATGAAAGAGGAACTCTGAGAGGAACAGTGAGCCTGAGCCATCACCCAGTGGGACCATCTCACACCCCCCACCCATCTGGAGACACCTCTGAAGATGGTTCTCTATCCCTGGTTGAAGAAAGAGTCCCACAAAGCAAGAAAAACATTCTCATATAATTGGCCCTGATTCTTCTGTGCTTCCTGCTGACCCTCAGATAGTCCAGAGTCCCGCATGTCTCTCAGCTAAGGAGTAGACTGTCCCCTCTATGCATTTCAAGGACTTGGGGCAGAAGCCACAGCCCTTTAGCATTCAGCTTCTAGAACCTCTCCCTCCTCCTGTTCCCTGCCTCCTTTAGGCATCCTGTTCTCTGCTCCCTAAGTTCTACTGTGTGTTGGGGGGTGAGGGGGTGGGGATTAGGTCCCTCCTCTGCCCACCTGTTGCGGCACAAGTTGAAGACATTGTTGAGCATGCTGTTGGAGAAGTACTGCTTGGCCATCTGAGGCTGCGAGGTCATCAGGTTCCTCACAGTGTAGCAGGCAGAGGACAGGATATCTTCAGAGTTGCTGGTATTGCCGGTGTGGCTAGTGAGGAGTCTGGTTACCTCTGGGAACACCTGATTCCCTATAGTGAAAGGAGTTGAGGAATGGGGTCAGGAAGCAAGAAAGGTAGCCCCTCAAGGACCCACCGGGACTCCAATTCAGATGGATTTCTGTAGACTCACCTGTAAGGTGAGAATTCCCTCCCACACCTCTCTTGAGCCAACTTCCCCCAGCCCCAGCATACTTGCACTATGGAACAGTTTGAGGATTACCTTCTAGAAGGCTCTAGAAAGCACGGGCCTGTGTGTCCTGTGTGGATGGAAGAGAGGACAGGGGCTCTTACCCATCACTCTGTGCAGCACAGGGTGGCGAGACATGTTGCTCAGCAGAGAGGCCCCAGACCGCACCACATCCGAATTGCCAGATTGCAGGAGACGGGCTATTTGTGGCAAGCCCTTTTCCTTTATTCCAATCAACTGACTCATACCATTCGACATCTAAGAGAGAAGATCCAAGGAGGAGTTGGTCTGTGGCCTCCAGGTACCATAGTTAGTGGAGAGGCAGATAATCCCAAGCAAAAACAAACAAACAAACACCTCAAACCAACTAACCAACCAACCAAAAAACCCTAAGCCTTTTCTCTTTCATCAGCAAGTTGGGAGGAGACAAAATTGCTCAGGACTAGGTAACTATGAAGGGTCAGACTTTACCTGCCCCTGTGTATCCATCCCTGTGCCTGGTGGGGTCAATCTGAGACTCATGTGGGTAGGCAGAGAAAGGGTCATTTCTCTCTGTCATGGTGATTCAGGATTCGTGTCTAGACTAGCACTGTCCCATTCCCACTCACTCTCTCGACTCTTCTATCTCAGACACCTCTCTCCGTATCTGTTTACGTGAAACCACATGGCCAAGGGCAAATGACAACTGAAAAAAATCTGGTTATCGTCTTCAAAGTCTCCACTCTTTGTAGAGTCCAGTCCACATTTACTGACAGCTTGCCCGAGACCAAGATGGATTAAAAAGGATTTGGGTCCACATAGAGGTGGAACTGGCATCCCTTGCAAGCCTGCTCATCTGGATCTCAAACTGACATCTTGGTAAGACCTAATGTAGGCCAGTTTGGGGTCCTTTGAGACTCCAGACTCATCCTTCTCACAACCAGGGAAGCTACCTGACCTCAGGTTACCCATGTCTACTACTGCCCAAGTCTCTTTTGTCCTAACTATATCTAGGGAACAACAGCTAGAAACTACCAACTACCCTCTGGTTTTACCCTACACCATCTAACCCTTAAACTTCCAGGCTGATTCCAGCACCACTTTCTCCGAATCTGCCCGTTCCTCAAACTCGATTTACCTATCAGTTCATCAAATGTCCTCTACTGCATACACGGCTCAACTGGTCAGCCCCAAGGGCAAGAGATTATAATGTGGGCACTACCCAGAAGTTCTCAGAGGGCAGGAGGATGTCTGTCCCTGTCACTGCTCTGGCCCAAGGCCCAACATGCTCCCACCTGTAGCTCCAAGCTTACTCAGAGCCAGATATGTTTGAGAGACTCAGCCCGGGAAAGGATAGTCTGGTGGGAGATGCGGGGCAAAGGCTGGGGAAATGGGAGGGTGGGAATCCTCACCAGGCCCTTGCTGGCGGTCAGGTTCTGCAGGGCCCCGGCACAGGCCTCCAAGGTAGCGTCTTTCTTGCTCTTGCCCATGAGGTTCAGGTAGGTGCGGATGGCATCTGAGTGGTACAGCCAGCTGCTGCCCTTGGGGTTGGTCTCTTCCTCAGGGAGTGGGCAGTCATAGTTGTTGTTCTGTAGACAGACAGCACGTCAGTGAGGAGCCTGATGATATAACATACCCAGGCATTCTGCCTCTCCCCCAGTTTCAGGTTGTGGGTTCTGTTGGGAAGGATAGGGGAAGACTGCCCCCATGTTTCTCTTTCTTCTGTGCATCCCAGGACCCCCAAAGTGAGAGAACTGACTATGGATCTCTAGATGGTCTCTGGGGAGCATCTCAGAAGTATGTTCTGGGCAGCATCACCCCTGGGCCTCCAATTGTGTAAGGCCACACTAGGGGCTGGCAGCAAGATGCTGAGAATTTTAGCTACTTCGGGATGTCCAGGCTAACCTGGCTTCTACATCCTGGCTTTCGTCTATAGCGTCTTTCTTAGGAGGCCCAGGAAGTGCTAGGAACCTTTGCCCAAGATGGTAAGAGTTCTTTCTACTGTTTCTCTAATGCTCAAAGATCAGGCAGAGAAGGATGGTTGTCTCACTATACAGTAAGAAGAATGGAGGCCTGCAGAAAGGTTGGCCTGGGCTGCTACAGCCCGTGTGGGTTCCCTGCTGCAGTTCCTGGATCGTAGTATCCTTCCAAGAACAAGGCTTTGACCAGGACCCATCCTTAGGGTTGTTTTCTGGTTCCAAGAGGAGAGGGCTGCAGGAAGGTAGACCTGGTGGGTGCTTGGGGAGGGGCCCTCGCTCCACGGTGGGCACTACTCACCATCATCTTGTCACCCCTGTTGCTGAAGCAGCCAGTGGAGGACTTCTCGGTGTAGGCATTGCGGGTGTTGTACTCCAGCTGCCGGTAGCGGGTGGGCACCTCGGCGTCCAGGCGGTATGAGAGGTTATGCAGGATACACATGCAGTTCTCCACAGACTGGGGGCAAGGAGAGATGCCTGAGTACTGTGCCAACAGATTTCCGGGCCCGCCACCTACTCTGAGTATTCAGAATGGCCTGTACCACTGTCAGTCTGGAAAGAACTCACAGGTGCACCCTGGGAATAGGACATAATCCCAGCCTCTGTTACTTCCTGCCTGTCTGAGTCTGTACGACCTGCCACACCTTTATGGGCCTCAGCTTCCTCAATTGTAAACTGGGCGAGCCTCACTTCTCTTGGTTAGTGGAGTAGATTATGCACTAGGCCCTCAGTTCTGCATGCACCCACAGAATCAACAAATCGAAATTAGTTTTCTTTTAAAAGGCATTTCTAAACATATAGATTTCTTTCTAGGCATTATTAACAACTATTTATTTGGCCTTTATATTATACTAGGTTTTCTAAGTAACTTACAGATGATTTAAGGTACACAAAGGAGTGTGAACAGGTTATATGTGAATATACCCTCTATACGTTCCTTTTATGGAAAGGCTTGAGACTGTGGATTAGGTGTGCATGGGAATTTGGACCAACGTCTATGGTGACTGAGGGGCAACTGCACACGAAAAGGACCAATCATGGAGCCTTGCACATAGCACACATAGCAAGCAGTAGTGACCACTTACTGCTACCAACCACATGGGGGGCAGAAGACGAAAACGTCTTCTCCAGCCCCAGTTCCTTCTGGCTTTTCAAAGCATCTGGTCACTACAGTCTTTGCTGTCCCCTCTTCCCATGGTCACCCCATAGCCTCCAGCATTAAAGATGCTGCCTGCATACCGACAGTGAGGCCTGGACTCGGAGGACCTCACAGGAGCATTTGGATTCACAGCTGATTTGCTTTCAGTGAGCCTCCAGGGTAGGGCTTGGGAGTTACGCTTAGATCAGCACTTGGTCCCTGTTAGGACCAGGGTGAACCTGACTTCTATTGCTTTGGGGCTATCTGGGTAAAGGAGATGTGCACAGAGCAAGAGGAAGGGAAGCTCTTTGTCCTGCAGTTTAACAACAAGGCTGTTCTTGGAGGACCTGCTATCGCTTCCATAGAAGGAAGCAAGAGACAGAGATCCCCCTTCACTGATGTCCCTGGTATCCTGGGTGTGGGGACGGACTAGACCTCTGTGTCCTGAGCTGTGCTCAGCTGTGCTGGGAGTATCCCAGCCTCTATTTATTTTTTCTTCACAAACTGCTTTTCAATCTGTGCGTGCTGCTGCATCCAGAAGTCTAGAGAAGGCAAGAGGGTGACCTTCCAATGGTGTTTCTGGAGGTGAAACTGGTACAAGTTTCATCTCAGAAAGGAAACGGGGCCCCTAAGAATACTTTTGTGGCCTCAGCACCACAAGAACAATGTGGTCCCCCGAGCCCAAGCACGTTCCAGATGTCTCCTCCACTGTTCCTGCCTCTGCTCGTGTTCTGTCTCTGAGACAGATTTCACAAGCACTCGGAAAGTATAACCTTGACTTACGGGTTCTGGGAGAGAAATATCAGGACTAGGAGAGTCCCCGACTTAAGTGTGTGGCCCTGGGATTTGCAGCTATGGGCACAGACTGCAGGATTGGGGATGGAGGGGTCACCAGGGGCCTGCACCCTCACCTTGTCATCGCAGCGGCTGGCAGCCACACAGTTCTGGACATAGGCCATGAGGGAGTCAATGAGCCCAGAGTAGTTCCGCATAGTCTGGCGGCCAGCATCAGCTGAACTCAGATTCCTGTGAGAGAGAACCGGGAAGGAGGATGTGGATGGGGTGATGAGAGGGCAGGGCAGGGATGAGCAGAGTGCAGTGGGCATGCGCAGTGAAGAGCGGCAGACAGCACAGTGCAGAATATAAAAGTTGTAGCCGGAAGAAGAGGGGAAGAGAGAAAAATAAATGAAGAAAAAGAGAGAAGGAAAAGATTCATTCAGGTCTGCCTGGCCCCGGCTGAAAGGGGTCTCCTTTGAACTCAATTGTTTCTGTCCTGTAGCCCCAGGAACAAGACCCTCAAGAGCTCCACCGCATCTGGCGGCCCAGCTCCTGCCCTCTAGTGGCCATATGAGGGTCAGGCGTTTAGAAGCTGCTGCTTGTATTTTTTTTTTTTTTTTGTGGAAGCAGAGCAGATCTGAGGAGGTGCTAGACCATAAGGGTTAACCTGGGGTCCAGATGTAGTTGTCTTTAATGAAGATGTGTTCGTTCCCAAGCACTGTGGGTCCTCCTGCCTAAGGTGGTGTGTATGGTGCATGCACAGGATGTGTGTACGTGCGTGCGTGTGTGTGTGTGTGTGTGTGTGTGTGTGTGTGTGTGTGTGTGTGTATGTGCGCTGTCACATCCAGCAGTCATGTGGCCCCATAAAGTCCTTAGTTACTCTGACTTTTCATCTACCTAGCCTCTTTGTCTCACAGCCTGGAGGCCATGGCTGGAGGCTGGTTGGGAGAAGCACAACGGGAGACACAGAGCGAATACTAACTTCACCCCTACTCTGGAAGTTCTCAGAAGTTCTGGGGGACAAATTCCATTGTGGCAAGTGAGACCCTAAAGGGGACCTTGCTCCATGGTTTCCGTACTCCATGCCGGTAGCCATCCCGGAGCTCTGAGAGCAGGAATATCCAGACCCCACCAGGGCTTTGCCACACCCTGCTGTGGAACTCAAACAACATTGGGCAAAGCAGCACCATCTCCATGCCAGTGAACATGGCAAAGGTTTCTGCTCTCAGGCGGGAGGTGACTCACAAGCAGCCAATCAGTAAACTTTCGAATATGAGAATGTTCTTCAAGATAGCACAAGAAGTACATTTTTCCGTGGGCGGAGGAGGGGTTTTCAGTTGAGCCAGTCTGGCTATTCCAAAGCAGGTCATTTCTACTCTTAGATTCCCAATGCTGTCCTTTATTTAGAACCTCTCGGGACGTTGCAAGGCATAGCCAGACTCACAGACATTGGTAATGCCTGACTCTCTGTCCTGGAGCCAGCCCACAGAAAGCAGGGCCAGGCCAGCAGAGGCTACTCTGGCTGGATGTTGGCTGAAATGGGGGCTGGTTGTGGGAGGGCCTGAGCGGAAAGATCTGACACACCCTTTTCTCTCACCTCAGGCAGCCTGTGGCATTGAAGAAGACCTCGGGGTCCACTACTTCCCGGGACATGTTGCTGTTACCATCACACCAGCCAGAGAAAGGGATGATGACCCGGTCAGTCAGAACAGGCAGGGCATCGGCCACCAGTTCCTCCTTTAGCTCGTCAGTGGAAGACAGGTTCCAGAGCAGCCCTGCACACAGACACAGTCAGCTTAACATGGCGGGCTCTGCAAACCTGAGGTCTAGTGATACTGCCCTGAGTCCTAGCTCTGACAAATGGCCACCTTCCAGGTAGGCTTGGCCCATCAGACCATGGTCTGATTCCTCATGATCCTGTGCTCAGTGCCCATGTCGACTGCAGGTTCTGTGAGGTCTGAGAACATCTCAGAGTTCTCTGCCCAGGTAAGAACCAGGCACAGGGATAGCCCCTGAATTGCAGTCAATTGCTCAGCGGTTTTTAACCATATGTTTTGGGACTCAGAACTGCTCAATGTTCTCTGTTTTCCATTTGAAACCATACATGGAGAATATCAACCGTGACAGCGGGTCTAGGAATTCTTATCAGTTTATTACTCTGAACATTCTTGTCTTCTCTGGTCTAATTCAAGGTCTTCGTGGTGGCTTCTCCACCCTGTACCCCATCTCGAGTGCTTCATGTACTTTGTGAATACAGGGTAAGTGTACTGTAAACAGTCATCCCTTGAGATCCTCTCACCCCGACCCATGGACTTAGCTCCCCTTTTATCACCCGCAAATCCCAATACCCCCTACCTAAAGCTCCTTCCCTTGCACCCCAGCCTTGAGGATGCCTTCCGAAGGGTGAACGCCGCCCCAGGTGATCATCTGGGTGCCACCATTTCCATTGAAGCCAGCGCCATGGAGCCCCTGAATTGTGGCTCAGTAACACCCACCCGGCTGTGCCTCAGCCTAGCCCAGAAGCATGGGCTAGAGACACAGCCTGCCATCTTGCCCACTCCCCACCCCGGTTTCTCTTCGGTAATACCCTACCAGTCAACTGTTTCTGGATCTCCGTGCTCCCGCTTCTCCTCAGGAGGCTGACAGCCTCACGGATCCCATTCTGCCTCCTGGTCTCCAGCTTGTTAGTGGTGCTCCTGAACACCAGATTGCGCAGAGCCCCGGCAGCAGCCTGCTGGACATTCTGATTGGGGCTGCGGAGGAGGTCCACCAGCTTGCAGATGCCCCCCAGCTGATAGACCTGCCGAGAGAGTTGTTATATATCATCTAAAGGAAGGGAGGGTGGGATATTTTTTCTCTGCTCAAAGTAACTGGTTTTCAGACCAAAACAAAAATCAGTTCAGGAGCGTACAAGTCAGCCACAAACAAATGCAGCAATGAGATTATGGGACTGACACAGACATGAAACCCTGAATTCAGAGCTTAGCTCCATCCTCTCCTACTCAGGGCCCTAAGCAAGTCTCTCCTCTGTCTGGAGCCATCTTTTCCTCCTCCGGAGCATAGTGAAGGCCAGAGGAGAAGATGGATCTCCATGTACATCAGAATCCCAAGGTGAGGCAAACACATACAAGGTGCCACAGAAACTCTCCAATGGTAGAAATTTTGATGAAAACGGCCTCCATGCTTCTTGGAAGCCACTTGTGGTACACATAGCTGTTTGTGTGTTTATGAAGTGGTCTTGCAAGTGTTTTCCTAGCTGGCCAACTGTGTGCGGGGGCATAAATGAGTCCCGTTTTCACTGAGGGGAGGGGCTGGGAGGGAGGGAGTTGGGGGCTGGGAAATAGTCATATCCTTTAGTGGAATCTGAGGGAGTGGGTGTCTGTGAAATTCATGGCTGTCATTGAGCCCTGGGACTCCTCCGTGGCTGCTGTAGGACACGATCCTCCCACTGGGACCAGGGTTGCTGTTTGTACCAACCCTGCAGCAGCTGCAGCTGCCTGTAAGAGACCCTCAAGATTGGGTTTGCTGAGGTCTGGGGCGATGGGTCAGTGGGTAGGGTAGAAGTGCTTGTCCCAAATCCCGATGATCTGAGTTCAACCTCTAGGATGCACACAGTAGGTAGGAGAACTCACACAGTTGGAGGACTGAATCCTGACAGTTGTTCTCTGACCACTTCATAAACACACTCATGCGCGCGTGTGCGTGCGCACGCGCACACACACACACACACAGAGAGAGACAGAGAGAGACAGAGACAGAGAGACAGAGAGAGACAGACAGACACACACACAGAGCGACAGAGAGACAGAGACAGAGAGAGACACAGAGAGACAGAGATAGAGAGAGACACACAGAGAGAGACAGACAGACAGAGAGAGAGACAGACAGACAGGTAGGCGCACACACACACAGAGACACAGAGAGAGACAGAGACAGAGAGAGACAGACAGACACAGAGACAGAGAGACAGAGACAGAGAGAGACAGAGAGACAGAGAGAGACACAGACACATACACAGAGAGAGACAGAGAGACAGACAGACAGATAGGCACACAGAGAGAGAGACACAGAGAGACAGAGAGAGACAGACACACAGAGAGAGAGACACACACACACACACAGAGACAGACAGACAGATAGGCACACACACACATACACACACACACAGAGAAAGAGAGAGAGAGAGAGAGAGAGAGAGAGAGAGAGAGAGAGAGAATAAATGAGTAAATAAAAATTAAAGATTTAAAGATCGGGCTTGTTACTAGAAGGTGGGGATGGAGAGAATCATTGACTCTTGAGAGTCCAGCCACTCCTTCCCACACCTCCCTCCCAGAGATATTTAATTCTTTCCAAGGTGCACAGATCCTGGAGGTGACAGAGTAAATAGTATGTGAAAGGTTAGATGAAGATTGAGGGGGGTCTCCATCTACACATCTGTGCCAGGACGAGACTTGTTTTGGGGTCACTTGAGCTCTTGTAAGTTACTCACCCACCACGCTCTATAAATAAGCCCAATAAACCCATTGGCATGGCAGCTTGTGTTCTGATGGGATGGGTATTCTGCTCTGTCATTGGGACACTGTCGGGGGGCAGTTGGTCTATCATCGGGACACTGTTAGTGGGAGGGAGTGACAGCTGTTTATTTTATATCACACTAGGGAAAGTTCATATAGCAATGGCCAGTGGGGGAGATACCATCCAAAGTCCACACAGGAGGCCTCCTCTGCAGGTTAAGATGAAACTCTGCTCTTGCAATGGCAGGAGCACTCCCCATCCCAGTGTCTGGGATCCAACTGCTCAAGCGTCCACTCCTCTCCTATGGTGGGGCCCAGGCTGACACACTCAGGACCCACCATCGAGGAAGGGATGCGGCCGGTTACCTGTTGCTTGGCAGATTCATCCTGGAAGCAGGTGTGCTGGATGTAATAGGCTCCGATGGCCTGGTACTTCTCGTCCTGGGAGCACAGGTACTGCACAGCCTTGGGGATGGTCAGCCCGCTACACTCAATGTCCTCACTGCAGATCCTGAAAAAGTAGGGTGCAGGGCATTACAGCGTGAACATGGCGACTCCAGTGAGCACGCTCTCTACATTCCTCCTCATACACTCAAATACCACGGCTTCCATGTGCCCTCTAGGGAAGCTGAAAAGGACAGGCTGTCTTGGAGAAAATCTTGTGAATGGCTCCCTACAAGGAAGGAAAACGGCCGTGTGCTGGGTGTCCCTCTCGTGGTACGAGATTGCTCTCAGGGGCTAAGGCCAATACGTGACAGTTATCTTCATATTGTGCACAAACTTGGCCCTCTTTCCTGAGAGGGAACTCCTCATCTATCCTGTGGTTGTGTTTGTTCCTGGTCCTGGAAGAGTAAGTGAGAGGCCTGTCTACTCTGTCTCTTTTCCTCCCCACATCCAGCTAGATGCTTGGCTGGTTGGCTGGTTTTTCCTTTTTGTCTTTTCGAGACAGTTTCTCTGTGTAACAGAACCCTGGCTGTCCTGGAACTCGATTTGTAAACCAGGCTGGCCTCAAACTCAACAGAGATCCTGTCTCTGCCTCCCAAGTTTGGAGATTAAAGGTGTGTGCCATCACTGCCTGACTTCCCTTCCAGGTTCTCTCTCTCTCTCTCTCTCTCTCTCTCTCTCTCTCTCTCTCTCTTTCAGTCTTTCACGTCCTGACAGTCACTGTATTTGTCTGTGTTAGGATCACTTTCATGGGACTAGTGGCTAGAGAGCCACTCCACCCACCATAGTACAGTCTGTGACTTGGTCCTAAAACCCTGCCCACTGGATTGTTCTACAGCTCAGAAACCATCCACTCCATAGGTCAGGTTCATGCCCACTGCTTAGACTGTCACTCAAGCTCGTGCATTAGGTTGAACCACAGCAAATGTCTATTAGTTCACCGTTTTAACTGAGTGTTTGGCTTCGCTGCAACCTCTGGCACGTTCCCTAGACTCTGGCAAGAGTCTGTTGGTTGTAGCAAGGCAACCTCAGTTCCAGGCATGAAGGCCTAGCCCAGGCCTGCTGAGTCTCCCTTCCAGGAAGCCTTTCTAAGGAAGGGAGTCCTCGGCTGGGAACTCCCTGAGCTGCCACGGTGTGCAGCCACAGGCAGCCTTTGCACCCGAGTGTGTCTTCCTTCCAAGTGGAGAGAAAAGGGCCCAGAGGGCAGAGACAGACCCTCTGTGGTCAGCCCTACCCCACCGATGTCCTCAGCATCTGCAGAGGGAACCCTCTCTTCATTTTTATGAGACTGACGCTTTGGCCTAGCTGGTGCTCAAGGAATAGCCATAGTTTTAGCTAGGGTCATCCAACTTTGTTTCTGAAGGGGATTCTACTCAAGGGGTAGAATTCTCTGGCCCTGGGCTAGCTGCACACCTGTTCTCTATCGAGGAGGCACTGCCTTCTCTTCATCAGTCAAGTGTCCCTTCTGCGTAGCTTGTCACTCAATCCTAAACCTCCATTTTGGGGCAGATGGCGCCATGATTAGTCTCCCAAAGAGTTTCACAAATTATTCTAAATACATCTTATGTACTTCAAGGGGTAAGTACGTCAAGATACACTAAGCACATCTTGTGCTTCAAGGGGTCCGCTTTAAACTGGATTATGCTTTCTTTCAGAACAGTGTAGACTGATAGGAAAGAGTACAGGGTAGAGAACCAGATGTGTGGCCTTGGGGCAAGCTTGCTGTCTCTGGCCTTTGCTTACCCCTCACCAGGGTCTGCCTGGAAAGGGGTTGGACTAGGAGGGACACACACCACCTTGGTCACCAAGAATGTGTTCCAGAGCTGCCCTGGGCTGCCAGCATGGCTGTGCTTCCTATGCTCGACACACAGAGTGTGGAGTAGATGCTCCCTAAATAGCTGCCCAATAAGTGAGTAGCTGTTATTAGGTCATAAGAAACAGTGGAAGGTTCATGCCGCTCTGAGCCTCAAAAGGTAGGTTTAATGTTACTGTGGGCCCAAGGTACCTGTGCCTATGGCTCTCTTCATGGTGTGTGTGTGTGTGTGTGTGTGTGTGTGTGTGTGTAACAGAGAGAGACAGAGATAGATAGAGACAGAGAGACAGAGAAAGGCAGAGACAAAGACACACACAGAAAGAGAGAGAGAGAGAGAGAGAGAGAGAGAGAGAGAGAGAGAGAGAGAGAGAACACATTGCTAGGACCTCCAGATGTCTGTGTTGGGTCCAAGAATGATTATTTAGTTTCAAAAGCTTATTTTAATTATTTTATATGTGTGGGTATTCTGCCTGCATGAGTATCTGCGTACCACTTGCATAACTGGAGGCTGGAAAGGGACATTGGCTCTCCTGAAACTGGAGTCTCATAGATGGTTTCGAGTCACAAACGTGGGTGCTGAGAATCAAACCCGGGTCTTCTGGAAGAGTGGCCAGTGCTGGTAACTGCTGAGTCATTGCTCCAGCCCTGAAAATAAGTATTTCTAACACTTTCCCAGGCACTGCTGTTGCCGATCCGAGAGACACAGTGTGGCAGCAATTAGCCTGCTAATCTCTCTGTTGCCACCCTCTGTTCATAGCTGGTCACCCTTAAGTCCTGTGTCCACAATGTCTAGCTTCTGTGGCCTTTTCGCTTCTAAGGCTCCTCTAGATCCATGGTCCATCAGACCAGAGACTCCTCCAGGCGTCGATAGGAAAGTCAGAACACAGACTGAGCCTCTCCCTTCCTCCTTGGGAGTGAGCGACCCTTGCAGAGTGAGCCAGGCTAGCAGATCACCTCCCACCTGTCCCCTCCACAGCCCTGCAGCACTCACTTGGAACTGGCCCTTGAGTGGCCAAAGGACATGTCCTTGTTGCAGGAGATAGGCGGCATGCACACTGGGTCTTGCTTGGAGGTGCAGGAGGGCGGCCTCACGGGACACTTCTTGACAGCCTTCTGACCGCTGCAAGTGCTGTAAAAGCTGTATCGGTTCTGGGTGGTCTTTTGGCCCTTGCCGCCCAGTGTGCCCTTGCGCAGTGTGCCCCTCGGGTCACAGTAGAGGTCAGGCTCGCTGCGGCTTGCCTTGATTTTCTGCATGAAGCAGATGTCACTGCCAGCGCCTGTGGTGGCACAGCTCCCTCGGGGATAGTGCCGGCTCCAGTTCTCCATCTGGCTATAGGAGCTGAAGCGTCTGTTGTCAGGCTCCCGCTTGAGGGTCCCATTATAGATCTAGACAGGAAAGGGGCGAGAGGATTAGTTTAGCTCTTGACTGGGAGCCTGGATCTAGCTGTCCACAGAGGTAGCCCTCCCTTGCCCCATTACAGTGTTCAGAGGATCTGGAAAAATTTGCAAAGAGAGGAACCTTAGGCATTTTTTCCCCCAAATTCAGGTTGTGGTCTGCTGTGGAATATGAGATCATTTTAGCAGATATGTCCACCTTTATTACAAGTATAGAATAAAGAAAAATACTGGAAAACATACAATACAGAGTGCAGGACAATAGAGATATAACTTGTTTTGTGCTACATTGAATACATTCTGAGTTGCAATGTAAAATGTATTTTACTTTTAAATTCTGAAAAATAACTCATCGTATGTACATGGGTGTTCTGCCTGCATGCATGTCTATACACCACGCATACGTCTAGTGCAGAAGAAGGCACCAGAAGAAGTTGTCAGATTCCCTGAAACTCCAGTTACAGATGGTTATGAGCTACCATGTGGGTGCTGGGGATTGAACCCGGGTCCTCTGGAAGAGCAGTGAGTGAGTGCACTTAGCTGGTGAGCCATCTCTGAGCCCTGCAAATATACTTATTGTGGGAGTATGTGAAAGGAAGCTCTATACCACTGATCTGGCCAATGGGCAAAGTCTAAGATGGGGGCTGCAAGCCAGAGAGGAGGGGTCCTCCAACAGCCACTCAGCATGAGCAGCACCCACGGGCTTTTGTCCCAAGTCCTCGCCTTGTCACTTAGGCCATCCCACAAAGCAGCTGACCGGTCCAGCTGGCGTCAGCTCGTGCACATGTTTGGAAATGTCTATTTTATTTGAGCTACTAGCTAGGGAGCCCCTGTGCACACAGAGGTGGTATAGGGTACAGGGTGGGTGCAGGGAAACCTCTGGGCTGTGTCATCAGGCTGGCTGGGAGAGACGCAGAGCAGAAACTTATCCGAAGGGAAAATGTACCATGAACCGTGAGATATCCCTAAGGGTCTTGTAAGTCCAACAGAGAATTATTTCTTTGGGAGGAGCCTGCAAACCCAGAGGCTTGGTGGGAATCAGCTCTGGTACTGAACTGTCCACAGAAGACTTTCCCAGACCCGTAAGCTGGCGGGTCTGGCCTGCTGGAACTTGTTCTCAGACAACAGGATCAACACTGAGCCTGATAAAACCTCCCCATACAGGTGCCGACTTGGGAGTCACCTTTGCTGGGATGAGCAAGTCCAAGTCCAGCCCAGAGGCTGCCCACCCAACCCTAAGAGAAGAGAGAAAACGGGATCAAACTGTGTGTCTGTCTGCAGGGATGGCTGCTGTGTGACCAGCAATTACCATCTACACTGGATCTCGCCACACAGGACTAAGGAGGGGCTGTTGGTCTGGTTCCCCCAAAGAACGGTGTCAAGCTACTAGTTGGAAAGTGGTGTCCAAAACCAGGAAGCCATATACTGTTAACCTTGGTGAAGGCAGGTACTCTCCCTTCACTCAAACCAAGCGGGCGCAATTTTCTTCCTCAAACTGGGTCAAACCACCCTGCCACACGGTGAGCTGGCCTGTGGGAGTTGGGAGAGACACAAACAATGCTAAGGCAGAAGCTGGAGGAGCCGGTGGTTTTCTTGGCATTTGGACATAAACCGGACTCCTTGATGACTCTTTGCAAAATTTACAGAGGCCTCCCGATCAGGCAGGAAGGCGGCAGATGGTGCTTTTGGTGATGGGGGAAGCAGAACACTCCCCCATGGGCTTCCAAGGGGAAGGCAACAGGAGCTCCCTTGTTCTCAGTAAGTGACACACCTGGACGTCATCTCAGACACCTGACAAGGAGTGCATATGCTCTCCTGGCCCAGACCCAGCAAAGACGCCATCCTGCTGATTAAGCCGAGAGAGGTTCTGGGCTCTGCAACCAGTGCTGGGAAAAGGAGCAGCAGGCGGCCTTGGCAAGTCTCAGCGAGGTGGGCTGCCCCCAGGGAATGGGCGAGGACCCCTCTCAACAGCCACACCCCAGTAGTGTCATCCATTCCTGGGAGCCCCGCCTTAGTTTTTAAAGTCACAGCGCTGGGTTGTATGAATGTGACATCTGGAGATGGCTCTCTCTCATCTCACCTGTGCCTTTTGCTGTCACTTTGGCGAGCAGGAGAAAAACTCAGCTGGACACTGTCCCCTCCTAACTCTACACAAGCCTGGATGCTCTCCAAGGCTCAGATAAATCATACTTACTGCCTCTAGTCCTGCCTGCACAGGTGGCCCATGATGCAGCCTCTAAGGCTGAATTGGCAGCGGTGGCATGGGAATCCAAACTTTCCTCATGCATAAGCGAGTTAGGATGCCTCAGAAGGATATGTGACCGTCAAGAGCACAGACTAGAGTCACACTGCCTTGGTGATGTCAGATGCCTCCTAGAGGGCAACCTTAGGCCAGGGGCTTAAAGCCACTATATCTGAGATTCTCCAGCTGTGTAACCAAGATCCTGAGTGTTGGTGACAGAGAGGGTCATTAGGCATCACGAGACTAATGTTTGTAAGTTAGAACTGGACGTGACACCAGGGCTTGGACCATCTGCATCTCTCTTACTCTCACGATGGCTGCCTTTAGGAGCCAGCCGAGGGGTGCATACATGCTCTTGAACTCCAAGGAGCCTCCAGTCTCTGCCTCCCTAATGCTGGGATGATGCTTGCATGCTGTCATGCCTATCTTTTTACATGGGTACCGGGGATTCAAATGCAGGTCCACATATTGGCATGATGATAAATCTGCTGACTGAGCTATTTCTCCGGTCCCCTCTGCTGCCCCTCCCCATCTTAATTTCTTAAGACAAGTTCTGTCACTAAACATGGATTCATGCCGAGCTAGTCTCGCTGGCTGATCTGTCCCCCTACCCCCTGTTGGCATTACAGATTTGAACCGCTGTGCCTGGTTTTCAAGTGAGTGCTAGGCTCTAACCTCAGGCCCTCAAGCCTGTACAGCAGGCACTTTACCAGTTGAGCCATCTCTTCAGCCCCTTGCTAAGGGGTTTAAATAACCCACACCATTTCTAAAGAAGGTTCTAGATAATCCATAAGGGGGGGGACAGGCCCAGGAAGAAGATACCCAGTATTCAGAGTCCCATGCTGAATTTGGCAGGCTTTCTGCCAAGATGGAGGAGACTTTCCTTACATGGGTGCTCCTAGCATCTGCGGCAGGACACATCTTCATTGTCTGGATGCCCAAACATCACAGGATGTTTGTGGTGGCCCTGCCCCCAGGCTCCAAATGATAGCAATCCCACCCCCATTTCCAAACACTGTCTCTAAGTCTTAAGCAAACAGCTGCAGCCAGAGGAGAATGAATGGACACCTGTGCCCACAGCAGGTGGGAGAGTTTTGCTGTCAATGCCTCTCCAGCCACACCCCCACACTCAGATAGGGATCGCTGGCAGCCTCCTCCTCTTTGAATACAAAGGGGCATACACACACACACACACACACACACACACACTCACACATATACACACACATTCACACATTCACACATACACTCACACACACACATTCACACATACACAGACACACACATACCCATATGCACACACAAACACATATACATACACACGCACAGGCACACGCACACACATACACACACACATTCACACATATACACACACATTCACACATTCACACATACACTCACACACACACATGCACACACACGCACACACATACACAGACACACACATACTCATATGCACACACAAACACATATACATACACACGCACACGCACAGGCACACGTACACACATGCACACACACATTCACACATACACACACATACTCACATTCACACACACATGCACACACACATGCACACACACATTCACACACACACATGCACACACACACACACACACACATGCACACACACACACACACACACACTCACACTCACAGGAGCACACACGCCCCAGTTTGCATGCAGGACTGTCTCATGCTTTCTTGGGAAACTCAAACTTCAGGTGGGATTAGTCCATGAATCAAAACATTCCAGACTAGAAACTCAACTTCCTGGGAGCAGAACTGACCATTTTTAGTCAACAGGCTGGGCTAGGTGAGTAAGTTGAAGCCCAGAATGTGGGTGCAGAGACGTCCTTCTCCATTTGGAACATCTGGGGACTTCCTGGGAGGCGGCTCTTGTGACCACAGTCCAAGGCAAGCCAGATAAGACTGCATTGGCCAGAAACCTCCCCATAGTTAGCCCATGTTCTGCCCTCCCTCTTCCTAATGCTGCAGATGTCATTAGAGAGTCACCTGCTCAAAAAGGGAAGACAGGCTTTGTGCCGGGAGGTAGTTGTTTCCTTATGTGGCTGTTCCTGTGTCGGAGGAAGACACTTCTTCATCATGCTAGCGAAGCCCCCAGGTTGTTTAGTGGCTCTGCCTTTAACGCCCCTGCCCCCCAAATACTTTCTTTTCCAATGAGGCATTTCAACCCACATTGATGGTCCCTCTCTTCCAGCTCCTCCTTGAGTAGGAAGCTCTCAGGAGCCCACTAGTCACTTGCCACTGTGTAGGCAAGGAATGCGAGTTCAGGAGTGAGTTGGATCAGAGCAGATCAATACATTTCTTAAGCTCCAAAGGCCCAAGAAACTCGTATTTGCTGAAGTCATTGGGCTGGACAGTAAGCAGCCATTCTGGACGAGGTGGTACCCACCTGACTGTACTCTCTGCTTCCTTCCTCTGTATTGCTACCTGTTGGACTGTATTCCTAATTTTCCTCAGTTTATTCCTGGGCACCACCTAACTCCTCCCAGGAGCCCCCAGGACCCCCCTTGCCCCTGCACACACACACACACACACACACACTTACTTGCACTCACACTTACACACTCACACTCACATGCTCACACACTCACTCACACACGCCTTTCTCAGGCAAAGCTTCCATTAGTCCCAACCTAGCAGCAGAGCTCACTGTACCTCTGCTATTTACCAGGCAAGCGCATCAACTTGACCCTACCCCTTCTATCCCCCTAGGCCCCCCTAGCCAGCCATCTCTTCCCTTCTAACACACCCTCTCGAACTATCCCTTAACAGCAGACACATTCTGACCCCCTGCTTCACCTACTCTCTGCCCACCTTCTTTCAAACCCCACATTGCTCTCAAGTGTCTGCACAAACCTGCCCCTTCCTAGCCCTGGATGCCCATAGTTGGACTCCTTTGGCTGCCCACCCACTCTCCCCTGGTCCTGTTTGTTCTCTGGTTACAACAGTAGGGCTCTGTCATTCCTCCATGCTTTTCAAACCATAGGCATTTTAACTGTGCCTAGCACAGGGCTGGGTTCCCAGCACACACATGCTGCTCTAGAGAATTTCTCCTGGGAATGGAGACTCCATTTGCCAATGAGTGCTGGGTTCCCCATGACCTCCTTGCCCAGGGGTCCCCCACAGATGAATGAATGGGCTGGTAGAGGAGGATAGGAGGAACTTTGAGTGGGGCAATATGGGAGTCACAGCCTGTACTCGGCTGAGTTCAGGACACTTTACCCTGACCTGGGACATAGCTGATATGTGGCCAATCCCAGAAAGTTCTATTTCAGTTCTGCGTAAGCAGACAGAAATGACCTACCTCTTTGGGGGCATTGTAAGTGCTGGGCAGGCCAAGATGAAAAGTGTCCGTCTCCCCAGCTATTAGCCCATTTTGAAACCACGCTTCTGCCAACAAGGTGGGGCTGGCCAAACTGGCTCTGCCACAGGACACACCCTTCCCTGCATGGCAAGTCACACACCCAGTGGAGTGTCCAACAGGGTCATGTTCAGCAGCAAGGGAATCTCCCCACGCCCTTCTCATGAAAGCCAGTATGCATACAACTTCACAGAATCCTCATCCCTTGTGGGCCCGGAGAGAGCTTTCTAGAGAAAGGACCTTAACAGAAAGCCTTTCCAGGACAGGCTCCATGGTTGTTTATTTAGCAACTCCCATTGCCTGCCTGTGCCCACTGAGGACCCTTACACAGTAATGACAACAAGCTGTCTTACATCTTATAGGGTTTTGTCTACTCTTGAGTAGCAAGGTACATCTGATATGCAGATCACTCTGCTGAGCTTTTCTGAGGGCTTTCAGACTCTGGTCTTCTACCGACAAGGCACCCAAGGGGGACACATAGGACCCAAGGTATAGAGAGTTCTCTGAAAGGCATAGGGTGCTGCTTATGTACCAGTCTGAGCCAGTAGGGGAGCCGCTGAAGCCTGAGTCACAAAAGATGGGACTTCATCAGGGAGAGTGCCGGTCCCTGACTCATCTTGAGAAGCAGAGGGCCCAGCCTGGGCTGGGTTTCTTATTTCCTGGCACACGGTTGTGAGAACAACCCCATCAGTCAGAATCCCTGATGTTCATCCAGGCAGAAAGTGGTGTCACTTGTCCTTGAAGGGAGCTGGGGTGGGAGTGCCCCTTTTGGAGTCCTCAAAGGCAGAGAAGAGACACACCCACAACACCATCACCAACAGCCTGAAACTCAGGGACACCTCAGAGGCACCCGAGAGAGGCCTATGACCTAAAGAGTACCATTTGGTTTACAGTTTGGTTTGCTTTGGTTTGCTTTTTCAAGACAGAGTTTCCCTGTATATCCCTGGCTGTCCTGGGACTTGCTCTGTAAACTGGGCTGGCCTTGAATTCACAGAGATCCACCTGCCTCTGCCTCCTGAGTGCTGGGATTAAAGGTGTGCACCATTACACACTGACAACCAGTTCCTATCTACTGAGAAGAGGGAAGACAGCAGAACTCCAACACAGCCCAGCTCCAGGGCTCAGATATGTTTTGTTACCGACTTTTGTCTGTCTGTCTGTTTGCTTGAAACAGTCTTACCTCATGGTCCAGTCATAATTACCCTTCCTCAGCCTCCTAAGTGTTAGGATTATAGGGGTGAGCCACCATACCTGGACTGTCACTTAAAGAAAAAAAACCACTTTAAAATGTAAAAGACAACAGTTTGGGTGCCTGTCTTGGAAGCATATGTAGACTTTGTGAGAAAACTTGTCAATAAGTCAGTGTCTCATGAGTTGTGAGGAGCAGAAACTGTGAGCGCTTAGCAACCCGTTGGTACTGAGAAACATTTGCAGACAACTGAAGACTCATCTCCCGAAGCATCAAGATGGCCGCAGCCCAGGACTGAGGGAACTACAAAACGCCGGTCAGTAGCCGGAGAGGCTTCTGGGAGGTGACTTTCTCTCTAGAGACACCCAGTGTCCCTGTGACCTGGTCTCCTTGGCTGTAGATCCCAAGTCCTCCTTATGGAGGTGAGAAGTCCTTAGGGTCTCCTCCTATATGGTGGGAGGCATCGAACTGAGCTGCCAACTGCTATCAGAACCAACTGCCACAGCGGCTACGGTGCCCTCCATCTCTACACCCTGCTCCCTGCTTGATCAGATCCTCTCTTTCTTCCTCCAACACCTGGAGCAGTAGGGTTATTGTAGCTTGTGTCGATGTCAGAGTGAGTTTGGGGACAAGGATGTGACAGTCTATACACATTTCTTTTTAAAGATTAAAAAGTGTGGAGAGACAGAGAGAGAGAGAGAGAGAGAGAGAGAGAGAGAGAGAGAGAGAGAGAGAGAGCGAGAGAGCACATGCACGCGCATGTGTGGATAGGTGCATGCAAGTGCAGGTGCTTACATGGACAGAGGTGCCAGATTCCCTGGAACTGGAGTCCCTGAGAATTTTAAGCTGTGCAATTTGAGTGCTGAAAAATCAAACTCCTGTTCTCTGGAAGAGCAGTTGAGTTTCCTTAATTGCAAAGCCATCTCTCCAGTCCCCCATGTTTTCTTCTAAAAGGGAAATCTGGCCCTCGGCTGTCTTTTTCCCATGACCTCAGACAAGTTGGAGCCTCAGTCATTCTACACAGCAGTGTCATGGATTCTGGGTTTTGAACTCAGAGGCCCACTCTGCTGTCCCAGTGATGGGTTCACACAGGGAGGGAGGAGTAAGTGGAGCACTGCAGTGTGAGCTAGCTGCCCAGCAGAGTACAGATAGATCTCTCACATCCAGTGTCCCCAGCTTGTCCTAGAATGTTGGGGGGGGGGGAGGCTGAGTGGCCCTGAGGGTTGTATGTATTTCTCAGTGCAGAAGACGGACAAAGATTTTGTGGAGGAGACATATCCTAGGGAACTTGCTTTCCTGGCTCTAAAGACCCTGAAGGATCCCAAGCCTCCCCTGCTGATTAGATCATCAAGAACCTCATATGAAGTAAATGGCCATCTTTATCCCCAACTCGAGGGTAAAACATCACCCCTTTGGGAAATGAACATGTGTGTGCACACATGGACATGCAAGCATGCACACACAACTATCCACATGCATACACACACACACACACACACACACACACACACACACACAAGCACACATCCATCCTGTGCACCTCCCACCTGCTCACTTGAGAAATACATTTTTCCACAGGTAGACTTAGGTAAGGGAAAAACTTGAAAATTCCTTGCTCACATCTGAGGCCTCTTGGCTCTCTCTCTTATATATGTGGTCTCTCTCACTTAGCCACTAGACACTAGAGTATGGTGTCGTATGACTCTCATCCCAATGTTCCAGATGCTGAACAAGGAGACTTGTGAATTCCAGGCATCCTAGGCATCATAGTGAGAACTACCTCAGTAAAACAAAAAATAAAACAAACAGAGAAAAGCAAACAGCTTCTGTCCTTGGTGGCCCTCTTTTGAGACATCAAAAGTGTCTCTAGCTATTGGCTAGACCGAAACTTAAAGACTCCAGGCCTAGGAGGTACCTGCCTTTCCTCTTTTGATGGATTATGACAGATTCTTGAATATATTTAAAAGGAGACTAGAACTTGGGGAGGGAAACTCAGTGGGAGAAGGCTTGCTTCATATGTATATGGGCCGGGGTGTGAAAGAAAAGGAAAAAGAAGTAACAAGCTTGGCTGCTCATTGGTGTCATTCAAGTCTACGGCCTAAAGACCAGGACTGAAAAGACCCTCTGGCCCAAGGGACACCAGTGACAAAGGAGACTTTGGGATGGCTACAGCTGGTGTGTTCTGTGCGGGACCATGATCGTAGCAACTGGGAGGAGGAACTCGTTCCCTTATACCACGCCTTGCTCCAAATACACTGCTGGGTCACCAACGTTATGTGGAGGACAGAGGGGCCGCCAGTGCTAAAGTTGGTAGTGAGAGATAGACCCTGGAATCTCTTAGAGTCAGCTAACTATTGCTCGGTTTCTATGAGTTTGGATATCTTGGGCCACCCAGCTTCAAGACTAGGTAGTTAAGAGGAAAATATGGGCCATCGGCTGCTCCCCGAGTACTCCCATTCTGTCTACCCTACTGGGTCTCCAAAGAGGTGGTTAGGATTTTAGGTGAAGGTAGAAGATGTTGGGGGGGGGTTGTTCCAGAACCCTCTTTTTTTATTCTTTTATGAGTCCACTGTAGCTGTCTTCAGACGCACCAGAAGAGGGGCATCAGATCCCATTACAGATGGTTGTGAGCCATCATGTGGTTGCTGGGAATTGAACTCAGGACCTCTGGAAGAGCTCTAACCACTGAGCAATCTCTCCAGCCCGTCCCAAAGGAGGTTTTATTCCACAGAGCTTGGCCCTTGGCAGGCACTGAGTCACAGACTTCATCTCCCCATACTCCATTGGCAAAAAAGTATTCAGCTGGGCATGGGGCTGGTGGCTTTATGGAGTGGCAGGGCTCCACCTGGGTGCTATTTTTTCTTGACTCTCAGATCTCTTCATGACCTGGGTGGGAGTCATTGTGGGAAAACCATCACACATGATTATCCTATGACTCAGAACCTTCTCATATTTTCGCCATGCACCATGGCTGTGAGAGAACTTTAGGGATCTCAAGGACATAGGCAGTAACCGTCACTGAAGCCCGGAGCAATGCTTGCATTTCCAGTCTGATGGTCATTTGGACGAAGCCTAGGGGTGAGTCCCTATGCTTCTTTGTTACTCACCGACATCTCTTTTAGAGCAAAACAACACAGAATTTCCAGTGGGGCCAACACTTCTCGCTAGCATCAAATAGATTTCTGTCTCACAGTGTTGATATTGGTTATAAAGGTCATGGCTACCCTTCCTTTAATAGCCAAAGAATGCTGTTTTTGTGTCGTCTGACGTTAGGGGTGTGCAGTTTCTTTTCAAAGGAAGTGCACTGAAGTTTAAAAGTGATTCCTTGAAAAATAAGTAATAGTTGGAATGATGGTTTTTAATAAACTGTAATACTAACTGCTCATGACTGGAGTTTTAGAAATGTTAGGGCAAATGTTGGCAAAGAGAGGCTTAACGCAGCCATGTGACAAGAACTCCGGTCAGGAGAGCTGGCTTTCCCCGCTGCCTGGCTGAGTATGCCAGTCAATCGGCCTGCTTCCCCAGCCTCAGTTTCTCCAATCACAACACTGCCCCAGAAGGCTCTGGGTTTGGGGTAGGTTGTTCATCCCCGACTGAAGTCACAGCGTCCTGGCCAACCTGGCTCAGCCCTGTCTTCCTCCCTTCAAGGCCACACCCTGAACACTGGGTGGAGGTGGAGGGGTGGGCCCCCCCCCCCCCAAGCTGCTCTCTCCACATCCCCTCCCCGCCCCGCCTCTCCACAACCAGATTTGATTTTGTTTTTCAGCTGAGTTTGCGCTCTTGGGGCAAGTAGGCAGGCAGGCCTCGCAGAGACTTGCCAGGGCCCTGGGGGAGAAAGCTGAGCCTCACCCTAGCAAAGGGTGGGGATAGTTCTTCCACCCACCTGGGAAATGCTACTGCATTTGTCTCTCTGGGCTCAGTGACAAAAGGAAAATTCTCACCAGTAAAGGCACCAGAAGATCCCCTCAATGACTTTTGGTCTATGGTCCTTCTTCTAGTCTCTACTCTCTGGCTTAGAGCTCCCTTGTAGGGGAGAGTCACCACCCATCTCCTGCCAGCTCCTGTCTCCCAGCTCCTGTCTCTCCTCAAACTTCAGGCTCACCACTCCCTTCATGACCACTGAGCTTCAGACTCAGTTCTGCCAACTCTACCTGTGAGGTAATGGGCAAGCCCCTACACTTTCCTGCCACTTCATTCCCCTGCAAATCAAACCAGAATCAAAGTGCTTGGTTACCCACCCATCTCAGAGATACCCAAGGATCGAGTCAGGGAACAAAAAAGCGGGAATGTTCTGTGTAAATTCGCAATACAGCCTTAATCCCAGGGATTATCACATTCTGTGAGTTGACAGAGAGGCAGAGGGGTGAGAGAGTCTTACAAGTCCCTACCTGTTATAATTCAGATCCTAAGGGCCACACATCCCCAAACCCTACAACCCAGCCGAGAAGGCTTTGGCCTTTGACAGCTTTCATTTACAGACCAGGAAACTGAGGCCCATTGAGGTTGAAGTCAGAATGTGCTGTAGAATTTAGCTTTTAATTATATCCTCTCTTAGGCTGCCATTTCATCTGTTCTTTGTTTTTAACCACAGCGTAAGGACTTTAAAGACCAGCATGCTGGTTAAGTCCATTGCCTCTTGTCAGCTCCCCACACCCCCACCCCCTCGCCCAGAAGGGCCCCAAACAAAACTCTACCAATCACTTCTAGAGAAAACTAAAGACATTCGTTTTATTGTTCTTGATTCTACTCGATTCCTCACACCATTCCTCTAACGATCCAGAGGCTGTACGTAGAATGTGTGTGAGGGTGGGGAAGAAAGCAATGGCTACATCTTCTGGAAGCTTCCATTTTAGAAGACAACCCTGACCCATGCTCAGTGCCTACCGCTTTATTATGTGCCTCCTAATCCCTAGTCAGGAAGGACGGAAGGAATGGAGCCCTGGTGAATCAGCCTAAGCCTTGATTCTTCCAGTCTAACCACCAACTTGGAGCTCTGCAATAATGGTATGGAAACCATAGCTGATCCATTAAGCTGAAGCTAGCTCTTGCTGTCCTAGGAAATAGTAACATTCTTTTCTGGGGACTTTCTGGGAAGGGCCTACTGCAGGTGACAGTGTCCTGGGCTGCTGGCCATGCCCTGGGCTAG
The DNA here is from genome assembly GCF_021556685.1 of Rattus norvegicus. Lineage (NCBI taxonomy): Eukaryota > Metazoa > Chordata > Mammalia > Rodentia > Muridae > Rattus > Rattus norvegicus. The sequence continues at coordinate 49,912,802 of NC_141546.1, forward strand.
CCCCACCCAGTCTTCCTGCTCCTTCCCTAACAAAATGTCACTCATCTATCCTACAGCACCCCCACCCCCATGGGAACAAGTAGATCAGGGAGGAGAGCAGGTAGACATGCTCAATCCACTTTGAGGGGCAGTGTGAATTTTGGTCCCAAGGGGTTGGCTGCAGAAAGCCAGCGGGGCTTGTGAGACCCCTGGAGCTGGCAACCCACAAGCTGCTACCCCGTGGGGTAGTGTCCTTTTTTTTTTTCCCTGATAAGTACAGCAGTACTCCTTCTCCTCAGTCCCAGCCCCAGGGTTTTGCTGTGTTCTCCACCCTCTCCTCTCTTTTCACATAGTCCAGCATTTAGCATCTCTTAGAGGCCTGTCTGGTCCCCCATCCGAAGTTCATACTCACTGATGCCATTTTCACTTATATACCGTAATGACCATGTCCTCCTATCTTGGTAAGATCCTAGTGAGCATCCTCTACTCCTTTTCCACAGGGAGGGATTCAGGCTATGGATGTTAGAGCTGAGAGGTCCTCAGCTAGGTGCGTGCTACTCGGATAGCTAAGTCAGCTGTGGAGGGAGACGCATACAATGGAAGCTGCTCCACCTAGAAACTTGTTAGGTATAAACAGAGCCACTCTGATTGATGGTGGCTTGTCAAGGAGGCCCCGTGCAGGGACTCCTTGGATGTGGACATTTGTCACAGATGAAGTCCCACTGTTGTGGTGTGAGCATGCTTGTAGCACTGATTAGTTGTCAGAGACAAGTCACATTTACCCCTCTCTAGGCACCATCAACTCCTTTGGATACCTCCTTTGCTTTCTGAGGTACATTCTGTCCTTTGGCAAGTAGGATCGTTGTCTCTTCTTGTCGGGTGATAGCCTGGGGCCCTTGTGGGACCCTCCTATCTCTCAAGGCTTGGTGGGAGTGAGTCATGAGCTGGCAGCAGAGACACAGAGTTGGCAAATCCATCAATTGCTCCCTCCTAGAGGATCCATGTCGGAGTCTACTCTATCTTCCCTCACCTGGACTTTGCAAGAAAAGGCGAAGGCCAGCAGGCACCATCAAAGGATCCCAGCTTGCACACCTGGAGTGGCACTTAGCAATGGGAAGAGTGGGCGGGGAAGGCGGTGAGCCTGAACTTTTAAGTCAGGGTAGTTACATTAGCAGTGTTATATGCTATGCCTCCGTTACCCCTTGGCATGGCTATAGTTAATGAACTCCTACCACATCTTCCAGCCATGGCAAGAGCTAACTAACCTCCTTTTCTTGGTGGTAAGAGATGCTCAAAAGAGAGCAGGAAGGAGGCTTAGAGCCTTCAATCACCTGGGAGACTGAAGCAGAGCCTCTGGGCTGAAGGAGCTGCGCCAGCGCCAACCACAGGGCCACCCGGGTTTGGTTTCAGCCCTGCAGCTCTGAGTCATGAGGGCACTCTCAAGGCCTGCGGAGTGTTAAGCTTTGGCAAGGAGCTCATAAAATATCCTTATTCTGTGTTGAAAGAAAAAATGCCACTTCAGGGCCCCCCTCTTCCACCAGTGCCTTTGAGACTACAATCCTGGCCTCGCAGTGCTGATCGAATATGTCATACAATAGTCCTCCTACTACAGTGAGAAAGAGATTCCCCACATTTCAGAGATGGAGGCTCGGCGGATTAAGAACAAGCCTGGAGTCACTGAGATAATGAGGGGGAGGGCCAGGATTTGGACTGAAGGCCAAGACAAGCTTATGCTATCTTGAGACCCAGCCTCTGTTAACTGTGGATTAGCAAAGGCAGCCTCTGTTAACTCCTAGGGTAAGAGGTCCCGCCATGTTTCTCTAGCAACCCCTCTACACTGCACAGTGCACAACCCAGCCCTTTGCATACCCAACACTGTTACTCTGACAGAGGGGAACCACCAACCTAGAGGGCACTGTGCATGGAATCACTATTTCCCACTGGAGCCTGAGACGGCCATTGTTTTGCTATCATTACCAGGAGTCCCTACAGATTGCCTTGAGCCCACAATAAACAGGTTTGGCTCGCTTCAGAGTGAAGGTCTCTAGTGCAGAGTCCACAAGACCCTGTCGTTTAGGGAACATCAAGCACAGATGCATCAATTAGGTAAGTGGCTAGGTGAATGATCCAGGACTCTCCTTATGTTCCTGGAGAGCCTCGCTTCAGGAATGCCAAGCTGGACTTAATTGAGCATATCTGTGATTCAATATGGCAGCCACCATGGCTCATCCTACTTAGGAACTGGCTGCTATGGTCCACATAACTTCTTTCCTCTATAGAGCAGATCCTGGGAAGGATGGTCAAGTTCAATCGACATCCAAACACCACTTTACTTGACAAACTCTCAAAATAATTCAATGCTCAGAATGTGCTTCTTGCTTCAACAATAGGAGAACTATAGCTCTGATGTGCACACGAGTGAGGATTGTGCCAACCTCTGCCCCAGCTTCATCTGATACAGACCCATACCATAGTGCCTATCTACAGCTTTAGAATAGAATATCTGTGCTTTCCAAATGGTCTCAGTTCTCTTGTCTCTTCATCCTGGTCTACCCGAACCAGAGAAAGGTATTTTAAGTGACCCATTATCTGGATAATTAAGAGGGACGAAAGGCTTCTATTTTCCAACTAGAAACAGAGGCAGCCCGAGGTAACTCCTCTTGGGTTCCTAGCCCAGTAGAGGAGTTCTTATGGAGACTTGTTTTAATTATAGGAATGGCCTGGGATGACAGACCTTAGGACACAGGACATAGAGCTGTGTTTCAATCTCATATTAAAAATATGTTTTTCAGAGATGGGTGGTGGTGATGCATGCCTTTATTCCCAGTATTTGGAGGCAGAGGCAGAGGCAGAGGCAGGAGGATCTCTGAGCTTGAGGCCAGCCTATTCTATAGAGTGAGTTCTAGGACAGCCAGGGCTACACAGAGAATCCCTGTCTTAAAAAACAAAGCAAAACAACAACAGCAACAAAAATTGGGGCTGGAGAGACGGTTCAGGGCTGCTCTTCCAGAGGACCATTTCTAGCACTCACATGACAGCTCACAATTGTCTGTAACTCCAGTTCTGGGGCTCTAACATCCTCACACAGACATGCATACAGGCAAAACACCAATGAACATTAAATAAATAAATAATAAACAGATATATTAAAAATTATTTCAATTATGTCCCAGATAGTTTATTTTGTTGTATTTTACCTCATAAGTTTACTATCACTTCCCCATTAATGATTATTGCCAAGCAAGTCTAGGAAGAGAAACTATGGCCATTCCCTCCCTTCTCCTGTTGGCTAGACTCCCCCAAGGAGAGAAGAATTGGCTGGAAGTCTGGGGAAGAGAGGAATGAAAGGGTTTGAATTTGTAGACCTCTTGTGAGTCCCTCAAACATGGCCGCATTGTTGACACATAGAAATCTATGGCGACGGATACAATCAACTTCACAAAGTGTAAAGACCTAGGATAAGGAAAACAAATCTTCCCAGGTGAGCAGGTCGTAGGTCAGGTATCTAGGCCACCATACCATAAGGCATTGTGTGACCTTCAGGGAATCATTTATTATCTCCGGGCTTGAGTTTCCTATCTGTAAAACCCACTGGGGTTCTATCTACTGGTTCTGTCTACTGGTTTGGCTCTGAGAACTGGGATGGTGCAGTCAGCCCATCTGAGGTGTCAGGTGTGGGGACATTCTTTGCCTCATGTCACAGAGTCCTCCTTCTTCTGGATGCCTGCAGGACTCTTGGGCTGTCTTGCAGGTGATATTTTGTCCCTGAAGAAGGAGGCTAGAGTGACCCCATAGTCTGTAAAGTGATGCTGAGGCAATAGACCGCTTTGGACTGTTTTCCTTAAGACCGTGGGTGCTTTTTGTATGTCAGACTTACTTCCTCTTAGTTATAAGACTCTTTATGTTCTGTTTCCTAAAACTTGTAATATAATTGGTCATTGATAAAATGCAAAATAGTTTTAACTAGAAGGCTGTTGATGATACAGACTAAAAAGTAACACTACTAATTTCAAAATATAGTTAGAATTTTCTTTTAGAGTTGCCTATTCTATTCTATTCTATTCTATTCTGTTAACTACTCTATATTTAAAGAGAGTATTTACTCACTAGTGATGAACCTTTAGTATTTGGGAATGGCGAGATATTTGGAACCACAATCAAATCTGAAGAATGAAGTAATCAGAGCAGGCAATACTGTTTCTGATCTAAAAGGATCATAAGGAATTAATTCTGGAACCTAGAAGGCTTCTAAGACATACTGAAAACAGTTCCGTTTAAAAACATCTACAGGCTCTAGAAATATTTGAGCAGGATGTTGGTGTAATTCTCCGGTACCAGAAACCATTGTCTTTTATCTATTTCTGTTGACTTTTGCCTCTCTCAGCTTGACTAGAAGTTCACTGAGGGCAAAGTGAGTCTCTGCAGTATCATCTGCAATGTGGGTCACGTGATGCTGTGCCCAGCAGTTGCTCAATGCCACCTGGCTGACCCACCGAATGAATAGAATGTAGGACGTGGCTCTTCACCAGCTCTCAGCAACTCCTGAAAACACGCTGACGAGACCTGTGCAGGTGAACCACACCCTTCTCCCTGTGTTCCCTGCTTCGGGCTGCCATATTGTTTTCACTGGAGGGTGGGACATACAACATTCCACGCCAGTTGTACCAACCATGGGAAAAATCCCACGGGTACACAGTTTTCTCACACCACAGATCACTATGACTGTTTTCCCACTCTCCTCCTCTCTAAATATGGACCCCATTCGGTTGTGCTCAGTGTGCGGCTGATTATACGTCTGGCTCCAATATCAATTACTCTACTTCCTCTCTACTCAGCCCCCTCCCTCTGCCAAATCCTCGTGTGTGCTCAGCTCTTCCCCGTTCCCATAGCCTCTCCTGAACTGAGAGGAGACGGGGCAAGCCTCAGCAGCTACCCTGTCATGAGTCATGTCTGCAGTGTTGCCAGCAAAGGAGTGAAGAGGGTTGGGCCTTGGGACTCGGGGAAGGAAAGGGATTTTCAGTGGTTGTCAGAAAATGAGTGCAGGGAGGTGTGGGGGGGGGCTGTTTGGGAACATTAAAGGCAAGTGAGACAGCCAAGGGTTGAGTTAATTAGGTATAAGAAAGTGTTAGAAAGGCATGGGCCATATGATGAGGTATTTTAGAAACGAGTCCTCCCACATTTCCATGGTTACACTCTTCGTTTGATAACACGGTTAGTGTAGCATGAGATCTACACCTGAAGTAGAAAAACTGGTAGCATCAGTCTCTTTTTGTGGAGGGGAGAACTGATGTTCTGACCTTACCAATTTTATCCAGAGTCTCAGCGGAGAGCAGAAAGAGCTCGAGCCTGCTCTGGGCACTCGGAGCATGTATATGATTAGCATGATTATTCGCTTGGATCAACAGGTCCAACTGTTTGCCTTCTGGGGATTTTATCCAATCCCCTTATTCTACATCACTAAGGCAGTTTCTGAATCTCTCTGGACATCACCCTTTGTGTTAAAGCCCCTTTGCATCTATGAGTGCTCTGCAAGCTTATTCAGTTTGATCCCTTAAATTTATGTTATCCTGAGAGTGACAGTCAATATAAATGACCCCCACACACCAAAAAAGGGAAGAGAGATGAATTTGTAGCAGACTGAGTTCATTCTTTTCCTTCGTCTGCAGTCCGTAACATCCATGAGAGATCCAGGTAAAGAAAGGAAATCAAGCCACAGTAAAAGAACACCAAATTCACAAACTGCCCACTCTTCCTGCACAGGACCCCAGGACCTTCAGCAACCTGGAGTGGCCTCTGTGGTCATTTGTTCAAAACAAATACTGCTGATCCTGCACCCCTTTGAAGACCCAGACCCAGCTTTGCTTGGAGATGGTATCTTTTATCCTGGTTCATTCAGTGTTTTGGGAGCCTCACAAAAGAGTTCCCAAGAACAAAGCAGGTTAATGTTGAAATTAGCAAAAGTAAACAAAAGCATGGAACTTGAGGACTCTGGGAAAACTTGGGTGCTGTGTAGGCTGGTATCCCTGGTTCTGGAATAGGACAAAGCAGGTACTGGTTCACATGATTGTATCCAGAGCACCCAGCACAGCACTGGGCATAGTGCTTGCCTCCATAGATTCAGGAAACAGATAGGTGGGTAGAGGGAGTTGAGGAAGACAGAGCCAGAACCAGGATTAAAGGATCTAGAATTATCCCCACCCACTTGAACTTTTTTAAACCTCGCAAATCGTCATCTGCTTTTAATGTATATCACTTCATTTACTCTTGCCAATAAACCCAAGAAGTCCTTGTTATATCGCTTGACTTGTGAGGAACTTGAGTCCTGGAAGTTGAAACCCAAAGACAAGGTCAGCGAATGGCAGAGCTCGAGTCTGAACCTAAACTTCTCTGACTTGGAAACCCAAGCAAAGTTTTACTCCTAGGAGGCCGCCTTTGCAGAAGCCACTGTGCAGAATGTGTTCTCCTGGTCTCAGAGGACTTTCTGGGCACACTAGTATACATGAAAAGAGAAAATGCTTCACAATTCCCAACACAAACCTCTGTCTACAAAGAACCCCCAGAATTTGAACTTCTCACACATCCTGATCAAGTCAGAAAAATTGGGAAATAGACTCTTAAAAATGTGTTCTCTAAAATATTCTCATGAGCTACTCAGAAATACCCAATCAGCATCGAAGGAGATTGTCTCCTTATGAGGCAGTGGCCAAGCCAACAGCCCCAGTCAGATCTGCAATCCTGACTTACTGACTGAAGTCTGCATTCCTCTTTTTGAGCAACCAGCGAAAGCTCTCACCACCAGGAACCCCACACCATGCCCACAACGTTCCAGAACTTTCAGGATGGAAGCAGTTCCTTACCGGATATCCCCAGGAGCCATTCCCTGCTTGGAACTTGGAGAAGTAGCTGCTTCTGCTCGTGGTGCCATAGTTGTTGTAATTGTCAACCAGCCCATCGTACATGGAACCTGGAGGGCAGAGAAGGAAGGTTAGGACGGGGATGATCGTCATCTTCACCAATCCCTACTCCCATGGTGTCACACACAGCCAGGTCCACCAGCTCTGTGGAGGAAAACAGTCAGAGTTCCTGGGGAAGAATGAAGAATGGCTTGTCATCTGCTGGCCATGCCCATATCTTTCCATATCTGCCATAGCCATGGCCTGCAAAGAACCACCAGCTTGCTTTTAGACCCCTTGGGAGACATTGACACCTACAGGGTAGGAGCTGTCCTGGAGAGCCTTGGAGAACAGCAGTTCCAGCCCAGGGAATCACAAGTCCGCGCTCCACAAAGAGGAGCTGCCCACTTGGGGAAGAAAGGCAGGATCCCGACATTTCAGGTTCAGAGCGTCGAGGTCAGAGCCCCACTGCAGTGCAAGCTGTTTAGCGTCCACTTCTGTCAGGACTGTGAGTTCAAACCTGAACCCAGCCCCCACAGAGGATCCGGTAACCTGCCCCTTCCTTCTCCTCTGAGGTCCTCTGGCTGGTAAACGGGGAACAATGATCAACCTCAAAGGGCCAGTGAGGATTAATTAATGTTTTCCCAGTGCTTGGAGACCCACAAATGACAGGCTCTATGGGAGGACAGAGTGTCATTAGGGTTATTAGCGGCGAAGTGGCTTTGAATCACAGAAAGCAGGCTGGATTTGGGGTTTGAGCAGGAACCCATCTTCCTTCTCTCTTTTTCAGAATGGCAGGAAGCAGGGTGGTGTTTACAACACAGCATCAACTTCAAGCCAGTAAGCTGGTCTGTTTGAGATCTTTATGTCATGAAACATTGGTCATGGTGACATATCATTCACCATGATGAATCCTTCTCTCCTGAGCCATACTCCTCCTATTCTATACATCTGCCAAAGCCAGGATCAAGACCTCATCTTCAGGAAGCCCTCACTGAGCAGCCCTGCTCAGAGGAATCTCTCTAGTCTCTGATAGATCCTGCTGCTGTACCCCAAGTCATGAGCCACCGGCTGTCTTGTTTCCTTGGCTACATTGGAAACTCCATGAAATGGTTCTCTGGCCTTTGTAGCCATAGCAAAGTTTGCTCACACTCATTAAAGGTAGCCTCTGGGAGTAAAGGCAAGCAGGCCTTCTTAGAGGGATGTGCATTCCTTTCCTATAAGGTGATATTTGGAACCCCCCCCCCATCAGAAATCCTGTCTAAGGAGGAGGGCTGGACCTTGACCTCCCTTGAATTCATCCATTAACCCTTCCACTTCTGCCACATCCACTCAACTCCAGGTCATTTTTTGGGGAACTAGATTGTCTGAATTGGGAACAAGAACAAGATAGACAGTTCAGAATTGGGCCAGCATCCTGCTTAGGGCCACCTCCTCTGTCCCAGCGCAAGACTCATCACAAAGGACATTTCCTTTGACTCCAATTCCTCTTCTTGGAGGGTGACAGGATGTAGGACATATTGGCTGTGACAGTTTCCCCCAGAAGCCTAAATGTGTTAAAAAAAAATTGGTCCTGGTCTGGCTCATAAACTCTTTCTGGGCCTCAGCTTCTTTTTCTTCTGTAAAGGTTGCCTTCTCTGTATCCTAAATGGTCCATACACTATGGACATGTAGTCCATGGCTATAGGATTATAGGGACACATGCCTGATGCGTCCAGAGAAACTTCAAGAACTTTCAAGAACTGACAACTAAGACTGACCCCACCTCCTCTGCCTCCTGCCTCAGGGTCATCCCAGAGGCTGTCCATCCATAGAACCCCAAATCCCACCCCATAGGGCTCAGGTCCATGCCTTCCCCTAAAAATGAAGTCCTGGATTCTGCCTGGCCCACAAAGCCTCTGACTTACTCCCAGCCCTCTGCAGACATGGTAAGTTTGCTCCTGACCTCGTTCAAAGTGCAGCTGCTCCTCTGGACAAACCGTGTTGCCATAAGGAACAGGAGGAAGGCTGTGGACTTAGCCACTAGAGAAGGGGGTCCCAGGCAGGCACAGACGCAATCAGGACTCCAAGGAGCTGACATCCAGGTCTCACCCGCCTTGATCCAGTCCGTGTCTGTCATCTCTTCTGAAGCTTGGCAGACCAGTGTCTGCTTGGCTCTCTTCTCTTGAGCAGGCATTTCTTCCCAAAGGGCAGGTAAGGGTCAGCCAGCTACTTCCAGATGGAAACTCTGGGGTGGTGACAGATACTACAACAAAGCCCCGGGGAGGCCTCCTACTTGAAGAATCATCTCCTGGAGGCTCCCACCCAGGCCTCCACCCCGTGAGAGAGAATCTACCAGCATGACCTGATCCCTGTAGGTCATATAAAACTTCTCTCCTTCCCATGCCCTTCACCAGCCTGGCTGTCCTCTTATACAACCTCCAGGCGAAGTAGGAACTGTGCTATAGAGGCAGAAAAGGACACAGGGACAGTCGGAAGCAGAAGATGAGATATTCTATTCTCCCTAGAGCTAGTCCCCATGCCTCCAAGTGACTCGGGTGGAAATGACTCTGAGCCCTAATTCTCACTTGCTCGGTTCCTTCTGGGCAACCTTGGAAGGCACCCTTCAAAACCTCTCTGCAATCAGGGAGCTACCTGACTCCCTGTGACACCAAGGCAGCCATTGTGCCAGCCAGCACAGATCTTCTGGCAGAAGGAAGATACACAGCTGTAGGGGTGGCAAAGATGTAGAGGAATCTAGAGATGTGACCCATTAGAAATCAGGAGGAATGGTGAGCGTTCTCTGTAACTGCACTGTTCCCGCACCCTTTCTCTCTCCTGACCCCAGGGAGCCCCCAGGGAGCCTGGGTAGTAAGCTATGCCCCCTGTAAACATGTTCAACAGCAAGAACACTGATCCTCTGCAAGTGGAACCATGATAGCTCGCTCCTCTCCTGGGTTCACCACTTCTACAAAACTTACACCTAGGAAACCTTTCTTGGCTATCCATGATTGCATCTGCTGCGTATACAGCTCATGCCTGACTATGTCTAGCACTGGACACTCCAGGCACCTTTACAGGGCCTGAATCATAGCTCTGATTTCCTAGGGATCCTATACACAAGGCGCTGCTCTAGTTGTGGCTTGGCCAAACTGGCTTGAGCTGGACATTTTGGGACTTTTCCCTCCCCTGTCCAGTCAGCCCTGTAGGAAAGGTACTCTGGCACCTAGAGGCTCAACACCCCCATTTAATGCCAAATAAGATTAGAATCTTAGAATTCTATCAACCAGGGCCTCCTCTACCCCAAATGTTCTTTGAGGGCAGTGTTAACTGGAACAAGAGAGGAGGCTGTACGAAATTATAAATGTCCAAGTCCATGTCCTTGAGACAGATTCTTTACCTCGTGGAGGTAAAGGGAGAATATCTAAACACCCAGTTACCCCTCTGAACCATACTGTCCTTCACTGCTCTCTACACAGGTTCATTTGCTATGAACAAAATGATGTTGGCTGCTTAGCGAAAGCTGGCAGCCATCTCTATGTGGTCATCATCGGGACGCATCTGCAACCCCCAACGGAACCCAATGCCTTAGAATATCAAAGAGTTTCCCTGATCGACAAGCAGCGTGAGCTGCCTGTCTCAGTCCATGCCAATGTAGAATTTCACTGGGCGGAACCAAGACAGATAATCTACGGCACTGAGGACAGCTCTCCTGTGCTCGCCTTCTGTTCTGGGCCTTAGATGAGGCTGGCTGGCTTTCTTGTGTCCCATGGGCAACCCAAGCTTTCCCAGCTACGAAATCTTTGAAAGGCAGGTGAGCACGGGAGGGGCGATTCATCCCTTTCCACTTTCAAGCTTTCAAACAGCCACGCCCACAGCACTTGAAGCATTCTTTCTCTTCTTTTTTTTTTTTTTTTTTTTTGGTTCTTTTTTTTCGGAGCTGGGGACCGAACCCAGGGCCTTGCGCTTCCTAGGTAAGCGCTCTACCACTGAGCTAAATCCCCAGCCCCCATTCTTTCTCTTCTTGAGCCAACCCCCTGACTGCATTTAATACCCTGTAAATTACAGACAATCCCACCCATATTTTAATACCCTAAACCTCGGTCACAACAGCATGAGACCCCGTCCAACGGCTACGCTTACTCTATGCTGGCTGGTACATTTCTTGGGAGTCTATACGACTATCTGTGTTGTGTTGTGTCCGTGTGTCTATCCATCCATGCATCCCTGCATACCTTTCTTCCAGAAAGCTGGGGGCTCTCTAAGCAAGGGATTTTATACTTAAACTAGATGCACCCCACCTCCATCCCCAGGATAAGCTTCTCTATCACAAGGATCCCCAGGACAAGGCCCGTCTGGCTAACAGGCAGCCCTGAGGGGTTAGAGGGCACCCGAAACTCCTCGATCTCCCTTCTCCTAAACCTCTCTCCTTTGCTAAGCCAGACTTGTCAGAAGGAAGCCTCTCTGGGAGTCTATAGCTATCCTCCGTAAGGTCGATGCCTCTTCTTACGTCCATACCTAAATCAAGCTCATCTATTCCTCAGTATAAAGAGCTTGAGAAAGAAGGCTACAGTCTTTCAGCTTTGAAAAGGTTCTTGGGTTGGGGATTTAGCTCAGCGGTAGAGCGCTTGCCTAGCAAGCCCAAGGCCCTGGGTTCGGTCCCCAGCTCCGAACAAAAGAACCAAAAAAAAAAAGGAAAAGGTTCTTTTTTTTTTTTTTTTTTGGTTCTTTTTTTCCGGAGCTGGGGACCAAACCCAGGGCCTTGCGCTTCCTAGGTAAGTGCTCTACCGCTGAGCTAAATACCCAGCCCCAAGGAAAAGGTTCTTAACCACCCCTGCCCCAGAGCCCTCTTCGTCCATGGTACCCACAAGTAGACACAGAGCAAGAGGGATTTAAATGAGGCAACAGAGAGAACTTCTTGGAAGACACGCGTGAGACACTATCCCCCAAAGATATTCAAGAGCGGGAAGAAGTCTCGCTCTCGCTGTGTGAACAGATGGGTAAGGATCCCAGGAGGACTTGCCCTAGTCTGCTCCCTGGGCCTCTTCCTAGCTACAGGGAGCACAGCCAATTGCTTCTCCTCCTCGAGAGCTCCCAGGATACCAGGGAGAGCAAAGAGTTCAGCGCACCTTCCTCAAGCGCTCTTGGCAGTGGCTCTTGGCTTCTTCCTGGGCATATGCACACAATAGAAAGGCCAAGACACACTGTGCTGCCCCCATTGGGCATCCTCTCCTCAGCCTCCTAAGGTTCCTGCACGCTTTGCTGAACAATGGTTAAAACCAGCTCTGATGGTGCCCGTTCTATCTGATAGAATCTGTGTGGCTTCAGCTGAACCCACAGCATAGGTAGAGCACAGGCCCACGCTGTGGAGCAGGCCTGGTATAAGCAGCGTGGTGGGTAAGAGTAGGGAAGGGTTAGGGGGGAACTCAGCTGTGGTGAGGAGTAAAACCCATCACATGGCAACCACTCCTCTCGGGGAGCAAGAATGAGTGAACGGTGTAGCAGGTACAGGGATTCCTTGTGCTCGTCTGACATGAGTCAGGGTGGGGACCGGGATCATAATTCTGAACTTTGCTATATGGTATAATCAGCAAATGAAGGTTTTAGAGTGCCAACTTTTTCAGACCGACTAAATCAGATCCTCAGACAGCAGGACCTGGGTACTTTTTTTCTAAAAATCCCCTAGGGTTTTTAGAACCCATACCTAAGTTTGAGATTAGCTGACAAGAACTTTATTTTTGTAGGCTAGCTAGGATATTTACTAGAGAGACAAAACAACTAGGAAGTCTTAAGTCTTTTTGAAAGACAGCCACAAGCAGTTTGGGTGAAGTCTTTACAGAGGGAGAGAATTCTAAATCTATTTCCGAAGGGCACAAAGCACTTTTGATATGCTCTTACCCAATTCCTAACAGCTGCAGAGACCCAGAGAAAGGTATTGACTTGTCCAAGACTGCATAGAAGAAAATAGTAACAGCCAAGCTGGGCTCTTGCCACAGTACAAGTTGCAAGGTGTGGTGTGTGTACATGCCTACGCTATGTGCTAAGTGCGTATCTGTACATGTGTATGCATGGGATGTGTTGTGTATCTGTGAATAGATATGTGTAGCAAATTCCTGTATTCATATGTGGAGATATGTTTATAATGTAAAATATGTGTGTGTTCATGTTCTAAATGTTTGCATGCAAGTGTATGTTCATGTGTGTGTTGTTTTGTGTATATATCTATATATATATATGCATCATGTATTGGGTATGTGTGTGCATATGTGTGAATATTTATGTATGTTATAGTATGTGTATGTATGTAATTGCGCACGTCCATGTATATAAAGTAACTGCATGTCTACAACAAATATATTCATATGAAGAATGCATGTACATGCATATAACACACACCTACAGAGAATATCAAATAAAAATATTTGACATCCTTCTATTCTGTTAGGGTCAAACACTGTAAACCTTCTAGAAGCCACACCCCATCACAGAAGCACTTTTCAAATTCTTCAAGATTTATTTATTTATTATATATGAGAACACTGTAGCACTTTTCAAATTCTTAAGCCTAGAATCAATGGCATGTTAGTATTTACAGGCTGGGTGGGCAGGCAGTGCCCCACACCGGTTACCTGGCGGTGTGACCACTGCTCCTGTTATTCTACCTCCAATGTATTTTTACAAACTCTGCCAGGGAGCTAAGCAGAGGGTGGGATCCAGGGAAACAAACAGCCTCTGCTACAAAACACCCTGGGATAGTCCACATTTTTGCATGTGTTGTAACAGGTTAACAGAAACATTGGCTAAAACCCCCACTTCAAGCCAAGGTACACGGTAAAGAAACAGAATTGGTTCATTTGAAGTTTAATTAGTATGTTTTGCCTCTGGAACAAGCTTAAACACAAATACCCTTTAACATCTCTCGTCTCAGCTTGGTGCCTGAGAAAACAACCCCACGGTGATGTCTATCCACAGTCCGTGTCCAGGAAAGGGCAGCTTTCAAGGGTGGAATGAGCAGAACCTTCCTCTGGCAGGAGTTCATGCTGAGACACAGACAAATACAAACACGCAAGTCACCAAAGGCAGGGCCGCCCAAGGCCGCCTTTTTACAGTTCGCAGGAGCGGGCATGAGACTGCAGAGGCTGAGCAGGCGGGAAACTTGGAGGCTGAGCAGACACCTCCTCAAATCCAGCCACACTCCGATCTCTGCTCACCGGGGAGTAAAGGGTCTGTACTGTAGTGGGAAATACCCACGACAGGGAGAAGGAGGAAGTTCTGGCCCAAGATGGAAATTTAGACTCACAGACAGTTAAGCCGCCAACATGAGGCAGTTCAAACACTCGTCCTGTTAGATACTTGGAAGGAGCAATAGAAGAAAGCTCCTTTGACGGAACTTTGTGTGTGACCTGTGTGTCGTGGTGGCTGCTGTTGTGCTTGAATCAAATGAGATATGGGATAAGCTGTGGGAAGAGATTCCAAATGAGGTGTACACATCTGAAAGGTCCAACTACTTGTCAGCCCTTCACCCTCATAGGACACAGCCAGGGGAGCCTTTCCCACCCTTAGAAACAAGAATACTCTTTAGCAAAGATCTCCTGCTGGACAGATTTCACAACACACACACACACACACACACACACACACACACACACACACACACACGACCACCACCATGACCACACCCCCACCCCCACATCACCATTTGCTTATTTCCCACATAGTCAGGAAGACAAGTACTTAATACTCTGACACACAAAGGGATTCCCTGAGAACACGTGAGAGCCACTTCATGGACAGTTCCCTTGGGTAGAGAGCAACCTCCCTCCCTCTGCATGGTCTTCGCCCCCCACTGGGGACTTCACGACCAAGCTGAAAGGATCTGGCCTACTGTGAACAAGGAGGGAGTAGGTAGGTGTGTTAAAATGCTGCAGTTTCCTCATCCAGCCCTCAACAGCTCAAACCCTCTTCCTAAAGGGTACGAGGTGACAAGGGTGGACCTGATGGATGAGGGTCTGAGGAAAAAAAGAAAAGCCTTTTCTAACCACCTGGGCGGTTGGTAAGTTTCACCTGGCTGTTCACCAAGGGTACCAGGAACAGTGGCCATTTTGCCAAGCAACCCCTTGGGTGGGGCCAGCCTTCTTTAGAGTGTGGGTTCTAACGAAGACGCTCTAGATATGAGGCAAGGAGCTCCAGACCCTACTGAAACCAGCATTCTGCTCCAGGTGGAGACTATGTGAGAATTCAACTGTCCAGGGAGCAGAGACCTCCCATGGCTGCCAACTGGTCTCTGTCAGTATGGAAAGCAGGCTCCTGGCATGGAAATCGCCAGAAGAAAGAGAGCGCAGAATGGCTGTGCAGCAGACACAGAGCACTTGGGCGTTTCGGATAAAGAGGACAGACGAATCTGACGAAAACAAAGCCAGATAAACCAGACGTACCAGCTCTGAGTGCCCCAACCGCCCATGCCAGCTGGGAGAACTGGCCCCCTTCGGGAACCTCCCCAGAGGCTGAGGATAGAGCAGACACACCTACAGGGCCAGTCCCAGGAGAGTTTCTGGACAAGTATGCACGAGGAGGCATCAGGGTCAGCCCTAAGCCTTCGCCCAGCAGAATCCCCTTGGGGGAAATGTGGTAGAGACATCATCAGATGGCTACCCACAAAGCCCACGTTAGAAGGAGTAGTTTGAGGTGACAGTTGTCAGGGAACACCCTGCTAGGTAGGGAGAAGGGATGTTTGACCCTGACTCCAGTTTGAGATTCTTTTGGCTCTACGAGGGGAGCTAAGACTGGTAGAGCAGGGGTGGAAAGGGACGAGGTTAAGCACTAAGCAGAGAGGAGTGGGTGGCCTTAAACTGTGCCCTGGGCTGTGGCTCCAGGAGGCCCTTTATCACTCCAAACCTGCTTTCAAATGACGCCCGCCCCGTAAGCAGTGACAAAGGCATTAAATAAAAGGGGAGTTAGGCAAGGGAGGGAACATCTGTTAGGAGAGGAGCCAGGCACCCAAACGGGCAAAGGGCATGAGAGCAGCAAAGCTTTGTGGTGTGGGAGGTGGCAGAGGCGTCCAACAGCCATTTTCTCTTCCTTAGTTCTACCGAGGGGTCACTAGGAAACAGAGGAAAAAGAACACATGTTGGGGAGAGTGTGGGCCTGTGGGCATGCCGGAGGACTGACAGAAATCTATTTCTTTTCTTTTTTTCCTTGTCCCTCACTGCTCTCCCCCAGGTCTCTATAATCGTGCCCTGTTTGACCTGGACTGGTTCACAGTGTGCCCTTTTATTAGCATTTTACTCAATTTGGCTAAATAATAAAAAAATAAACATGTTCAAGTTTTTGCTAATGATATTTAATAACCAAAGGTTGACATATTTCTTACTGGGAATCCTTTGCATGGAAACTTTTACTCTAAAATTCCTACCTCTAACACCTTGTCAGGTCCACTTTCCACCTTCAGCTTCAGGGACCTGGTCCTTTTTCCTGGCCTCCTCCAAACTGGGGCTTGTCACTCAACACAACTTGGGACAAGGACAGGACTGGAAGCCCGAACTGGTGAAGTGGCCTCAGCTGAGACTGGGAGTGTGCCCACCCCACTGAATTCATTTCCGGTTTGACACTGTTTTCTACTTAAGCTGGGTCAGGGGAAGGGGGCTCTCTCTGTATTAAGGATTAGAGAAAGACAGCAAGAACTGGGACCTCCTTCCTGGTTGTGTGGGGCCCTATGATAGCCCCCTAATCAGATTTGCATCTTTGGTTTGGTTAGAGAGTCTTTGTATAATAGCAGAGGATCCCAGGGACTAGTGAGGTGCTCCCTGACTACCTCCCAACCACATAATGCCTCTCCTAAACCCAAATTCACCATAGTAATTTAGATGCTCCCTTCCCTCCTTCACACACCACCTCCACTCGGGATGCTGTCCCTCTCCACCTGGATGCAAGCTAGAGACTAAAGGTTCTGGTGATTCCAAAGCCTGGGGAAGGTGAATGAGAGGATGTGGTGGGGAGAGGTAGGCGAGTGCACCCGGGTCTGGAACTTCAGGACAGACACTTGAAGATGGTAGGAAACCTCCCATTCAGGTACCCCTGAAGCAGGATTGGGAAAAGAGAGCCATCTGGATTTAGGACTTGAAAGATACTCCCAGATATGTCCCCCAGTGAGTAACCCTGGAGGCCGCCGGGTCCACCCTTTGGCATGGCCTGATTGCTGAGAGGTGGGCACGTTTTACAGACCCCGTCGGGGGCGGGCTACGACGACGGAAGCGCATCGGGAGGGAAGCACCATCCCAAGGGCGCACGCCCTTTACCTCGGTTGGAGTGACTCAAGGTGGACGACTGCGAAGACTTGGACTTCTGCCGTTTGACCGTCATCATCACCTGCTCCTGCACACGCTGCCTGCCCGACGTGCCGGTCTTCATCTTCTGGTCAGAGGGCAAAGCGAGCGTGGAGTTGTCCTGGTCCTGGAAGCATTCGTAGGCCAGCGCGGTCTTGAGTGGCGAGTGGTTCATGGTGGCGGGAGGCGCGGGCCAGGGGAGCCGCGAGTGCGAGCGCAGGCCAGGGGAGCAAAGAGTGCGAGCCGGGGTGTGAGCGCGTGTTCTCCTCTCAGCGGCTCCCTATGGCCATAGAGGGCTGGTCCGCGTGAGGGCTCCCGGCTGCTGCTCCTGGCACCTCCGCCCCGGCTCGTCCCTCAGTAGGCACTGGCCGGACCCGCCCTCCGTCAGACAGGATATACCACCCCTGCCCTGCGCCACCCACTCCGCAGGCCGCCGCTCAGACGCGAGCTGTAGGGCACTGCCGCTGCCAGGAGGGCGCTGGGGTGTGTGTGTGTAGGGCGGGGGGGGGGGGGTGAGTGCCGGGTGTGCAAAGCTCCCAGGCTGGTCCTTCCTCTCCCGGTGGCGGTGACGACGTGAGGTCCAGGGGAGCCGCCCCTGGGTCCTGTTCCTGCTGGCTCCAGGAGAAAGTGTGTGCTCAGCTAAGGACCGATGGGGGATCTCTGTCGAGGAAAAGGGAGCTTTTCTAGCTCAACTCTCCCTTTTCTCCCCCATAAAGTGAGGTGCCTCTCAAGCACTGAGGTAATGGCAGAAACCAGCCCTGTTCCTTGGGGGTTTTCAGACTGATGGCTGATGGCTCTTGGACCACTGGCCAAAGAGGACTGCTTTTCACTTGAGGCAGCTTTTAGCTTGAAGGGAGTGAAGTCTGGGGCAGGGGCAGGGGCAGGGGCAGGGGCAGGGGCAGGGGCAGGGGCAGGGGCAGGGGCAGGGGCAGGGGCAGGGGCAGGGGCAGGGGCAGGAGAAGGGCAACACTTAGAGAACAAACAACCCACAAAGTAACACTGTCACTTGTGGATACACCCAACACAGAACTCGTGTTAACAACAGACCTTCTCTGAAATGACATATACTACCCCCCACACCAATGCCTGGCATCCAATAGGTGGGCATCCAATGAGAAGTTAAGATAAACACTAACTTGAAGCCTACTCAGACCCTCACTGAAACACTGGAAGCTGACTCATCCCTAAAACTCCCCACTATGGTCAGGGACTGTGTGTGTTCTCCTCTATGAGCACACAAGCTTGGGATGTGTGTGGGGTGTTCCAAGCATGTGGTGCCCTCCCGAGCTATGGAGGGAGCCCACATCAGTGACTCTGGTGTAGCAGCGGCTGAGTCCTCTGAAGCACTCCTTGATGGCCATCTATCTTAAAGGCATCACACCCTGCCTTGCCCACTGAAGCAAGCCATCTGGAGATATCTTATGCATTTCTTGATGCCTCTGGTTCTGGATATCCAACACTGGAGTGCACAGCAGTGACGTCTTGTCAGCTTAGGTTGAGGGTCTCAGTGAATGCTGTTGGTCTTGCCTTCAGGTGTAACTGTAGCCCATTGTCCACAAAAGTCCTTTGCAGCTTGCTCCTTTAATCTGCAGAGAAAGGGGCAATCGCAAAGGGAGACCGGCTGTTACTTAGGCATCCAGGAGCGGCCAAGAAGACCGACTGCAACCACGTGAAGCTCGTCACCTCTCTTACAGAGAAGTGGGTGCAGCTTGGCTGTTCCCCAGACGACACTCACGGGAGCCACCTGCACAGCAGATTTTTTATAAAGCAGATCATGGCTTCCCCTAGAGACAGCGGAATACTTGAGGGTTGTGTTCTTAAGACAAAACAGGCAAAACCAAAAACCCCTTAAGAGATTCGAGCCCAAACATGCCACCATTAGTGACTAAGGTAAAAACACCTTCAATCCATTGTAACCATGCCGCCACGTTGTGAGATTCTGCATCTAGCCACAGACGGCTGTACACATCACAGCCTGGCCACATACTTTCACGGTAAGAAGAGAGGCAGCCTGCTCCCGCTCCCAGTATGTGGCACCAGGTCTGGTGGCTCCTGGTCCATTGCTTGTCCTTCCCACTACCCAGCCTCTCTTAAAAGTCCTATAAACTGGGCATTAAATGCTGTATACATTGCTTCCATAAGGGCCCAAGTGTACTATAAAGTACACACAACAGCTTATAAAAATGCAGCTCCATTATATCATACACTTGGACTACCCGAGACCTAACGTGTTAGCTATAATAAACCTTAATGGAGTCTTTAAATAATGATAATTCTACTATCTTCTGCAACACACAGGGACCGGAAGCAGGTGATTGGAGTAGCTCATATTCTTATGAAAATCAAGTCCGTGGAAGCCCAAGCTGATAACCTTTAAAGACTGTTTCCGGGTGTAAAGTTCAATTTGTCTAGCTCCTGCTGTGTGATTTGGGTATTGACACTATTTTTATCGCACCGAATAGCAATAGGCAGCATTTAGAGCGTGTTCCTGCGAGCCTGGTGCTTACACACAGGGTTCTGGGTCCTCCTTATGTGGCCCATGCCATCTTGCAATGATCCTATGAACTCGGTGCCACCACCACCACCTTTCCTTTTCAGTAGAAGAAACTGAGGCACTGTAAGGTTACCCAATTAGTAACTGGCAGAGCAAGGCCAAGCAGAAGCAACTGGATCCAGAATGTGGCATTACTTGGCTGCTTCCTTACAATTTTTTTTTATCAAGCAGTGGGCTCTGAACCCTTTCAACACCTCAGTTTTATATTATATATATATATATACACACACACATATATATATGTGTGTGTGTATATGTAGGTATATAGGTATATGTGTATATTATATATATGTGTGTGTATATGTAGGTATATAGGTATATGTGTATATTATATATGTGTGTGTATATGTAGGTATATAGGTATATGTGTATATTTTATGTGTATGTATACATGTGTGTATGTATGTATACATATGTATAGGTGTATACACACACATATATATGTATATATATAATATTGTATATACAATTCCAGCACTGAGAAGTTAGGCAAGCTTGTCACTATTTTCCTTTATGGTGTCTCTTACTGTGTCTGTGACATCCTCGGTCTCCTGCACCACATCTGTAAACTGAGGGGCAGATCTGATGGGTCTTCACGTAGCCCCGGAATTGTGATCGCATTGTGACGTTTATAGAGAAGGGGGATCTCCGGTCCTCTGTTCAGTGCTCTGCTTTTTACCACTACTCCCAACAGAGTGAGAGAGAGAGCCCGTGAGGGCTCGCAGGGAGCACCGAGCAGCCCTTCTCAGCGCCTCACTCTGCCCCGTGCACCACAGCACACTCTTCTTTTGAATGTATTCTTTATCCAATCCCTGAACCCCTGAACCACTCTGAAAGGCATTAGTCTTCATGCTGGAAACACGCTTAGAAGCTGAACCAATGGTGAAGCCAAGGTCTTGTGTGCTACGAGAAGGGAACAAGGAACATTCTAGTCACCATTAGAGGACCAGATGAGGGGTATTCGCCTATTCCCACCATCCCTCTTCCTCCCGTGTAGGGTCCTATTTCAGAAATTACACAGAAAAGAAGGGAACCCTGCTAAGGTCTGAAGGGTGCTGAGGAGGTGATGTGGGTCAACCGGAGCTCTGTGGCACACTTCCAGGAGACCGTTGAACACGCCTTTGCTGGTGAGAGAACTCTGTGGATCGGTTAGAGTTTGGAAACTGAATGGCGTGTTCCTGAAGGAAATTTATTTTGACCTAATTATTAAACAGTCGAAGCAAAATTGCATCCTCCAAGTCATTGAAAGAAATGAGTAAGAATGGACCTCTAATTTTGTTTGCCACTTGCCCTACGGCGTTAAGTTGACCCAGATTGTGAATTGGACACTCAAGACTCCCTCCCCGCCTTCACCAGAGCAGGACATCTTGCGGGCTTGGTGGAATGTGAGTTCATTTAGTCAATGATTGTTCACTGAGCAACTGCTTACTGTGCGATGGGGGATGGGGAAGCCCCAGCAGTAATGGAGAATGGCCCAGGAAAGGCTCAGAGGCCTCTTGGGATCTTGCTACTTCTAACAGGGATGGGTGCAGCTTCTCCCTGCTTGGAGCAGCTCTACTAGATGAGTGAGTCATCTCCACCATATGTCTCCATCTCCAAACTGATACAGTATCCCCAGGGATAAGGAAGGTGAAACACTCTTGCTTTCTGGGCTCCTATGCTTGACTCTTTGCATCTGTCCCATGTTCTAAAACAGTGGCCACTGGGCTGGCTCTGCTCTCAAGCCTTTTCTTGTAAGTCTTTCAGCCACACAGCGGGCTTCTCGAGTGCTGTCCAACTCAGGTCTCAACCTCCCTGGGACATCCACACCACCTCCTCCCCGACCCTTATTCTCCGTTCCTCTTCCAGCTCTCTGTTGCTTTCCCGTCATCGCTGTGCTGATGCCTGTCCGCACGCCTTCCCCCCATGTATGCTGTTCCCCCTGCACGGAACACGCCCAGTCAGGCACTTAAGTGTATGGAGTCCTACCTAAAGTGAGCCAGAGGCCACGCCAACCCCTGGAACTTACACAATAAGAAACATCCAATTTGCATCTCACAGGGCTTACGTTCTAAAGGGATGCAGGAGGGCAAACTATCAAATGAGCTAGCAAAATTACTGCAAGTCATATTAGGTACCGTGAGGGAAACATGAGTGTTGATAGACTCCAGGGAGACAACTGTAGCCACCGGGACAGAGAAGGCCACCGGGCTGACACCTGAAGCACCGAGGCAGCTGTCTGTGTCTCGTGGAGCTTCAAGCAAAGTCTAGCATACCCTGGGGACCTGTACATCCGTGTCAGGAAGGCGATAGGCTTGAGGTGGGCAGACAGCAGCACTGTTCTGAAGAACTTCCTACAGTGGGGGCATTGTCTGTCTGTGGCGGCTGTTGCTTTAATCGGTTAAATCTACATGAAATTTAAAACTCCAAACCCCACCACATTTCAGGCACCTGGTAGCCACACATCGCTGGTGGGCACTCCACTATGGGAAGTGTAGGATTCTGAAACTCCTGTCTAGTTTAACTTTCTCAGAGTAAGAGCGAGCCATTCGCCCGTGTTAGCAATCAAGGTGGTGACAAACCCTCCGACCTCCCTCCTTGTTGCTGCATTCACTCCTGTTATCTGGGAAGAGTGATTCCCAAGCCAGATGCAGTCTCCCACCTGGAGTTCATCGTGTCTCCCTGTCCGTATACCTTGCCCTACTGCACGAGACCCGTGAGTCTTCATGATCTTGAGCCACCTGAGGGCAGGACACTGCTGATCATCGGCGTCCACGTGCCTTATGATTCTTTGGAATGACCTTCCATCTCGGGCACAGACAGCCCCAGATGTAGACCCTTCCCGGACTCTTGAAGCAGCTGAGCCCAGTGCACCACAAGTCTTTGTGTCAACAAAGCGTGCCCACTTCCCAGCCCGTGTCTCTGGGTGTCCGTGTAAACACGAGGAGCCTGTCTTTTTCAGATCCTAGGGGAAATGTATTCCAGGAACCCAGAATTTACTTAACTTCTGCTTTGTCCAGGGTACCTCAAGAAAACCCCACCTAAGAAGTCATTTCACCAAGATTCCAATAAATCATGCCTCATGGGAACCCTTAGGGGACTCTTTTAGAACCCTCAACCTCGGCTTCTCTCAGGTTACCAGACCAGAAAGGGACCAGACTCCACCTTGATTCATGGAGGGACCATAGGCCACCTTTTAACAGGCTGCAGGACACTGGTCCTGGAAGTTATAGGGGCATACAGAACCCCCCCCCAGCCATGGTGGAAAAAAAAGCTAGAAAGAGCAGAGGGCATGCCCACATTCCTTTGGCAAACCCTGCAGTTGTGGGGAGAGAGCATATGGCCAGGGCTAGAACGTAACCCTGTCCCTGTAGGCAAATATACAGTCCAGCTCTGTCCAGGAAGAGCACAGGGGCAGGGCTGATAGAGGCAGGGAGAAGACAGGCATCGAGGGGCTGGGCAGAAGGTCCTGGGTGAATTTCCTGGGCTAGCCAGCTAAAAGGCGAGGCCAGGGTGTGCACTGAGGGCTTCTGGGCCACCAGGACTGCCTCAGAGCTGCCCTTCTGGTCTCTCTGGGCGGGGTGGGTGGGGCAGTTGCCAGCAGGGAGGGAAGATGATGAATAGTAGCAAGGATTCAGTCCAGCGCTGACTGACAGCAACTGTCAGCACTAGACTTGTACTGTGCCCTGCCCTTCTGCCAACCCAGATTTTACTAGTTCCTCCTAACACTGTCTTCCCGAGGCCCCACCTTCTCTCTTGCCTCAACCTATAGATAGTTGTCCTGCTCTGTGATCCCCTGGTAGACCTCAGGGTTCGGTCATTCCCTGGCTCACCCAGATGCCCAAACTCATTTCAGAATAGATTCTAGGAGGGACCCGGGAAATACAAGGACGGAGTTCTAGAGTCAACAGATAAGACACTTAACCTCTTGCACCTCAGTTTCTTCACTGGTAACATCAAGTTAGTAACATTCCTCACAGGGTTCTTAGAGCCATAAATAGATCTCTCTTCTCTCTCTCTCTCTCTCTCTCTCTCTCTCTCTCTCTCTCTCACACACACACACACACACACACACACACACACACACACACACACACACTACACAGTGCAAGGAATTACTGTAGGTATGTAGTAGGAAGCATAACAAGGGGCTAAGAAGGGCGTGTTTATTCCTCCAGCAGTATCCATCTTCTATCTATCTGCCAGTCTTCCACAATACCCAGGGCCGTGTGCCCTGCTCTGGTCCTTGCTTCTTGATGGCAGGTCCCTCAAACATTCCCTCCCTTCCTGGAACCGGGTGATAATGTCTCCAGGCTCCATTCATAGTCTCCCTCTGACTGTCTCTGCCTCTTGTCCTTTCCCCTCTGTGAAAGACTTCTTTTTCTATCATCAGCGACCTGCCATTACCTAGGGATACTTGGGAGGTGGAGGGGCCCTCTGAGACCCAGCAAGCCCTTGACTTACAGTAATTGGCAAGTTGGTGTGGAGAGACTTGGAGAGGTAAGCTTATGATGTCATCCTCAGTTTCTGACCCTGACTCCTCCAACCTCAGGGGCACTGGTCTCCTTCTCCCTGTTTGGTAGATGGTGGGGTGGGGACGGAATGATAAACTTGATGCTTCAGAGGCAAGGAAGGGAGTAAAGTGCCTGGAACAGGCTTGAGCTGGAAGTACTGATCCTATAATGTTCTTGTCATGTCTTATGCTGGGAAAATCGTTAGTATTCAGGAGGTGGAGCCACAGCCCATGGTGGGAGTTGCATCTAGTAGAAGCGTGGGGTGTGTGCCTGAGAGCCCAGCAGGGCCCTGTACTCTTCTTTCTGTCTCACAGTCACCTGCCCAGTCCCAACCCCAGGCCTGCACAGCTTGCTGGTGATTTGATGAGTCACCTGCCCTTGCCTGCAGACGGCAGCCACACCCGAAGCAGCTGGCACCTTGCATTGCTTCTGCTCTGAGCTGCTGGGCAGGCAGCCTGCCAGGCCATGGATGGGCATTGGTGGGAGCCAAGACACTGCAGCACCTTAAGCCAGGCTAAGAATCTGCTGAGTGTTGAAGCCTCCCGTCCGTATCCCGCCCCAGCCAGCTAGCTAGGGCCTCCTGTGGAAAGCCGGACGCCTTATTCAGATCACCAGTAACAAGCCACAATACCTCCCCCACCTACGTTCAGTAACACCCAAGCTGTGGGCTGCAACCAAGGGCCTAGAGTCTCCTACCTACTGGCCCTAAGTCGGAGCTATGCCTGGTCACTGTGGCTCTCTCTGTCAGACATAGTTGTCATTGCACCAGAGCCCACCAAATCAGCTCTGTCCATTGGGGTCCATTTCAAACTTCTCCCTAATCTTCAAGATGCCTTCACACTAGAGAACCCCTCCCTCCTCCCCTCCTTCCTTCCCTCCTTCTTCCTCTTCCTCCTCCCCTTCCTTTTTCCTCCCTCCCTCCCACAAGCCTTATAGCACATTGCCAACCCCTTGCCCACTTTGGTACATCATACTGTCCCTCTGCACTCTAAGCTCTTTGTATCACCAGCACACCCACTACTGCACTCTGAATATTTAAATGGCTTGATAAATGCCTAGTTAGGCAACCCACATTCCATTCATATGTTGTTATGACATCCCTGTCACCAGACCCCATCTTGGAAAACAGCCACGATGACCTTCACCTTAGATCCTCCTGGGGTACAGGCAAGACTTGGACCTATTTTGACAGAGTCATCGAGGATTTGAGGGGAGTCTGTTGTTACCCTATTCTTCTAATCCTCTCCAGACTTTGGGCTCCATGTTCTCATAGCTACTAAGGGCGTAGAGGAGAGGAGCAGGAGAGCTGAGAAGGAGGCTTCTCGCTTTGGAAGCAAAGCAGCCTCTGGATGTGCTATTTACCTGCCAGTCCTACCTTGACTGGCGTGCTCTGAGAGCCTTTGCTGTGCCAACAAAGGCCAAGTGGCCTTCATCACAAGAGGGTTTCACCCCCACTCCTACTCTCTTGGAAGCTGATCAATAAAATGGAGCTGAGTGGCAAGAGGTGTGAACCTAGGCCTCTCTTGTTGACTCCTGAGATCTCTTAAGCAGATATCCCGGCTCTATGGCTGTGGAGCTCAGGCTGAGGGAAGGAGAGCACTGGGAATGGCTGGTGATATGGGAACAGGATTTGGAGGACTCACAGGAACCAGAGAATACTGGAGAGAGCGCAGAAATGGAGAAGGTAGGCTTGATGTTTAGGGCAAAGAATTTTGGTTTTATTGTTACAAGGGGCGATCATTTGCATTCTCAGAGTATAAACACTTTCGAGACTACTTGTTGGTTCAGGTGAATTTGCCTGAACGTCCGTTTACCTCTGTCTAGTGCTTTATGGTCTTGGGTTCTTGTGCTGTGTCCCCTGGGATCTTCCTCTTGGTTCCTTGACAAATTGCCTCATTATCACGCCCCTCCCCACTCCCGGGGAGGATGAGGAACCGAGTCTTGGAGAAAGGCTATGACTTGCTCAGAGCTAACATCGCTTAGTGGCAGAGCTGGATCTCAAGGTGCGCAGTGTGATCCCCAGACAAATTGTTTTTCTCCACACAGCACCACACACGATTTGAAACATCTCTGGGAGGAAAGAGCTGCCAGAGGACATAGTCTTCAGGGGACATTTTAGTGGGTGGAGTTGTGTCGCTGATCAATATCGACATCCCTTACCACTGGAGCCTGTGAGCGTGGTGAGCTTTGGAAAGGGTTCTTTGCAGGATTACAGCTGAGATGAAGGGTTTCCTTAGAGAAAGGTGAATGGAGGTCTGAGCCATAGAGGAGACCACATGCAGACAGAAGATCCTGGGATGCAAAAGCCACTGGAGACAAAGAAAAATGAAACAGACCCGCAGATGGATGGTTCTGGGCTTATGGCATCTCCGAGTGGGAGAGAATAGTATTTGTGAGAAATACCTTGTCCAAGGATAGAGAAATTGAGCTCAAGAAACTGATATTGATGATGAACTGAAACTCCCTGGTTTCTCTTGCCCAGTACCAGGAAGCTAACCCCTTACTCCCTGAACCCCCATCCCTCGCCTTGATGCTTGGTTTCACTCGGTACTGAGAGAAGAATGATGCCCAGTGACTCTCGGCAAACCGAAGCGGCCCTGGAGAAGTCACTTTTCCGCCAGGAGGAATTTATGAAGCCGGTTACACCTCTCTGCCAGGAAGTCGGAGGGGCCTAGCCTCTAATAACTGCCAGTCTCTCAGCCTGGCGGCCCATCATTTTCATACTTTCCTACTTAATGGGATGTCTGCAGGCAGTCAGAGCAACACAGCCACAATTAAACACAACACAAAACATAATAGGACTTTGTCTTTCTGTGGGCCTTTCATTGAGAACTCAGACGGCAGTCAGGCTCTGGGGAGGCCACTTGTTACTTTATAATGGGGAGACTGAGGTCTTGTCCAAGGGTAGAGCCAGCATGGGGCCTGACAGGTTACTCATTGGAGTGTGTGGTTCTGAAAGCCGTCTGGCTCCCCTGTGTCAGGCAGAAAACAACTTTTGCTTGTTTACTTTTTTTCTGGATTGGTATCTTCTTAGAGATGACCAGAATGGGGTCCAGCCAGCCTGTCCAACTTGATGAGGCACTAAGGGCTGGTGGGCAGAGGTGATCCTGAGATAGAAGCGTTGCTCTATACAGGTCTTTGTTCTTCATTTGACCATATAGGATGCAGAGTTCAGGACCTGGCTTGGCTACTAATCTGCTGTGTGACTTTGGACAATCCGCTGGCCTTGTCTGAGTTTCGGTTTGCTTGCTTATAAAAAGGAGCAGGTGGGCGTAGATGCTCTAAGTCAGTAATTCTTAGACCTTCAGGTGCATCTAATCCCTGAGGAATCTTGTTAAAACACAGATTGTGGTGGAGCAGGTATGGGGCGGGGCCCGAGGCTCTGCATTTCTAACAAGCTCCCAGGGGTAGGCCATGCTGTAGGTTGCACACTTGGAGCGAGTTAGCTAATCGTGGTCTGTAAAATGCCATCGACTCATTGTCACCACCGTCCTCAGGGTAGTAGCCGGAACAAAACAAATAGGCTAGCATGTGTAAGAGGACTTTATAAGCTGCAAGGCCTTCTACGAACACAAAAGGGCTCCCATAATATGATTAAGACTTGGTGCTCGAAACCAGCGGACTGGCCTCAAGGTCAAGTCCTAACACTTTTCAATCCTCCATGAGCATTCCACTCCCCATGCCTGTGGAATGGGGGGTCGGGGGGAATGGGCGAGCATATCAACCTCACATGCCTTTTGGGAGAGTAAGATGAGATGGGACCATTGAGCTCTAGATGCAGGAGATCCTGTGTACAATGACAAACATCAATTCTCCCCAGAGTCACTATCCAAGATGGAGGATGGAGCAGTTGCTGGGAACCTGAGGCATCCACCTGCACCTTCCCTTGCTCCCCACAACTGAACTTCATCTAATTTGGCCCTAAGGCCTCCCATGGGGCCCCAGGATCCCCCACCTTCCTACAGTCCTGGAGATTAGATCTCCAGTCTCTCTGTCCCTTGACTATACTCGTGCAGCTGCTGGAGAAGCTGTGGTCTCTGCTAACAGTTGGGAGTGTAGCTGGCAGGGAGTCAGGGGGATCTGCACATCTTTTCCCCTGGGAAACCACCTGCTGTCTGAAGTGTCTGAGGCTTGGCACCAAGGATGGACAGTTTCCATGGTGATGGAAAGCTTGTGGGATTCCCCATTCAGCCTAGCCTCCCACCCACCTTTGGCTTGGGAGATGCATCTAAGGGCCCTCCTCCCAAGCAGTGGCTTCTTCCTTCTGAACCATCTACCCTAGCCCGAGCCATTCGCAGGCAGATTCTGTGGACAGCCAAAACCCACAGTGCATAGCCCCGTGGATAGGACTTAGGTACTGACTCTCTCCCAACCCGTAGCAGTGAAGTCTGGTTGTGTCTAAACAGAACAATTACCCTAATTGCTGTTTGTGCTAATTATCCTGTCATCATTGGTCAGACAGTAGGCTAGCATTACTCATTCACACGGCCATGAACAGCAAGCAGCTGTAGGGCCCAAGCCTCTGGAGAGGTAGAGCCAGAGTGTGGAAGCGCACAGTCTGTCCACGTCTCCAGATCCACGGTGCCCCACAGTAGGCTAGGAGCCTTTGGGTGTGATCCGTAGGTTTTAGTTTCCAGAGAGGAGGGTTCAGGTTTGCTGATGCGCACATTTTATATAATATACTTAAATGTGCAGGGAAGGGCAAATTACCATATTATTCATAGTTCTGTTGATGATGACGATGGGGAAAAAAACTGAACTTTCCTGTTTAAAGTAAGTACTGGATTATTTGTAACAGTCTTCTTCGGAAGCCTTCAATGTCACCGTGTGAGTAACCACTGCAGGACCCTTCCTGCCCAGCTGATGCGTTCCCTGTACTCCTTCCTTCCTGCCCAGATGAACACTCCTGGGAGAGTGGTGTTGGGGGAAGGGTCCTTTGCCCTATTTTTAGAGTACTCTGCTGAGGGATGTGGTGGTCCCCAGAGACAGTGGCTGTCTCCCCTTTCTAGGGACTTTTGGTTTTCTGCACCGTGAGAGGTGAAGAGCAGCACTCCTATATAGAGGTCTCTGTCCTGAAAGGGCTTCACCTTGATTTTGACATTGCAGGAGGGGTCAGCCTTCATCCTCCTCGCAAACCCTCCCTGGCCTGTTTCTAGGTTGCAGAATGCTTGGGTTGTATCTAGCGCTTTCTCTCAGCTCCCGGTCTCTTTCTCGTCCTCCTTCAACACCCTTTCCTGGATGATGCACCTCCCTGGTTAGTTTAATCACAGAAGAGCTTCGGGGAAAGGAAGAAAAAAAATTCTGGATGACACACAGAAGAGATTTAAAAGCCATCAGGTGTATCGTCCAGAAAACTCAAAGCAAGCTTGGGGAGAGGACACGCTAGGACTTGGAGTGAGAAGAGCTGGTTTCTGTCCCAACTGTTGCTGTCTGGTTCTGCCTTTCCTAGGCAGAAAGAGTAGGCACAGAGGCATTTGGAGGTGAATTGTGGGCAGATTGTGCAACACGCCATGCAGAGAAACACATACCCAGGCCACACAAATGCTCTGGGTTCCTTAGGTTTCCAGCCTGCCTGACTCACCCCACCCTCTTACACACCTGTACATGGCTGCCCCTTCACCATGTTGCCTTGCATGGAGGATCCATGAATCCATTGCAGAGTGAGAAGGAGAGAGAGGGTGAGGAGAAAGGTAAAACAAATTTCCCAGACTTCGAATCTCATTCCGGGCTAGCCACTCAGGCAAGCTGGCAGCATGTTCCTGCTTAGGAATCATGGTAGCTAAAACCCTGATCCACTCTAGCAAAGGGGGAGGAGCTTGGTCCATGAAGAAGAGAACCAGTAATGACAGCATCCCCACTTGCCGGATGGATCCATCCATTCTGCTCTTAGGATGGTGCATGGTCCCTCTGGCCATCAGCCAGTGTCCATCCTTTCCCCAGTGCTTCCAATGGACACTTCCCTGTGGTTGAAATCTCTGTGGACAATGAGTCATGTTGAGTCCCAGACATGGGAGGTCCAGGTATGAGGGAATCCTATGGCCATGAAAGGAGTCAAAAGCAGGGTTGGCATTTCCCACCGTGAGTTCCTCTAACTCTGGGAACAGCTCTGGGTAGTGGCAAGGGTGGGCTGAAGGGTCCTTTCTCTCTCTATTGCCCTTCTGCTGCTGCTGCTGCTGCTGTGGCAGACATATAGGTTACTGGAAAGGGCAAGTTGCTAAGCTTGCAGCCTGGGACTAGCACGTAGATGACGATGGTACATGTTTCTAGAAGACTCTTAGGTCTGGCTTATCGTCATTTACACAAGCGCCTCTGGCCTAGTTGCTGGTCACCTTTCAATTGTCTATCTCTGCTTAGGTTCCGGTTAGATAACATAAAAAAATACCTATCAGGACTTTACGCCTCAGGTACATTTCACAGGTTGAGGCTATAGCTCAGGGCTAGAGTGCTTGATGAACAAGTTCAAGACTCTACCTTCTGTCCTCGGCAACCTTCTCCTGAAGGGGACACATTTCAAGGGTCTAACTACCTGGCCTATTCTGAGGCTAAAGAATATACAATTTCAAGTCCGATTAGCATTTTGAATATTTTCCTACCTTGGCAAAATATTCCACCCAAACCATTTTGAAGAATACCACAAATGCATCCTTGACTGCTCGTGCCATGCCTACGGTTCAACTCCAGAACCATTTGGTCATCCCACACTGGAACACCCTCATCCCTTCCCTCAGCCCCTGCTAACTACATCCTAATTTCTCTTTTGTTAATTTAAATGTTGTTCCTTCATTTACTTTATGTGTGTGTGCCTGAGTGTATATATGTGCAACGTGTGAGTGCAGGAGCCCGTGGAGGTCAGAAGAGGGTGTTGGCCCCCTTTGAAATGGAGTTACTGGTGATTGTGAGCTACTAAGTGGGTGCTGAGAACCAAACCCCAGTCTTCTGTATGAGCTCTTAACAGCTGAGCCATCTCTCTAGTCCCTTCTGCTTTCTGCTCCTGTGATCTGGCTACTTTAGGAACCTGTAATGTTAGACTCCACAGCACCTGTGTGGCATAGTTTATTTCACTTAACGTAAAATGCTATCCAACCCCGTTCGTGTTATATCATGTCCTGGACTCGCCGTCCTTTTGGAGTAATATTCCATTGCGTGCACATACAGTCTTGTCCACTCATCTGTCCCAGACACTTGGCTTGTTTCCATCCTTTGGTTACTGCAAAGAATGCTGCTGTCAACTTGGGTATACAAATGTCTGGTCAAGTTCCTGATTTCAGATCTTTTGGGCATCTATCCAAATCCCTTTGGCATTCCTCACAATGGTGCCCTCCCCCGCCCCCCCACCGTGATATGGGCAATGCTTTCTCAATTTCTATCTTCCAAGGATGAGGACTCACTGAATTGCAAGAGTCTGCCTGTCCCTAGCGTAGACTAGTGCTGCCATGCCATAGGGATGTCTATACTTTTCATCCTCTCTGGGTGCAGCTTGCTCTGCAAAGCCCTGTGCATCATATTTTTTTCAGGGGAATATTTCTGAAGTCGTTCCGCCACACATAGTAGACCTACTCTGTGCTGGACACCTACTATGTGCTAGACACCATTCTTTTCCCTTGACAAAGTTGTTTTCTCAATGGGTTTAGGTTTTCCTCAGTAAGTTCTCAGAACTGTTCAGAGCCCGCTGTATTTAGATTAAAACACAGAAAGCCTTTAAGGCCTGAGAAGGAGCTAGCACTGCTCCAGTTTCCCCTCCCCTCTGTCCACACTCAGACACCAGTTTTATGTGCCCGCGCCCAGCATGTGCCAGGGAGAGGCACTGAAGCTAGGCAGGACTGAAGTACAGCCTTGTTTCTGAGGAGGCCTCAGGCATGAGGCAAGATTTACAGGCATGAGGCAATCCAGGGAACAATACAAGACAGATGTGATTCATCCGCTTTATATCAAAGCAAATGGAGGGTGTGGACAGAGCTGCTCATGTTAGCATAAGCAATATGAAAAGGAATGGTGCATCAACTGTAAAAACACACAGCGGGGCGGGGAGGGAGCAAGGAAGGAGCGCAGCCTGAAGAGTGGGGCGAAGGACCCACTGTGGTGCAGGGAGGTCCCAAGCAGAAGCCAGCAAAGCCAGATACAGGCTCCCCCCCACCCCCAGCATCTCTTGTTTCCAAGAGGGTTCATGCGATTTGATTTTAAAGACCAGATCATCACCAAACTGAAGGAGACAAAGGAAGGTGACGGGCTTAGGAAAACAAATGGAGAACCAAATACAATTACGAATGTAATAATTAGATATATAGGTTACATGTTCACTAAGGTTTAGAAATGACACCCGAGGCCTAGAACAGAATAACATACCAGAAAGCCCAGGCCATCATCATCGTTGCAGAGGAAACAAGGCGGAGACCGAGAGCAACAGGAGAGACCACAGTAAGTTTGGAGGACAAAAGTGACTGAAGACCTGGTATGTGAGAATAGTCATTATTCCTGAAGGCATGCAAATGAATCAGAAAAGGTGTTCAGGGTGTAGTTAATAGAGGACAACTGAGCACAGAAAGGCGTGCAGGTTACAGCAGAGAAGGCTGGAGATTGGCAGAGACACAGCTGGTCTGAGTTCTTGAACTTGAGCGCATAAAGAATTTCTCAGGTGTCCAGCCAGAAAATCACACAAGAGGAAAAACCTAGGTTCAGCCCAGACTGACCCTCATTCCAGAAGACAGTGATGTCCCCCAAAGCAGAATGGAAGACAGCCAGTTCAGGTCAGTAGTGTTCCAGTATGAAGCCAACAGCAGACCCTCAGGAGCGAGGGCCCCCCTTAAAACACACTGGGTGGGATGGATGGAGTGGGGCTCAACAGTGGAGCCTGCACAAGGTCCTGGTTCATTCCGTGAGCTCTGAAAGATTTGATCGTGGATGTCCAGAACCGAGACCCCAGGGCTGGCATTGAGCTTCACCTCCATTCAAGCACACAGCTTTACAGAGGGGATAGAAAGAGCAAAACTTCTGAGAAGATGAAAAATCACCTGAGCGGGGAAAATGCAGGGGATGGGAGAAGGGGGGCTGGGAGGAAGCGGAAGGAGCCAGCCATTTCCTCTTCGTTCAAGGTCATCTGCCAGACCACCGGAAATGAAAGCATCTTAAAAAATATAATTTCTTAAAATAATTTTTTAGTCAAACATCTTGCAGGAACAAATATCTCTTGTGGTTATGAGGCAATTTATCAAAGGCCGAAGAACGCTTTCATTTTTCTTTTTCTTTTTTCCTGACCTTATTTATGGATGCAAATAAATAATACTTCCACACTGTTTAAATTGTATTATATGATCATAAAATTATAAGACTATTTATCTGTCCACCATTCTACCTGTATCTTTAGAGAAATAACCTTCAGTTAATATTCATATAGTTTACTATGAATTACAGGGTTTGGGGTGATTTATTACAATAAACAGTTTTTGACAGAGTCACTGCTCAGCTTAGAAATACCAGAGACTAGGTGAAATTAAGGAATAGGCTGGACACACAGACTCTACTGAGCCCTCTTGACCCTCTGAAGGCAGAATGGGTGGGAGGCTTTTGGAGCACATGAGGTTTGGACTTGGCCTGGTGGGACAGGGCAGGCTGGTCAGAGGGGGTGTCTCTTTGGCCAGACCTGTTTTGTTTTTGTTTTACTTTGTTTCCCTTTTACCCTTTCTACATCTATGGATGGAGTGTGGATTCTATGTTGTGGCTATAAAAATAGCTAAGGCCAGAGAGGAAAAGGTAAAGAGCCTTCTAGATAGAAGCATAAAGTATCCTGGGAGGTTGAGTACATCAGAGAAGCTAACTGGCAGTGTGTGGACCTACCGTCCAAACCAGTAATCGTCCGGAGCGCTGAGGAGGGGAGAGCCTCAGCTGAAGGGAGAGAGGTACCTGACAAAGCCTCAAAGGTGGGGCCCTGTAACTGTGTGTGAGGGGACAAGAGGGGATAGCTTCAGAACTAGTCCATAGTGCTGAGACCAGAGAGGGAAAGGAGCAGTGATTGGCACCACCCCATAAGAGCACGTAGTGTCCACTCTCCCATGCAACATTGCATGGCCTATCCACGGGGCTGGGCAGTGGGGACCAGCTTCCAGCAACTGTGAGCAGTCCCTGGTTTTGACTGCAGTCTTTCGTGGAGTTGTTCATGCCTGAGAGAGGAGAGATAAGGACTGAGGCAAAGGCCATGGTGATGTCTCTACCCACTGGACCTGCAGGGCATAGAGACTCAGCTCTCAATTGGGGTCATGCTCTCGAGGTCATAAATGTCTCTCCAGCTCCTTGTGCCTTCCAAAAGATCATTAAGTCATTAATTACATAGCAAGTGGCAATAAAATGGCCCCAGTATTCCTCATCTTCCCCAGAGCCCAAGGCCTCAGGACCCACAACCCAAGGCTTTTGTTTTGAACCAGGTACCTTGCTGTGTCCTGGCTTTGATGCCCTGCATGCATCTGGTCACTTAGTACTTCTATCATAGCACAGGCATTCCAGCCTTGAACTCCAGTCCTGCATACAGAATCGTGGAAAAGCCATCCAGCAATTCCCAGCACAAATGGCAGGGCAGGATTCTAGACCGGGACAGAGGGACACAGTAAGTGACTGCCCATCTGCTTTGAGCAGTGAAGCTCGTTTTCTTTCAGAGACAGAAGTCCTAAATCTCACTTCCAAACTGCCTCACAGGACAAGCTGGAGGTGAAGAATGGAGGCTTGATTCCCACCATTGCTTTGCCATTTACTACTCCCTGTGACCCAGCAAGTTGTGTCAACCGCCGAGAGCCTCAGTTTCTTTTGACATGAAATAGAAGTGAGATTATGACTTCCATATGTCTGTCATGGTGTTGAGACAGGGTGGTGTATGGTAAGGTGCACCAGAGGCCTCCTTTCTGATTATTGCATATCCCTCCCATTCCTGGCCCTCCTCAGACTGGGTGCATCAAGGAGCCTGGCACAGTCAGCCTTCCTCTCTGGGCTCAGCTCTTCACTGGCTTTAACCGGCTACGACTAGCCGTGAGTCCAGCCTGACTTCTTGGGCTCTGGCTGTCTGACCAAGCTTGTAGGCAGTCCAAAAGAAATAGAATGTGAACCATGCATGCAATTTGAAAATTTCCAGTAATGCCACACAAAAATTAATTAATTTTTTATATAAGTCAATATACCAAAATGATATTTGATAATATTTCGATATTTAATATAAAATTAATATTTTATTTATATATTAATATTAATATATATTAATATTTTATATAGATTTAATATAAAATTATTGAGACATTTTGATCCTATGAAATGTTTGAAATCCAGGCCCTTTAACCATGTCTGGTATTGTACAGCACAGATCTTTTTTTAAACATTTAAAATTTTTTATTACATATAATATATAGGTATATATGAGTGCTCTGTCTGCATGGACACCTGAGTGCCAAAAGAGGGCATCAGAGACCTTTATAGATGGTTGTGAGCCCTTATAGGTGCATGTGGTTGCTGGGAATTGAACTCAGGACCTCTGGAAGAGCAGTCAGTGCTCTTAGTCACTGAGCCATCTCTCCAGCCCACAGCACAATTTTTAACGCAAAGAAATCAAAGGGAGATTGGTGTGGATCAAAGACGCACAATAAGAAATTAATTAATTAACTAACTAATGAATTAATCCTTTCATAACTCTCAGCAGGTTCCCTTACCCAGGCAGGAAAATGTCTAAGGAGGCCAGAGACAAGACCCCCTGGAACTCTGTCTCTGGAAGATCTAGGAGCATAGGAACAAGCCAAACATCCCCTCCCCCCATCCCTGACCCCTCTCGACATGTATGGAGAATGGTAGCCCAGTGAAGGGCCCTAGAAGGCATGGTGGGTGAGTCAGGCAATCTCTGGCCTCACAAGCTTGTTTTTCAGAGGAAACCCTTTGTGGTTGTGTATGAGGCCTCACATGGGTCTGGAAGAGCCTGAGGTCTAGAGACCCCAGAGAGAGAGAGCCCAAGGAGTTCTCTATCTTTCCTTGGCCAGGAACCCTAAAATATAAACAGATGAGAGTAGAACCACCCATATAGAACATGGCATGTGAAACCCAGTCCATTAGATTCCACTCAGGAATCTAGCCACCCACCACAGTGACATAGGATCTTCCCTCTCCCAGACAGCAAGCCCGTCTGCCTTCCCACAGTCTTCCTGAAGGATGGGAAGTCCAACATGGTGTCATCCTAGGGAGGAGAAAGGGCAGTAGTTAGGTCTCCTGATGGTCACAGTCACTGGTCGCAGTCTACTCCATGTTGCCATGACACCGACATCCCACTTCATGTCTGGAATGCTTGCCGAGTGACTGTTCAGTGACATCAGTTTCCTGACGCCATAGTCATGGCCAGCTGGATCGGCTTTCTCTCTCTGCTAGATTCCTCACCGTGAGCACACATTCCTGGGGGCCTGGGTTTCTGTTGCTAGCAGCCATGTCATGCGGGGTGCATCCCTCCTTGCCCTCTGAGCAAACCTCCACATCTATGAAACTATGTGGGGACGCGTGCTCACAGATGGTCATGAGAATGAAATGAATCCCAAGACTCCTGACACCTTGTGGGCAATCACTGGAGACTTGGTCCCCCTCTCCTCCCCCCCCCGGACTGCCCTTCAGGGAAGAGCCTAGCCACCACCGTGCTTCCTGCTTTCAGCAAGGGTGGTTTGCCATGGGTGTGTCTTAGAGCTCAAGGGTCGTACTGAAGCCATCTAGAGCTACAGGGCTGGGCAAGGAAGCTCCTGGAGTGTGAACTAGGAGCTTCTCAAGCCCAAGTCCACCTGAGTGGGTCTACTTTTATCAACTTTCTGAGGTAGGAATATTATTTGTAAAGGGAAAAAAGCAGAAGGTGGTCGCCACCTCTTTTTCTTTTTGTGGGGACAGTGTTTAGGGTCAGAGGGTGTAGCATTTGACATATGGTCGTTGACTTCCCAACAGTGCAGCCTCTACCACATCCAGGCTTCCCATAACCCATGGCAGGAGAATTGTTTACCTTTAAACGAAGAAGGTTGGGGTGCATGTGGGAGTCTTGCAGAGACATAAAGTCCTGATGAGATTTCATTACAGAGAATCAAAAACTATGTGAAATTATCAAGGGTGCAAGCATAGAATCAAGAAGCAAAATAAGGGGCTGGAGAGATGGCTCAGCGGTTAAGAGCACTGACTGCTCTTCCAAAGGTCCTGAGTTCAAATCCCAGCAACCACATGGTGGCTCACAACCATCTGTAATGAGATCCGATGCCCTCTTCTGGTGTGTCTGAAGACAGCTACAGTGTACTCATATGCGTAAAATAAATTTAAAAAAATTCTAAAAAAAAAAAAGAAGCAAAATAAACATGAAGGTTTTTTTAAGTAACAAAAGACTTGTTCCTCTCTATGTATTTATATATATATTCATACATTTATTCATATATATCAGAGCCATTTTTTTAAACCTCCTTATCCTCTGACTGGAGAAATGAATGTCTTGCTCCAAATCTCGGTGAGACCGAGATTCAGAGCCCAGTGATGAGGTTAGCTGAGGTTAGCTGCTGACTAGAAGCCTGTGAATAGAGGACTGCTCACACTCGAGTGTCAGAGCTTCCCCACTCCCCAGGCTGAGCTCAGACTCCAGCCTTGGCTGTCAGCGTCCAGCTCAGACAGAACACTCAGCTCCTTACCTTCCTGGATTCTGTACACTCAGCAGGGTGCACAGACGAGGGAGGCAGTACACCATGGGAACCCAGAAAGGAGCATGGAAGCCATGGGAGTGCCCCAGCCTATGCCCCAGAGCTCAGTGGAGTGGCACCAAGCCTGGGCACCCAGAGTGTCCCCTTCTCAGAGTGTGACTGGGTGGGAGGGGAGAGGAGGAGGTGCCCTGTGTACAAGGAAGGCAAGTCAGCTGAGAAAAGCCTTCCCACATACTGATCCCCTATACCAGATATTGGAAGGACACAGAGGTGGTTCCCACACAGGCCCTGGCTACAAGTCACTATACCTGAGAGGGATGTAGTGGGAACCTGCCTTGTTTTGTTTTTTTGTAAGTTTGCCATATCTCACCAGCCTGTGCACTCTGATGTAGGAAGAAAGTTTCTCAGTGGCTCTACAACTTTGTTGGAAGGAGGCAGACTCAGAAGGAGGAAAGTTATGATTGGGGCCACCAGGCACATACATACTTCCTTTACGAAAGCCTGAGGAGAGAAGCTAGCAGCAGCAAGGAGAGATGGGTGTGGCTCCCTGCCCCAGCTGGGAGCCCTGGAAGGGACAAGATGGAAGTCCTGTCCAGAAGCCAAGTCACACCCTTCTGCAGGTTCACATTTTCATCAGAATCTTCTCAAATCACTGTCTCCTAGCTGGCCCCGTCCAATCATACGCTTGTCCCCTGTCGCTTTTTGTCCGAATTCTCGCCTTCTCAGGGAGACGGAGAGAGAATTCCTCTGCCTGCAGGTTCATCTCCCAGCACCCAGCACCGCACCCCCGCCCTTCTACAGAGGTCCTGGATCCATTGCTCACAGGGAAAGTTGGAAGCAGTCAAGGGCCAGTTGCAGAGAGGGGATCTGGGAGCACAAACGGAGCTGTAGCCATCCCAGATGACAGGGTGTAAGCCACCAGCGGCTTGGGGAGGCAGGCTGGGAGCCGTGTCTCATCGCTTGGGAAGCCTAGTGCAAGCACCAACAGCTCCCTTGACGCATGCAGTGTGTGTGTGTGTGTGTGTGTGTGTGTGTGTGTGTGTGCACGTGTGTGTGTGTTTAGGGGGTAGTGTGTGTGTCTGTGTGTAGGGGGGGTAGTGTGGGTGCTACTGCCAGAGAAACAACCACTCATACTTGGGAATACATTCCAGCCCCTACTGTGGACCCTCCTCAGGCCAGCAGAGGGGAGGCCAATAGCATACATACCACACACCTGGTACATTTTTCCTGGGAGTCCAGGTCCTGTAAGACCCTGGCCTGGCCTCCTTCTGAGCAAGGAGTAGTCCTTCCTGGCTGTGTCCTATAAGGCCTCCTGGGTGACACCTCCCTGGGGGATGCCAGGTTTCAGGTAGGTCTACTAGATACAGCCAATAGAAAACAAACCACACCACACCTGTGTTATCTGGAACGGGTGAGATCGCCCCTACTCTGTCCTTCCCGAGCCAAGCCCATCTTCTGCCCTCCCTTACCTCTCATAACTGCTGTGACGAGGCATAGGTGGCCCTGCCGTCTGCCCCTTTATGTGTTGTCCTGCAACAGCGTGGAGCTCAGCCTTCCCAGTTCCTGGAAGGAGGCCATCATGATACAGCCTACATGTTACACTGACCTACATAATACAGCCCACTATAAAAGAAATGAAGGAGCTCATGAGGTCCCCAGCTCCTAGACGGAGGCCAACACTACCCACTTCCATGGTGAGACCCACCAGGGAAGGTCCAGAAGGACTCAGAGGGATTCCCAGCTCCTGGATTGCTCGGTGAATTGGGCAGGATCTGCAATGCTGCTAAGGTGAGCGATGGGGACCAGAGCCTTGGTTACTAACAGCAGAGCACAGTTTCCAGTGGGAATCTGAAAGGTGTCAGCTCAGCAAAGCTGGGGACCTTTCCTTTTCTGGCAACAGGGACAGCACAATACTAAATGGAGAGAGACTAGACTGGACCTCCAGGAGCCATCTTTGTGCGCTCACATGCCACCCTTTTCTCTGTGGCATCCCGCCTCTGTCACTGTCCCACAGTTCCCAGGTCAACACACTGGACTCTGATTTCGGGGACTGTGGCTGGGCTGCACCAGGCGACACTGGCATCAGAGATGGCACGGGACACTGGTGTGGAGGGCACCTGATTGCTCCGAGGATCAGGGTCTGCTCTGCAGCCAGAGCTTGAGTTGATTCTCGGTGCTGTAATATATCTTGGTGATGGGTCTCCACACCCTACAGCATAAACCATGACTGCCTGTGAGAGCTGAAAACTGGAGGTAGACAGGCCCTGACTGTTAGTTCCTGGAACTGGAAGCAGGAGGTGAGGGAACAGGGCCTGAGTGTCCTGGGTTGGGGGAAGGTCCACAGAGAGGGAGTTATCCATTGAGAACTGCCAGGGGTAGCATACAGGATGGTTGGATGTAGCTCTGATTAGTGGCCTATGGGACTAGGAAGGGCAAGGGAAGACAGGAGATAGTAGAGCCAGCCAAAGGGGCTGCCCTGAGCTGGCATTGGCCTAACCCCCTGCTGTGAGCCTGCAGCTCCCAGCTCAGCTGCTCCACAAGGACCGCTGGGGCACAGCTCTCCCAGCCTCTCCCTTCGGCCCCTCCCTCACCAGCCTGCACCCAGCCTGTGCCCCACATCTCAGGCACCTCACCCAGGACATCACGTCCTTTGAGTATGACAGAGCTGCTGGCAGCGGAGGCCGCACCCTGAGGTGTCTCTCCGTTCTCCTGGCCAGCCCCACCAGATTCCCCAGGCTGAGACGGGCAAGGAGGGATGGACTAACCCGACTCCATCTTCCAGGGAGAATGTCTTTTCTGGGAGTCCCATGCCAGCTTCTAGCCAGAGCCCCTGGTTAGGCCTGGCTTCCTTCTCACTTTCTTTTCTAGTGTCGTCTTGTCCCTTGATTGGACTCCACAGTCTCATCTAGGTCAACTGAACTGAGGTTCTGAGGGAATTCCACTCTTATTGGTCCCCAAGAGGGACCCTCCCTGACCCTCAGAAATCCCCCCACCCCAACCCCCAGCAGCTCTGGACCTTGAATAGAAGAGATGAGGAGATGATGTGTAGAATGTGCCTCTGGTCTACTGTCTTCTCCACACTGTGTCCAGCAGAAGTAGAGAAGGAAGTCTAAAATCTGCTTGGGATCCCCTAGGGAAAGAAGCAGAAAGGAGGGATTTCAGGGGAGACTATGGAGAACTATGCAAATGTATGGGGGTGGGGTGGCGAGCAGGAAAAGGAGATGGTGCCAGGCTGTCTCAGAGCTTGTCTTCTGTCCCGTATTCAGTCCCTTCCGGTAGACACTCAGAACCAAGCTCCAACCTCCAGAAGACCCCAGAATGAGGGGCTACTCAGACAGAGGACTACAGAAGGCAAATGGGCAGGAGCTGAGAAAGGAGACATCTCTTTCCGGACCAGAAACAAGCCCCGTGGGAACTGCATGCAATTCTCCCCAGAGAGGCTTATAGAGAACAAACAGCGATCTGTGGGCACCCACAACTCCAACCTTACCTCCACATTGCTCCCCTATCTTCAGGCTGTTTCCACATCTTTCCCCTCTATCTGTCACCTTAGAAATCAAGAACCTCTCTATTTCAACTCTAAGGCCGACAGCACCCCCTGGTGGCACACCTGGAACAGCCCGTGATACACGACATTGTCCTAGGAAACCCAAGACCCCGGCCTCCTCCAGCTTTGCCCCACCGCACCCTTCCTCTGTTGCTCGGGCCTCGTGATAACTGCGGCCTGGTTTGGCAACTTTACATCAGCTCCAGAAGCTCCTCCGTGATAGCAGAGAGCAGGGCCACACTGCCCTAAGCCCGCGCGCCCCGGGATGAGGAATGGGGGTGGGTGGGCGTGGCATACGAGATTTAGAAGTAACAGTAGTACCTTGACAGGAAGGCAGCCTTGATACTCACAGAAACTCTAGGAAGATTCGACTAGGAATGGGCTCAACAACTAAAGTTAACTAACTTTCCCAAAACAATGAGACCAGCCCCAATGGAGCCAGGATTAACCAAGACGTCCAGGGAGCCCTGAGCTAGAGATGCCCGTGGAATGCATAGCCGCAGATATAGCATAGCTTGGAAAAGGGAGGTGTGTTCTGCTACTTACTCACTGTGGGACTCCAGGCAAGGACCCCTCTCTGGGCCTTATTTGCTCTCTGAGGGAGTTCGACTACCCTGTTTCCATGATTGTCCTGAGAGCATGCCTAAATGTAGACTTGCCAGGGCCAGGGACCAACAGCTGCCCCACCATCAATACCCACCGAGGACTGAGTGGGGCCCTAGAGTCTTAAGTGATCGTGTTTAAAGCGAACCGACAGACTGTAGGTTAGTGGTCAGGGAAGCAGTCTTCTTGTTCCAGCATTTATTTCCCTTGAAGCCTTGAATCCTTCAGAACCTTTTCTCGCGCCTTAGAAGCTTCAGTTCCTTCTTGGTCACCAGAGGGCGCTCTTACCTACTGCCTCAAGACTGCCCTCCAGGCTTTAGCCAGGACGTGCTTTACTTCCTGTGTCTTATGGCCTCGTGGCTAGAACTGTCCCCCAAGGTGAAGACTTTGGTCTGTGCTCCTCTCAAGAGGCCACCCATCGGCTTTTGTACCAAGTAGGGCCTGATGCTGCCTGGGGCATGCACATAAACTAACAACAAACAAATAACCTAAAACCTGATAGTTGTGTTAGGCTCTGTGAGAGTCTGCCCCTGTTTGATTACCACTGAGTACTGGCCCCAGGCACTGTTTACCATTTTCCTGCCCTGTGTAGTTCTCCTCTCTTGAAGGCATGATTTTGTCACACACAGGCTGGGAAGAGGCTGCTGCTGGGTGGTTCTCATGACCAGTTCCAGATGGTCTGGGTGGCCACCAGATTCCTAGGTCACAGGCATCCTGGGGAAGGTGCCTGCCACAGGGCAGTAGGTAAGACCATGCCAGCTCTGGGCAGGAGGGCACATACTTAGGAAGACAGACTTATAAAATGTTGCGGGGAGCAAAGCCCAGTCCCAACACAGCCACAGTTTCAGAAGCAGAACAAGCAGGGAGAAACCATGTGTAGGTCTAGTCCAGAGAAATAAACAGACACAGATTGGGGTGGGAATTTGGCAATGTCTCTC
Organism: Rattus norvegicus; assembly: GCF_021556685.1. Lineage (NCBI taxonomy): Eukaryota > Metazoa > Chordata > Mammalia > Rodentia > Muridae > Rattus > Rattus norvegicus. The sequence goes on from NC_141546.1 coordinate 49,955,780, forward strand.
AGATCTCAGGTCTTGGTCCAGGGGTATAAAAAGGGGTTTCCATGGAGACAGGAGGCCCTGACTTACCTCCTAACATGATGGAGTCTTCTGAGACCAGAGCCACTGACTAAGGATTAGGATGAAGGGACAAAGTGGGTGGGTTGGCAGAATGGGGACCTGCTGTACATTTTCCAAGGTCAGTTACCTCTCTCTTCCAGCAAACCGAGGCTGGCCCCAAAAGAAGCGAACCCTTCACATGGGCTGCCTGTCAGAGGGAGGGGTGTGCTCTGCATGGTGAGAGGTAGGAAGGGCTCCATCTGCTCCTTCAAAGTGTTCTTTAAAGAAAGTTAACATTCTCCTTAGTATAGAGAAGAAAGGTGACCTCGCTCTGAACTGTGAGGTCCTCTAACACCATTGTGGGCAGGCCTAAGGCTCCTTCCTTTTGCTTACATTAGCTCACCCGGTCAGTAGGAAGATTGATCTGGACATAGATTGGGAGATTCATCTTGACCAACATGTCCTCCAAGGCTCAGGTGTCACCTCCTTCAGGAAGGCTTTCTTGATTCCTTAATGTGAGTTAGATGTGCCACAGGTGCTTTCCCATAATCCCCCTGTGCTTATTCAAACCACCATTGACCCAATTGTCCTGAAACTACTTGGTCACTGGCCAGTGGGTCCTGAGGTTAGGGCCATCTAGGTCATAGGCTAAAGCGTTCCCACAACAACCAAATGGGGTCGTAAGTATTGTGTACCCACTGCTTGAGGTAATCTATAAATTAAGGGGACAGTTTGGATGTGGGGAGGGCTTTGAGGCTGGGCAAACATCCACAAGGCTAGAAGTGAGCCTGACCTCTAAGTCTCTTCTAGTCTGTCAGAACTATCGCCACTGGCATTTGCATGGGTAGGGCAGCACAGAGGGTCTCGGGGAGGCCCTAGTTCAACCCAAGAATACTCATCCTCAGAGCATAGTGGGAAGGCAATGCAGGGCCATTCCTGTGGGAGCAATAGCTCTCATTTCTGTTTGAGCCCCAGATGTCTCCTGGGCCTCACACTCCTCAAACCAGAGGCTGGAGTAGAGGCTAGAGGTCAGAGACCAAGTTAGACACTCCAGATAAAAGCTTAATGTCTTTGTCAGTATAACCCAGGGCTATATAGCCTCTGGCTCAGTGTAAGTAGACTTGGTTCTTCCAAAGGACCTGGGCTTGATTCCTAGCACCCATGTAGTAGTAGCTTACAAGAGTTTGAAATGTCAGTTCCAGGAAATCTGATACCCTTTTCTGGCCTCTGCAGGCACCAGACACGAGTGTGGTACTCAGATATACATGCAGAAAAAACACCCATATACAATATATTCCAGCCTCTCTTCTCTATAGAGATGGCCAGTGGGCTTAGCAGCTTTATTCTAGCCCAGAATACCAGTAGCCATTTGTTGAAGAAGTGGTTGGCTAACCCTGTGACTTTTAAATTTGGGCCTGAACCATCTGAAGCTCAGACAGATTTTTATCCCATGGCTACAAGCCACAGCTTTGAACTCAGCAGACCAGGAAGTTACTTTCCTATTTAAGAAAGGTCCCGGGGTGCCAGAGAGATGGCTTGGTGGTAGTTAAGAACCATCTTGCAGAGGACTTAGGTTCAACTCCCAGCACACACATAATGGCTCATAGCCATCCGTAACCCTAGTTCTAGGGGATACAACAGGGACACCTGCATGGATGCAGGCAAAACAGCTATACAAATAAAATAAAACAAATACTTTTTTCTTTTTAAAGGAAGAGAAAGGTCCTACAACATTGCTACATTCCTGCCCACTTAGAGTTACAACAGACACACCACCTCCTCCTGCTAGACTCAGGGACTTATTTTTGTAATTTTGTAATTCTTACAGTCCTTTGAAAGAAGTGATAATTTTGCATCCCTTTTCACTGGTAAAGACGTCCAATCTCAGAGAATTGAAGTTGCTTACTTAACACTGCACAGCTGGTGACTTGGGGCATCAGTTTGACTCTGAGCTTATGTTAGTCATGCCGTACTAATTAGTTGTTAATTATTTGGCTATCTAGTGTATTGTGTTTTATAGAAATAAGGAGGAGAAGGGATATGTTTGCTGGAGGTGCAGTAAGGTATGGCGGGAAGGGGATGCCCCTGCCAGCCCCTGCTGAGGCATTCCTTCCCCCTGAGGGACCAGCGACAGGATGGTGTAGTATAGAATAGAGTTTATTCAGGGAATGGGGAGAGTTGAGAGGGTAGAGACAGAGAAAGGCAGAGAGGGGGGGGAGAGAGGGAGAGAGACAGAGAGAGAGAGAGAGAGAGAGAGAGAGAGAGAGAGAGACAGAGAGAGACAGAGACAGAGAGAGAGACAGAGAGAGAGAGAGAGAGAGAGAGAGAGAGAGAGAGAGAGAGAGAGAAGAGGAGTAGAGGCTGGCCATGAGCACATGGAGAGAGACTGGGGGGGAAGTGGAATAGAGGGGGGGTATAAGGGGCAAGAGGACAGAACAAGAGCAAGAGAGCAAAAGAGAGAGGAGGGAACAATAGCACTTTTTACAGTGAGTCAGGAACACCTGGCTATTGCCAGGTAACTGTGGGGTGGAGCTTAGACTAAATTCCAACATACTGTGTGCCAGGCACTACTTTGGGCCTGGAAACAGAGCAATGATCGTGCAAGACAACAACTGATGGAACTAACTGGCGAATTTCCACGAAATAACACACTGTAACAGGTCTCTCGTGTCTTCTTTCTTATATCCTGATTTATATTTTTACATTCCAGATTTTATCCCCCTTCTGGTCCACTGTCTGTTTTACATCCCATACCTCCCCCGCCCACCATCTCCAAGAAGATGTCCCTAACCCCTCCCCCAACCCCATTAGACTTCCCCACTCCCTGGGCCCTCCAGTCTCTTGAGGGTTAGATGCATCTTCTCTGACTGAACCCAGACCCAGCAGTCCTCTGCTGTATATGTGTTGGGGGCTTCATTTCAGCTGGTGTATGCTGCCTTGTTGGTGGTCCAGTGTCTGAGAGAGCTTGGGGGTTAATTGAGACTGCTCTTCCTCCTACATGGTCACCCTCCTCCTCAGTTTCTTCCAGTTTTTCCTTAATTCAACCACAGGGGTCATCAGCTTCTGTCCATTGGTTGGGTGTAAGTATCTGCATGTGACTCTTTCAGCTGCTTGTTAGGTCTTTCAAAGGCAACCCCATCCCTTACTCGATGCCCTGTCTTTCTACTGGAGGTGGGCTCTACAAGTTCCCTCTCTGCACCATAGGACATTTCATCTAAGGTCCCTCCCTTTGAGTCCTGAGAGTCTCTCACCTCCCCAGTTTCTGGTACATTCTGGAGCATCCCCCCTCCCACCTCCTACCTCCCGAGGTTGCCTGTTTCCATTATTTCTGCTGGCCCTCAGAGCTTCAGTCCTTTTTCCCCACCCAATACCTGATCATGTTCCCCTTTTCCTCTCCCTGTCCTCCTTCCCTCCCAGGACCCTCCCTCCTTCCCTCCCCCTCCTGTGATTGCTTTCTTCTTCCTCCCAAGTCAGATGCCTCATCATGCCACAGGGGCACGTGTTCCACTATGTTCATAGCAGCCTTATTTATAATAGCCAGAAGCTGGAAAGAACCCAGATGTCCTTCAATAGAGAAAATGTGGCTCATTTATACAATGGGATACTACTCAGCTATTAAGAACAAGGACATCCTGAGTTTTGCAGGCAAAGGGATGGAACTAGAAAATATCCTGAGTGAGGTAACTCAGACCCAAAATGACATGCATGGTATATACTCACTAATAAGTGGATATTAGCCAAAATAAAAAGTACAGAATACCCAGGATATAGTCCACAGAACTCAAAAAGGTTAACAAGTCGTGGGAGGTTTATTAAAAGGAGAAGTAAGAGGCTGCCTCTGGGTGGGGGAAGCGAAAATAGGGTGGGGGGAGGAAAAGCATGCCTACTCCACCCCCACCAGGGCACACGCTCAGGAGGATGTGTGCTGGAGTACCAATGGGACTGTGTTGCCTGCCTCTGGGCAGCTATTGTTGACATGTCTTATTGTTACAGGATCCCTTGGGGCTGACCATGAAGGTGCCTGATTGCTAACATTGTCCTGGGGTCCCTTTGGGCTGGCCATGGAGGTCCTGATTGCTAACATTGTCCTGGGGTCCCTTTGGGTTGGCCATGGAGGTGCCTGATTGCCAACAACAGCATGTTCTGTGGCTCTGTAGTTCTCACTGAAGGAAGGAATTACAATGCAAACTAATAAAAAAACAACTGTGTCATACTGTCATGGATGTGTGGAGGAAGACACATTAGGGAGGTTGCTGGGAAGAGAGCTGTTGTTTTAGATAAGGTAGCTGAGAGGGGCCTCCAGGAGAAGGTACCATTAGTTTATTGACCTAATGGGGATGTATCAGCCACTGGGTTGTCTGGAGGGTGAATGTTATGAACAGGAAATAGCAGAGAGAGCTGTGTAGCTGGAACAGAGACAATCAAGATTGAGGGCTGGCTGAGAGGGCTGAGTAGGGCCCAGGACAGCCTTCCTAAGATAATGTAGCTGGATATAGCACCAACCTATTGGAAGACACCAATGACACAAATCTCCAAATGTCTGCTCTATTGAGAGTGGGCTTATTGGGCCCTACTTTGGGGTGTTTCCCTTCCCCCTCACTGAGTCTTTCAGCCTGCTATGGCAAGAAGTTGTTTACACCCTTGGCAGCTGCTCTCTACCCCTGGACTTGGGACCAGGACTTTCCAGGACACCTTCCCCCTCGCTGAGCCTTTCTGCTTGTTGTTGTTAAGAAGTTGTTTGCGCTCCTGTTTTGGGGCTGGGACTTTTCACTATGCAGATTTCTCCTGTTTTCTGGTTGGGAATTTACACCTGCTTTATTGTTTTTCCACAGCTTTTGCCTCTGGTATATAAGGAGATTTTAGTAAAGCCCGGACGGCATTCTTTTAACATGAATGACCCGAGTATGTGTTTCGTCTTAAATCTCGCAGGCCTTACGCCCGGTTTTCAGTGTCGTGACATCGTCAGGGCTTTTTTCATCCATCGTGTTATTTCTTCCACCCAACCATGGCAAGCTATGGGTGTGAGGGAGGGACTGTCCGTTCTAACTTAACAAGAATGGAAACTGGGACCCAGAGAGCAGAGTCTGTGGGAAACAAGGTCAAGTGCAGAACTGCGTTCTCTGAGAACTAGGCTTCATCCTGTTCCTGGGAATCCTCTGGCCCATGAAGTCTTCAGACTTTGGGTGGCCCCCTTGGCCAGAGAAAATAGTGGATTCTCCCATTAGGATGTCTGTCCTTTGCCTTCAAAGAGTCAGGGGATGGGAGTGGAGAAACCAGAAAGAAATGAGTTGCTCTTCTTGTTTGCATAAGCTGTTCCTACCCAGAAGTTGTGTTTCTGCCAGTGCTCCCCTCTTTAGAAAGTCCCAGTGCTCCCCTTAGAAGGCTCCAGTGTTCCCCTCTTTAGAAAGCTTCAGTGCTCCCTTTTAGAAGGCTCCAACGTGCCTCAGGAAAAGGTGCCACAGTTAAATGTCAGAGGAGGGAAGGCTCCTGGAGGCCAGGAGCCACAGAGAATGACAGCCAGAATGCCACTGGAGTACAGAATCGCCTTTCAGGATCTCGATCTCACTGGTTATAGAATCTCGATCTCACTGGTTATAGAATCTCAAACAGGAATAAGAAGGGACTTGGGATGGTGCAGGCTTATGAGAAGACAAGAGTTTGTCCAAGTGTAGGCCATGTGCTGCCTCGGTAGAGGGCAGACAGAGCCTCAGATACAACAGGACGAGACCCAGTTGCCAATGTGAGGGAGTGGCAGGAATCTCAGAGAGTTGAATATGGGATTAGATATGAGACAGTTGCAGGAGACTGACTTCATCAGAGAAGCCTTTGGTAGGACACTATTATGACCCCTCTGAAATCCAAGACTGAGTCTGTAGTGGGATTTTAGCAGAACAGTTGTATCTGGCATACATCCTCGGGAGTGATAGCACCTCAGCTTTGAAGTTGACTTTTGAAGTCGTCTTCCTCAGTGATTCTTAGCTGAGATCTTATGGGGTTATTCTTTTGAAGGATTCTTAGAACTTTTGCATAACTTAGAAGACTGCCCTGGCAAATGGCTGAGAATTGCTTAGGTGATTAACCCCTAGGTCAGATGAGAAGTTTCAGTATGAGGAAATTGACCTGCTAAAGGTGCACCTTTTCTGTAACAATAGAAAGAGCTTCTAGGAGGAGGCTGTCAGTGTTCAGTCCTTCAGAGGCGGATTCTCTGCTGCTGTGAAGCCTACATCCATCCTGCAGAGGCTCTCTTTTCTCTGATCAATGGCCCCGGGTAACCCAGAGCACCAACTTAGATCCACAGTAGACGCTTCCTGAGAGCGGCTCCTCTGCACACACAGCCACTCTACAGCTGCTCAGAAACTAACAGCACCCAGCCAACTGTGTGGTTTCGTTTGCTTTCTGCAGTTCTGTGATGTGATGTCCTGAACCATGCTAAGCAGCCATTCGACCACGGATCTGGACCCCTGCCCCTATATTTTGGTACCAGGTCTTGGTGTACAGCCTAGGCTAATCTCAGATTTGCAGTCCCCCTGTAGTTCCGGATATGTGCCATCATGACAGCTGTGGCCAAAAGTCAGGGGCGGATGAGCTCAGGATGCAGAACAAAGCTAAGGTCAAGTGGTTGTTGTGATGATTCAGTAGACAAGCATAACGGCCTGAGTTTGATCACTGGGATCCACATGGTAGGAGGAAAGGATTCACTCCCAAAAGTTGTTCCCTGATCTCAATGGTAGTGTTAGTGTAAGCACACACAGTAATAGTTCACAAGTTGCTCAGAATGATGACTCAAGGCCACTTCCACCCTGCACTCAACTTGCCCGTCACAGCACAATGAAACTATGGGCCCCCTCTGGTTGAAAAGACATTTATATTGGTGTGTTTATTAAAAAAAATAGAGGGGGGGTTGGGGATTTAGCTCAGTGGTAGCTAGTGCTAGGCAAGCACTAGGCCCTGGGTTTGGTCCTCAGCTCCGAAAAAAAAAAAAGACAAAATAATAAAAAAAATAGAGGGGGTATATGTTCTAGGGAGGCATAGTGAGGTATGGGGGAAGGGGGTGCCTGGGCAGGCCCATGCTGAGGTATCTCTTCCCCCTGAGGGCCAGCCACATGACAATATAGTATGGAATAGAGTTTATTCAGAGCATTGGGAGGAGAGTCAAGAGGGTAGTAGAGACAGAGAAAGGCAGAGAGAGAGAGAGAGAGAGAGAGAGAGAGAGAGAGAGAGAGAAGTAGAGGCTGCCCATGAGCATGTGGAGAGAGGGGGGAGGGGAATGAGGAGGGTAAGGGGCTGGAGCAAGAGCAAGAGAGTGAGGAGGGGCAAGCCACCCCTTTTATAGTGAGTCAGGCGCTATAGACAAAATGCTAATATATACGCTGTTGAAGAAGTCAAACATGAGGCCGTTCTAAACCAGGACTGTGTAGTACCTGATCCCTCTCTACCCACTGGAGACTCCACCAGCTTCTGTCTCCCTGTCCTCCAGCTACTCCTCTCTATCCCAAGCAGGGGCTTCTCAGGAACTTAATGGAAGATGCTGTTGGCATTTAGTCCAGGCTCTGCCCCACAGTTACCTGGCAACAGCCAGGTGTGCCTGACTCTCTATAAAAGGAGCTACTTGTCCCCCTCCTCTCTCTCTTGCTTTCCTACCTTGCTCCCTTACCTTCTTCCCCTTCTCTCCTCATTCCCTTCTCTCTCTCCTCTCTCTCTCTCTCTCTCTCTCTCTCTCTCTCTCTCTCTCTCTCCACATGCTCATGGCTAACTCCCCACACCCCCACCCCACCCCGCCTTTCTCTCAACTCCCCTCCCCATGCCCTGAATAAACTCTATTCTATACTATACCTTCCTGTGGCTGGTCCCTCAGGGGGAAGGGATGCCTTAGCTTGGGCCCGCAGAGGCACCCCCTTCCCCCACAGCATACCGTACCTCCACCAAACATATCCCTGGGTTCTCTTTCTTTTTACAAAACACAACAGATGCACGCCCGGTTTACCTAGTACCACCCTGGGGGTGCATGATGGCTCTAACTCTGCTGAGACACTGGGAGTCTGTACAGGAAGGGATTAAAGCAAGGGGCAGCTGGAGTGCCTAGGGCAGAAAGCAGGTGCTACCCGTACAACCTAACTCGAGGATAAACATAGGCTGGGTAATAGCCACAAAGGCTGTGCTGTGAGGGTTATAATTGTTAATGCCACTCCTACACTCAGCTGTGGGGGAAATAGCAATTCCAAAGTGATTATAGAGACCCCACTGCCTTTATAATATTAGCTTCCTATCATTAACATAGCACAGTCATTTATTCATGCACTATTTTTTAAGTAAAGTTTCATAATTTCTCCATGTGGGTTTTGTTCACCTTTTATTCAATTGATTCCTTAGGCATTTCGTGTATTTGTTGCTACCCAAAGTGGTAATATTTTGAATGTGATATTTTCTAGATTGATCTCTGCTGGTTGTGGAAATACAAACTGTTTTTTGTTGTTGTTGTTGTTGTTGTTGTTGTTGTTGTTGTTGTTGTTGTTGTTAGATTCTTTTATCCAGGTTCCTGTTAAATTCTTTGAGTTGTGTGTGTTGTGGAACTCTGTCCTTTTGGCACAGCATAGCCACAGCCATATTGAAATCAGAACAGCTACGGTTTCTCATGAGACCCTCACAAGGGTGGACACACTAACCTGTCATGGATGGAAGGAAGGAGGGAGGGAGGAAAGGAAGGAAGGAGGGACAGAGGAAGGGAGGGAAGGAAGGAGGGAGGGATGGAGGGAGGGAAGGAGGGAGGGAGGGAAGGAAGCAAGAGCTCACAAGGCTCATGGGGCACACAGGCACAAAGGTGTATGAACCCGCATCCCCACGAGCACATAGGTAGGAAGTTAATGAATGCTGCAGTGTTGCCCATGCTCCTGTATGCAGCTCCAGTTAAGTTCCTTGCTGTTCACCAAGCTAGAAAGGGCAGGACCATTTCTTTGCCTAGCTGTTGCCCTCTCTGTCATGAATAGAAACGGACTCCTCAGGAAAGTCCACACGATACTTCATGCCTGAGGAGGGATACCACAGAGCTGGGGAGATGTCCAGTCATATTATTTCCTCTGCTATTATAACCAGGTACACAACCAAGGTTTCTCCATCTGAAGGTGGGGTATCCCTGGGGGGGATTTCTAGGGTGGCTCTCTATGTAGTATGGTATGCTATGCCTTTTCATAATCGAGGTCAACAATGTATGGGGAAGAATGTCCCTAAGTGGCAGATGGACTGGAGAATATATTCTAGTCCTTAAAAGTAACATGTCACAAATAGGCACTAGCTGTAGCTGCGTGGACTTTGCCGTGGGCAATAAGAATTGCCCTCTGGCCTCTGCGGGCACCCACACTCTTGCAGTATACATATACATTGACACAGAACTGAAAATAACTTTAACAACCACAAAGGTGGGGAAAACCCATGATTCAGCATGTACATGGGGTATAGTTACGATCCAATATAGGAAACTGGCAATTCGGGAAACCCCTCATCTAAAATGCTGCTCCTACGAGGCAGGGCTAGCTCTTAAGATGTGCTACTGGGTCATTGATGGCAGGGGGTCTCATGAATATCGGGGACAGAAGACATCACGGGAAGGACAGATCTCACTGGGAATCGCACTTGAGAGAGTGGAGCCTGATGCCCATGTCACTGGGCTGGAGAAATTGCATTCGTAGGAGAGGTGGGTACTGGGTCCCAGAGTGGGACAAACATTGTCTTTACAAGGTAGGAGGGGCTCTGCTGCCTGAATGACTTATACTGACGTGTGGATCGGGCCCCTAAGGTGCCAACAGCACTCAGGAATTGAGAAAAGAAGAAGCAAAGACTGATCTTATTTGGGTCTCATGAAAGCAAGTGTGGCAAGATTTGTAGCAAGGCAGAGTCTGGGGATGGGGGTTGAGTAAAGAGAGCCAAAGCCAGTGCTTTAAAGCCTTAACTACAGTTCGTCAAAGGGGTAGAAAAGGTCTGGGTGATTGCCAAATCACCTCATGCTGTGAAGAGGGAACTCTGTGGAACGGGAGCCACAGCCACCACCCCTCCAAAGGAAGTATTGGCTACATTGCCCACAAGACCCCATGTTGAACTGAAGATCTATTAGTCTCCCACTAATGTGCAGAATAGCTGGGCTTGGATAGGAACCAACGTGCCTTGGCTTCTGGCAGCCCCTGGGGCATTAGAAGCAGCGCGCATCACAGAACAGTGAAGAGGAAAATGATAAAATTTATGAAAGAGGTGGGCAGTTGTGAAACCCCCCTCTCCAATGGCATCCTCTGGGCATTTCTCTCCTGCAGGGGATATCCTGGGAGTGGAGATGGTTCACCCAGCCTGAGATCCTCCCAACAACCCAGTGTAGACGATAATGATGGTGGGTGGGACTGATCCAAGGACTTAGGTCCAATTTAGTAATGGACACAACAGGAGAGAGCACAGGCTGGACCAGGCTGGGCAGACCCTGAAGCAGCATCTCAGGATGGAGGTAGGACAGACAGCTCAAGGAGAATGACTGTGGACTACAGAAAGCTAAGTAAGGTAGTGCCTCCCATCCACAGCGCTGCATTGCTGGGGTTTTTGTTTTGGTTTGTTTTGGTTTTTTGAGGAAACAATAAAGCAGTGGGGTCTTTTCATGGGGCATGGGAGAATTCATCAGATACTACCAATCTGAGTGCTTTACAGATCTAGAGAACTGTCTGAAAGGCAGGAGAGCACCCGTAACAGAGCAAGAACAGGGAGTCAGCCTAAACAGTGTGCAGGGGCCGGGCATGGCGGTGAGATTCGTAGGAGGGTAAGGCACGCATGAGACCCTACAAAGAGACTGATAAAACGCGCACGTGAGGATGTCAGCCAAAGGTGTAAACACAAAAGGCACACACAGAAGTCGAAAAGGTAGTTAAATAGAATCCCAGGGCTACTCTTCCGGATGAGCTGTCCATCAAGGAAACCTCCAAAAGAATTAAGTAACCTACTCTTGCTGCTGCGGCTTACGGCCCAGAACCAGATGCCAAAACTTTCTCGCTGAAGACGCTGTATACTCCGCTTAAGGGACACAGAGAAACGGAGCCAGGCGGGAGATGGGAGCTCCTGCCTTGCTGGATGGCATTTGTAGTTTCAGAGGGGCTATGGAGGCTGTCGGAGAATTGTTGCCAAGGGTCCTACTCAGCTACACAAGCTGTACGTCAGTGCCATTGTACAGTGAGTGAGATAAAGGATAGGTTAGGCTCTGAAGAACAGAGATTAAAGATCAAGAGTGTGACTATATAAATAATCCAAAATAAAACAGCATATAGAAAGAGAGACTGAGGAAACTGAGCAGGGCCCCCTGAGCTGAAAGAGCATATACCAAGCAGTCTGAGCTGAAGGGAAACTGGGGTCTCACAAGGAGAATCAATTTGACTGAATGACAGAAGTGCCTGCACTTGACAGAAACCAAGATGGCCGCAGACCTCTCTACAAACACGACAAGCCAACACTTAATGTTAGTGGTACAGACCCGTCATCGCAGAACTGGGGAAGCTGATGTAAATAAGGCTCGCTGAACATTGTTAAGTTCAAGACAAGCCTAGCTATATAGATAGACTCTTGTTTTAAATGAGCCAAGAAGCCAACAAACCAAGCCAGGCAAACAAAAACAAAAATCCCAAAGCAAGCAAACAAAAGCTATAACCTGGAATTCTATGTCCAATGGGAGGGAATTTTTTTCCCAGGTACTATGGAGATGGCTTAGTAAAGGGCTTGCTGCACACGCATGGGACCGGAACCCAAATCCCCAGAACTTCCTTCTTGTCCTGCTTCAATCACAAGTAAAGGCAGCAGAGAAATCCCAAAGACAAGGCAGCTCCTTCCTCAGCGAGGCAAGAATGGATGACGTCCTGTCATACAAAGGCATTCTGGGGTCACTAAACATCTCTAGTACGATGCTCACCTCAATCAGATATTCTCAGTCACGGAAAGGTGCTCTTGACAGCCATCCCCAGCCCCTTGACCTATGACTTCCACTTCTCCCAAGTCTGCCGTACATTTTGGTGAAGTGGAGACCATAATCAGAAGACGGGCAGAGAAGACTGTGCCCACTAGTCAGGTAACCTGTCAGACCTGGTTGCAACATTCTGGGAGACGGTGGGCTTGGCTTTCTCTAGGGCTCACTCATTCCTCTAGCCCCTGAAAACTCCAGAGCAAATCTCAGGTGTCTTGAGGTATCGGACCACACCTACAGGAGTGTACAGGTGTGCCTGCCTATAGGTGTGGAGGATGGTAGATCACATAGAGGACCCATCCTACCTGTGACATAGGACGGTGAAGCCATGGAGAAATTGGGTGAGTGAATTGGAGCTTTGCATGAGAATCAAATCTTTATGCGCTTGATAGTCTCCTAGCTCTGCTGACAGGAGCCCCCAGAACAGATTGCAGTAGAATTCTCCCCAGTCTAGAGTGTTGCTGGCTCCAGGAAGGGACAACTGGGGGTCACAGTCTCTAAGCATACAACATTTAGGGAAGCTTAAGTCCTTCTGGTCCCAGGGTTTTTGCAGGGCAGAGGCATGTGGAAAGCAGGAGCCAGGCAAAGGGAGCCCCCGCCTCACAGACTGTTTCCCCTATCCTGGCCTTCCTGCCCTGCAGAGGAACACTGTTCTGACTCACTCTGCCCTGTGAGCCCAGACATTCTCTACTCGGAGGCTTTGCTTTGGGGTCCTTCCTTCAATCAACCAGCCCCAAGTTACTGTGCAAAAAAATTCACCTTCAGTTGCTTGTCATTTTAATGAAATACAGACAGTGCCTCCCCTTGGTGCCCTCACCCAGGCCCTCTGCTCTATGACTTTCCATTCCTGGGGTCACTGTGGGCTCAGTTTCCACCCTGTGGACCACTCTCTCTGGAGCTCCTCCAGAGGTGCAGAACAAAGAACAGGAACAGGGTCACTCCAAGCCTTCATTCAGCTCCAGGCTACATCCTCCGCTCTTCTTCTATTTCTTCTCCAAGGACTTCAGCCCTTCTGGTCACTCTCACCAGAAGCCCCCTTGTTCCTGTCTCACCCTGGAACATTTCCTGTCATGCTGGACTGCTCCCCAGGTCAGTGTGGGTATCAGGAGCAAAGCTTCAGAGGTCTGCAATCCATCTCATAGCTGAAGGGTGGGGCAAGGCTAGCATTGCAGATCCAGTGGACTAGGAGTTGTATTCTGCAAGACAAGGAGAATTTCAAATGAGCCTGAAGGGACAGCGGCCCCTCTCACACCTATCCCATTGTGAAGATTCTGAAATACTGGGCCTGGGCTGACACAGAGCCACCAAAGCTTTTCTTATGGGCATGTATTATTCACCTTGATGAACGGAGAGGGCTGATAAGAGGCTCCGCATGGTCTTTTAAATATTCCTATCTGACACAGTTATTAAAGGACTTGCAGAGCAAGAGGCTTATGCCTCATCTTGAGACATGTGCCAGCCCACACGGGGACTCAGGTGGGTAGTGTAGGCCCCTAAAGTAGCCAATGTCTCATTTCACAATTGGGCAAATCAAATCCCAGGAGGTTCTGGGATGGTCAGGTTAACTACATAATAGAACACCCATAGAGGCAGGCAGAAATCCAAGACTCATAGTACACCATCTGAGTCTTCTTGAGAAGCCAGGACCTGAGGCCAGAGGCTACTCATCTGGAACAGAAGTTCCCACTTGGTCCCCTGTCAGGAAGCCATTGTTACCTGTGACGATGAGGGTGGCTGTGCTGATGGCTTGTCCGAGTGGGTTTTTGGCCACGGCCTTGTATTCGCCACTGTCCTTAGGGGACACGCTGGGGATGATGAGGGAGCACACACCCAGCAAGTCGGTGCTGTACATCGCAGGGTTGCTGTCCAAGCTTTGGTCGTTCTTGAACCAGGTGACTTGGGGCTGGGGTGAGCCCTGCACTGCGCAGGTCATGCGGCACTCGCAGCCCTGGGGCAGAAGGTGAGCCCGCAGACCCACCAGGAAGCGGGGTTTCTGGCTCAGGTCAGGTTCCCGGTAGGTTGGAGACTTCACTGAGAACCTGTCTGTGGTGCATTCCCCAGGCAGAAGGAAGGATGGTTAAAAAGCCTGACTGGGATCCAGGTTTGCAGAAGGCCCAGGAGCTGAGTCCTACCACACAGCTCATCTGCACGACCTGACGCTGTTTTTATCCTTTGCCAAAAATTATGTTTGGATTTCTAAAATGGTTTAAAAACTTTAAAATTTATTGTGTACAATCAGGAGAGAGAGAGAGAGAGAGAGAGAGAGAGAGAGAGAGAGAGAGAGAGAGAGAGGGAGAGAGAGAGGGGCATAAAAACCTCACTACCTACCTTTAGATGATTGTAGCTGACATTTTGATATAGCACTTTCTAGATATTTTTGTATTTTATAGAGGTAATTGTAATCTTTTTTTCCTAACGACCCCTAAAGAGCTACACTTTACTTGACTTATAAAATATTCTTTGTTTTTATAGAAGTACTAATTTGTATTTTTGTTTTTTAAAAATTTTTATTGGGGGGTTGAGGATTTAGCTCAGTGGTAGAGCGCTTGCCTAGCAAGCGCAAGGCCCTGGGTTCGGTCCCCAGCTCGGAAAAAAGAAAAAAAAATTTTTTATTGGATATTTTATGTATCCCATCCCCTTCCCCCTGCTTCTATGGGGATGCCACCCCTCCCACCCACTCATCCCACCTTACCGCCCTAGCATTCCCCTACACTGGGACATCAAACGCTCACAGGACCAAGGGCCTCTCCTCCTATTGAAGTCAGATAAGGCCATCCTCTGCTACATATACAGCTGGAGCCATGGGTCCCTCATGTGTATTCTGGTTGGTGGTTTAGTCCCAGGGACTAACTTGTATTTTTAACTTATTGCTTACTGTTCTCTTTGAGAATTCACCCAAAGGCCCCCATACAGTCCAATACTCACAGCCTGGTTCCTTCTGCACATTGACGTGGGGCCCGACCCGCGTCCAGTACAGTGGGCATCCAGAGCAGGAGGTGGGAGGACCACTACATATCTGGCTAGACGGAAGGGCCCTACTCCACACATTCCACAGCCCACAAGGCAGACAGCTAAGCCCCTCCCTCCCTTTTGAGGGATTCTTACCTCTCTGCTTGGGGATACACCAGGGTTGGCTGGTGTCTGAAGGTTTGCTGGCCCCCAACTCATTCTTGGCCAGCACCCGGAAGTGATACTCATGGCCAGGGAGGACCCCTAGGAGGGTAAAGCGGTTGGTGCGGACATAGTCGGCCACCTCATGCCAGGATCCGTGAGATGAGGACCGCATCAACACTGTATAATGCAAGGGGGTGCCCTGAGCCTCATCCGGAGAGGGTTCCCATTGGACCGTCACTGTCCCAGGCACATTCTCCTGAAGATAGATGGAACCCGGTGCCTGTGGGCATGCTGCGAGAGAGAGGAGGGGGGAGGGGGAGGGGGAGGAAAGGAGAAGAGAAGCCATGTTGCAGAGAAGCCACAGACATAATGCTTGTGTCTTCTCCAGGACCCTGAGCCTCCTGGGGGTCCTACAGAACACAAGTTGTCAGGCAGGTGATGAACCAGAGGGAACCAAGTCTGGGTATACAATTATCTCTGCATGGTGAAAAATATCCCCCAAAGAAGGCTCTTTTTTTTTCTTTTGAGGCAGGTTTTCACCCATATTAAGCCAGGCTAGCCTTAACTCTTGGTTCTGCCTCAGTCTCCCAAGTCTGGTGTTAGCATTCTGTCTAAGCTCCACCCTCACAGTTACCTGGCAATAGCCAGGTATTCCTGACACTATAAAAGGGGCTGCTTGCCTCCTCCTCACTCTCTTACCCTCTTGCTCTCTTACCCTCTTCCCCCCCCTTCCCGTTCCTTCTCTCTACATTCCCTTCCCCACCTCTCTCTCCACATGCTCATGGCTTGCCTCTACTCCTCTCCTCTCTCTCTCTCTCTCTCTCTCTCTCTCTCTCTCTCTCTCTCTCTCTTTCTCTCTCTCCTGCCCTCTTAACTCCCCTCCCCACATCCTGAATAAACTCTATTCTATGCTATAGCATCCTGAGGTGGTCCCTCAGGGGAAGGATGTCTCCGCATGGCCCGCTGAAGTACCCCCTTTCCTGTACCTCCCCACACCTCCATAGAACATATCCCCACTCTCTTTATCTTTATATAAACACATCATCTGGGACTATAGGAACCCACCACCACAGATGACTTCCAAAAAAATTACCTATTAACTCACTTTTTTTTAATAGATAAAATGACAGGACATGGATAGAAGTTAGAGTTTTCATAAAACCAAATCACTAATGTCTACTGTTAGTCTGTTCCTTCATTTCTGATTATTCAAGGCTGGGGAGTCATTTCAGGGAAGGAACAACCTTCACGTCCACTAGAATCATGGGCAGATTCTTCCCATGGTGTCTGTCAGTGACGCAGTGCTGGGAGCCAGCCACTTTTGCTCTTGGACTCAAACAAAACAAACAAACAAACAAACAAACAAACAAATAAAACCAATGCAGGTAAGAAGTAAGGATGTGGTGTCTCCAAGTTCACAGGTCAGAATGGAGGGGGCTTTCATCGGCTCTCCTTTTACCGGCCTCCTGTGCCTCACCTGCCACACTGATGAAGAAGCTGTAGGTGGCTTCCTTTCCGTGTAGGTTCCTCAGCCTCACCGTGTATCGGCCACAGTCTGAGAGGCTAGCTACAGGAATCAGAAGCTGGGTGAGGCCATCCTTCACAGTGGTCACACTTCTTTTGGGCAAAGGCAAACCGTCCTTCAACCAGGTCACCTCAGGCATGGGGGCAGCCTGAGAGCCAAGAGCAAACGAAAATTGGGAAGAGGAAGGTTTTGTGTTAAGTGTCTGTTCAAATAAATTAGCATATACAATAGTAGGTTTAGTGATGAGTTTTTATTGCGTATGTGTTGCTGAATCTTCCTGATAGTCAAGGCTGTAGTCTTTTTATTTTACACAATTCTCTCTCTCTTCTCTCTCACACTCACGTACACACACACACACACACACACACATACACACACACACACACACACACACACACACACACACACTGGTTTTTTTTTTCTTTCTTCCCTTAAGGCCATCACCCTCTTGCTCCCTGTCCTTTGTGATTCCTTCCTCCCTGATCTTTGCTCTTCATGGAGGAAATTTTGTGAAAGGAAAAGTATATAAATTGACCCTAAAGTAGAGGGTAAGAAGACCGTTCTGAGCTGGAAGAGATGTGCCTTGAGCACAGGGAGATCAACGAGGAAGAGGCTGTCAGGGTTGCGGTGCTGCATGGGGCTAGCCAGTGGGTATGGAAGGATGGTGGCATAGGAAGGCAGGCTTATCCTTAGCTGGGAGGCTCAGTAAAATGGTTCTGGCCCTCAGCCTCATGCCCATGCAGATGTCTAGACATCACTGAGTGAGCTGCTGCTGTTAGATTGTCAATGGCAATGCAGCTGGTTCTGGATTCACGTGAGCGTACTTGGTGGGAGTGAGAAGAAATTAATTAATTGGGAAGACAGTATTCCCTCCCTGAGGCCCATGGTAAGGTAGGGGGTGACTTGGGAATTCCTGCAGGAAGTGGATTAAGCAGCTGGCCCTGAACTGTGGTGACTAAAGAGGAGAGAAGAGTGGCAGGCTTAGGGACCAGGCTGGCATGAGATTTCCTTTCTGCCTGAGCTTTATTAGGAGAATGGATCCTGATCAAGCCACACAGTGGGAAAGCGAGGGATAGTACCTCATACCAGAAGCAGCATGGTCGGCCTTGAGGCTGGAGAGTGTTAGAACATCATGGGATCATTGGGAGAGACAGCATTATGAGAGTAGCAGAATCAGCCATCCAGGGCAGCTTGCGGAGGCAATAAAGTCAGAGAAATCCTCCAAGCAAAGGAGGTCGTCTGCCTTTCCTGTCTTTGGGGGCTGAGCTTGCTTTCCCCTCCCCCCTGAGATCTGTGTAGTTGCAGCCAGAGCTGTCAGTTCTTGTCTCAAGGGCCAAACTGTAAGGAGGCGTGGCCCCATTTCCCCACGTTGTATATCTGATCTCATGGAGAGACCAGTCTCTCGAGCATCAGGCTTATGACAGAACAGTGGCCACTCTCAGCTGGAGAGCCTCTTCAGCTGCAGGATGCTGATGCTACCCACCCCCCCATGGGACCCCCATGGCGGGCACTCTGAGGCTGCTAATAGTAAATTGCCCATGGGGGTGTCCCAAGGGTTTGGGTATTAACAATTCATGGAAAGCACAGAGAACAGGGCCGGGGTTTGCTATCATCACTTTCTCAGCTTAGGGTAAGCTTAGGAAAGAGATGAACTCAATGCCATGTGAGAGGTGAGGAGATTTAAACACAGAGCAGCTAAGATTGTTGGCACTTCATCGAGGCTCTGCCCCGCAGTTACCTGGCAACAGCCAGGCGTGCCTGACTCACTATGAAAGGGGCTGCTTGCCCCCTCCCCATTCTCTTGCCCTCTTCTCCTCTTTCTCTTGCCCCTTATCTTCTTCCCCCCCTCTCCATTCTCTTCCCGCCTCTCTCCCATGCTCATGGGCAACCTCTCCTTCTCCTCCCTCTCCCCCTCCCCCTCCCCCTCTCCCCTTCCCCTTCCTCTCCCTCTTCTGCCTTTCTCTGTCTCTACTCCCTCAACTCCCTTCCCCATGCCCAAACTCTATTCTATACTATCCTATGCCTAGTACCCAGGGGGTACCTCAGCACTGGCCCGCAGAGGCACCCCCTTCTACCTCACCATACAGCACCTCCACCAAACATATTTCTGGCTTCTTTTTTTTTTAAATAAAACACAACAAAGATGCTGTCCAGAGTCAAATTAGCAAGCAACGATGGCATCAGGCAGTCTGTGTTTGACTACCACGCTAGTGACTGTTTGTGGAGTTGTGTGGTGTTGGCATTGGCTAAGGTTTATCTTGAGTCAGACTCCGATCATTTACTTGCACAAAAATATATTCTAAAAGCAAAAATGATTATCTACCTTGCTGGCTCCCTCAGTTCCCTGACGAAGATGGGGAGGGAAGGGGAGGCTCTAACTTGAAGATGCAGTATCAGAAGCCACCACTAGAGGGGTGTGTAGCCCCTGTACACTCGTACCTGAAAGCAGCAGTGTTCAAAGAGGCCAAATGCCAGCTTGCTTGGCCTCAAGAACCATTTTCCTTCCCACCCACCTCACACTGGGCCTGATTCCCAAGACAAGCCAAAGTGGATGACAAGGGCTAAAGAATGATGAGGAAGAAGGAGACTCCAAGATTGTCTCGTTTCCTGGTTGCTCAGGGCCCCCCTTCCCCCCCCCCCCCGCCCCAATGCCTATCCAGGTATACTTACTTCGAACGGGACAGGAACTCGAATGCTGTCCCCAACCCTGACCATCAGTGTATCCTTTGTGCTGGAATCCATGAGGAACCTGGGACAGACTAGAACACACAAGATGGCTTGTCACCTCCCTCCGCAGTTGGCTTGCAGCTAGCTCACCCAGGATGTAGATGGAAGGCTGAACCAATGTACTGGCCTGACAGAGAGTGTTTGGGAGGGTGTGTTGGGGAGAAAGGCAGGGAGACAGGACAGCCTTGCGGGTGGATCAAAGTTGCCACCAGGGAAGGTGAAGGTTAGTGTGGAAGGGTGGAAAAACTGCATTTTTGTTTGGAGGTGATAATACCTTTAGCCCAAGTCAGGGAGTGGCCTTGGTCGCATCCATTAAAGGATGGGACCAGGGTAAGCGTCTAAGATTCTGCGCTCCTCCGGAGCTCTTTGCTTTTTATTGTGTCCTTATTGTCACAGTGACAACTAAAGAGAATTGGTACAGTTCACAAAGACAAAGGATCTTCGGCTAGCAATTAAGGCCCAAAGGGAAGCACACTCCCCATTGCAAAACAGGGAGCTGGGCTTGTGCTGTCTCAAACTAAGCAGTGCCCATGCCCCAGAGTCACTTGCTTTAAATCCTGGTCCTGTGTCATAACAAAGGGGAGACCCTGGGTGAAGCATACCGGGTCTTTGCTTTCATTTCCATAAATTGGGGATCAAAAATATTAACCATGTAGGACAGGAGCTGTAAAGAGAATGCTGAGGGACCCCCTCAGCTTGGTGCCCGATGCAACCCCTCTGTTAAGATGGCTGCATAGCAGTCCCTCTCAGGAAGGGTCTATAGGATTCAGGGTGGGGAAAGGGGGTGACGCTCACCAGTGGCAGGCATGGCATGAACCAATGTGTCCAGGGACATGGCCGGACTCCGGCCCCCATCATTCACCGCTGTCACTCGTACAAAGTAGCCTTCTTGTGGCCGAAGCCCCTTGGCTGTGAAGATGGTGCCTGGCACAGTGCCCATGTGGCATGGGCTCCACTGATGGCTGTCTGAACCACACAGCTCGACAATGTATCCCTGAGCTTCATCAGCATCCTGGGCATCTGGCACCATCCAGCTCACGGTGATGCTAGTGTCTGATGTGTCTGTAACCTGGAGATCCCGCACAGGCCCTGGAGGTCCTGGACAAGCACCAAGGAAGCTTCAGGAATGTGTCATCTTCCTCTGAGGAGTCTCTCAACCAGGACTTGGGATTTCCTTCACTTAGGGGTTTCTGCAGAACTGTGGGTCCCTGGCTACCTCCTTAACTCACCCACCAACTTGCCAACCCCTAACTATCCTGTAATCCTTGACGGCTGGTACTTTTAGTTGAGAACCTGTTGTGTTCCATTGTGTCTGGGGGCTAGAGTTCTATGTATGCTGAATTGTAACTTTTAGCTGGGAATGACACCAGCACAGACACAACAGTAGCACTACCTATCCCTGGGGACTGTGGAACAAGGGAATGTCATGACGTGTGTGTGTGTGTGTGTGTGTGTGTGTGTGTGTGTGTGTGTGTGTGTGTGTGTGATATTTGTATATTATTGCAGTGTGACTGAAGTGACTGAAGTGTGATGTTCTGGTTATCAATGCTGGCTGCACATTAAACATTCTGCCTGTGAGGGACCAGCCTCAAAGGCACTAGGATTGGTAAGGGTCACTGGTATTTCTAAACATGTGATGATGTTTAAAACCACTGGTTTAGGGGGGAGGGGACTTCTCAGCCTTGAATTTGTACTCAAATTACTGAGGAGTTTACAGATCCTAATTCAGGAGTTCTGGGGTGCAGAATAAGAATTCTTCCTTTTTCTTTCTTTCCTTCTTCCTTGTTTCCCTTTCTCCTTCCTTCATTCTTTCCTTCCTTTGTTTCTTCCTGCCTATGTATCTATGTATCTACCTATGTATTATCTGTCTGTCTGTCTGTCTATCTATCTATCTATCTATCTGAAATATGTCTCTCCTTCTGTTCAACTTCTTAATGCTGGGGTTGTGCCACTATACATTTACAAGATGTGCACAGATTCTACAAGAAGTTTCCCAAGTGACATTTCCAGTCTACAGATTTGCTCAGTTGTAAGGGTTAGAAGATAAGGTCTACTTCTGTGGCTGCTGTAGACATTGCACATCTTGTTTCTTCCATCCCCGTCACTGACAAGAGGGCGTCAGAGGGCATCACTGACCAGCGGTCAACAGTGAAACAGGACAGATTTGCTCTCCTTGCAAGGAAAGGACACGTGGGCCAGCTCAGCTCCCTATCCCTTGTAGAGTATTATGTTGTCACTGGAGTTATGCAAGGAGTCTGTCACTTGGTTGATTCTACAAGTGCCTTTATTCTGCTGCCTTGATGGCTTGTCATCAGCAGGCTCATTTGAGGTGCTCAGGGTAGCTAACACCTTCTAAATTCTATGCCTTGGAGTGAAGCATTTAATAGGGCTTTTGTGAGAAGGGTGCTGTCTACTTGAATCCGTGTTTGAATCAAAGTTAAGCAAGTATCTTTCTCCTGCATGGGGCATGGGTATGTGACAAGCTGCTGTCTATCATACTTATCTTTAATGACAGATCTTTTGCTGTTTCTATAGTATAGAGAATGACTCTCAGCATCTCTGATGCGGCTGAGACCTCAGACAGGCAAATGCTGGGCTAGGCTTTGTTCACCAAAGACAGAGGCCGGGGATGGAGGCACCTAGCTCCTCCTGCAATGCTGGCCCCTTTGCACATGATAACCAGCGTGCATTAGATGGAAAACTGAAGCTAAGCTTCCTTGCTGTCTGTTCCCCAGGGATGAGACTCTCCACTAGTGAATGGGTAATACCACTGGGCCAGCATGGACACCAACATTCCTCGAGGCCAAAGAGTGCCTGGCATGATCTTGCCAAGTTCTCATTCCTACTGCCTGGGCCCTGGACCCATTTGATTTTGATCTAGACCCTTTAAGATCCCAGTGGCCTTTCAACCTTGACTTCCAGCCCTTTTGAATATCTCCCTCCAGACTGCCCCATATATATATCTCACACACACACACACACACACACACACACACACACACACACACACACACACACACATATATACATATATATGTATATATACATACACACACATATTATATATATATCCCAGATTGGTGCCTTACTTACTCATGGGATCTCTGGCAAAGACAGCATCGGATGGAGGCCCAGGCTCTCCAGGGCCCGACAGAGTCACAGCCATGACCCTGAACTCATACTGGCAACCCTGTCGCAGATCCACCACAGTGTACCTCCTTTCTGTGAAGACCACATAACATGTTAGTTTCCCACAGTGGGAACAGAAAACGGAGACATAGTTCAGCACCCCCATAGTCAGGAAAAGACCGAGCATGGAATCTAACACAGCCCCCCTGCCTCGGATCAGCCAAGTGTGACAGAGCCGCTTCCAAGGTGAAAGATGTTTCCATCCCCATCCCATCTGGTTTGCCTCAGCCCTGCCAGAGGGTTGTGATGCCACTTTGAGGTCTCTGCTTCATGCTGCCTTACAGAGTCATAATGCTTAAATACTAAAGGGTGACATTGGAGATAGGGGGATGTGGTCCCCAAGTAGCCTTAACTCCTAAGTGGCATTGCTATTATAGGATGCCTGACAATTTGTTCTGAGCCTGGTGCTGGGCTTCCAGTATACAGAGCACAGACATGCACAGGGTTCCCAAGGCTTCCTTAACACCTGCCTCAGCCTCAGTCTCTTCCAGATTCTTTCTTACCTCTGGAAGCAGCTAGCTTCTAGGATGCTAACTAGAGATGGAGAGAGGATGGAGACCTACAGAGGAAGTGGACTGCTCATGGCCAAAGCCTGAAGTGTGTGTTGGGGGCCGGGAGGGAGGAGAGCTTTCCCTCTGGCTTCCAGTCTGAGACTTCTACCCTAGGGGTCCTCAAGCTTAGCTCTGCTCGGACCTTGCTGGATGAGTCTTTGGGGTTTGGGAGTGGGGTGTTTGGCAGCAGCATCTTTGTCTTCTTCACACAAGATGTCAAGGGCGTGCACTCTCCACCCAGCTGTGACTATCACAAATAGCTCTAGACATTGCTAAATGCCCCCATCATGGGGACAGAACCACATCAGCTCGACTACATTAAACTGATCCGTGCTAGCAACACCAAGGGATCCTATGGCCCGGAGGGACTCTAAGGCAGCTTGGCATGGGGTCAGCGAGAAGCCGCCCTTGGAACAACTCACCAGACACGGGCTGCTCATTCACAGCCATCCAGGTGCTGCTCCCCTTCTTGCGCTTCTCAACCAGGTAGCCCAAGATGTGGGTACTGCCAGGGCCCTGTGGTGCTCCCCACGTGAGAGTGATGCTCTGGCTGGAGGCTGACAGGATTGCTGGAGCAGAAGGGGGCCCCGGGAGAGCTAAGGGCAGAAGGTGCCAGTCAGCAGAGGTTGAGGCAAGCACCAGCTCGAGGGAGGTAATGCTGTGGGAAGAGGGCATGGGGAATCTAGGGACACAGTCGCACTCTGCCTTCTGAAGCATTCCGGCACTGAGTCAGCTTTCCCTGGGACACTATTCTGGCTGCTCTGGGACAGAGATGATAGAACAGAAAATGCTCTCTGGCCTTGGTTGGAGCCAGTTCTCAGATCCTTTGTTCCAGAACAAGGACACACATCAGATAGAGAACAGTGTCGACCAATATGCAGGTCCTGAGAGAAGGGGGCTGTGTGGTTCAGCCTCAAAGAATCCTAAAAGGCCACCAAATCCCATAAGAAGATGTAGTAAAGAGTGTCCACTGTGCTCTACAACGGCACATCTATCCTGTTCCCATCCCTCAAGCAGAGCTAGTGACCCTCAGGCTGTACTCCTGCCACAGTAGAGAGAGCAGAGGAGCCCTGTATCCAAATGCCATCTGTTCTCTCACCCTCAGGAGCTATCAGCACCTCCTCAGACTCCAGGGCATCCCCGGCTCCCTCTGAGGTCACGGCCCGAACACGGAAGGCATACTTCCTGCCCTGCTCCACGATGACATCCGTGAAGCTGGTACTGTCTGGTGGGGGCTCTCCCACCTTCAGCCAAGTGCTCCTTCCAGCCTGTCGCCTCTCCACCACATAGTGTTGTATGACCTGTCCCCCATCGTCCCTCGGGGGTAACCAGCGGAGGCAGACACCTGCTCTGTGGCAAGCCTGAACCTCCAGGGGTCCTTGTGGGGGCCGAGGCTTATCTGAGGACCCATGAAGAGAAGCAGAAGGAGAAAGGAGTCAGAGAAGCTGGGAGGGGGCATGTCACTTAACTCCTCATCATGGGATAAGTCTGCAAGGGGGTGGACAGCCCAGAGTTACACACGGTTCCTGACACAGCCAGAGGCTGAGACAAGGTGGAGATAATGGATAGGTTCGAAATATCTTCTGGTGTCTCTGGTCTCTACTTCCCCAGCCCTGCCTTACGAGATACCATGGAATCTCCAGCCTGTACCCAGCTGCACTCAGTGGCCAGCATGGTCTCCTGCTTAGCACTCCTGTATAGGCAATCTGATGCTGGTGGTACAGATTGGAGGCCACCATTCCACTAATCTTCCCCAGAATCTGTTGTGTTAGAGCTCAGAGAAGCACAACAGGGTCTACCAGCCTCTACCTGGCCTTTACTTATCCTGTCTTCCTATCCAGGGAAGTGGGCCAGTAGGGGCAGCTTTGGATCTTAACTATCAGGCAAATGAAGACCAACATTAGCAGAGTCTATCCCCAGACCCATTCAGACCCCCAGAGAGGCTAGGACCCCAGAACCCTGGGGCCCTGGTTGGAGAAAAGGCAGGGTCAGCACCTATAACTTGCAGGGTGAACTCAGCCTCCACACAGCCTCCCTCACTCTTCAGCCTCACGCTGTACCGGCCACTGTCCTTCCTGCACACACTGGGGAGGCACAGCCGGGTGTAGCCATCTCCCAGAGCAAGTTGGATGCCCTTGTGGTTGCTGCCCGCCACTTCCTTCCCATCTTTCCTCCAGGCAGCCTGGACAGGGAGGCGGCTCTGGAAAGGTATTTTCACAGTGACCGGCTTCCCAGCCTTGAACACCAGTGGCTCTCTCAGTTTCTCGGTCACATCTGGAGCAATGGTGGGGGGATCTGGAGATAAAAACAGAGCAAAAGAATCAGAGAGGACCAAGCCCTGGGCCGCTGGGAATCATGGGAAGAGCCCAGAGAAGGAACTCCCTATCCCACCGCAGGAGGACTAGCAAAGGGAATTGGCCAGGTCTGAAGTAGGAAAGGCTAGGGTTAGACCTCACTAAGAACTTCCTGGTAAGGAAGGAGATACGATGTTAGTTGGGTTGGGAAAGGCATGGATTGGCTTCATAAACAATCATAGACTGAGAAAATTGCAGGCCAGTCATGGATTCAGGGCTTCCACAGAGGGGCATTTTCACTTGGTGCAAAGACTACAGGGCAAAAAAAGGGTTGGGCCTCACCCTGAACGGTCAGACTGGCCTCACTGTGCTGGCGGCCGGCTACAAAAGTGTATCTCCCAGCTTGGGTCCCCTCCACGTGGGTGAGGATCAGTCTGTGTGTGAGCCCATCTTGCTCAAAGATGACCCCATCTTGGGCAGTGAGCTGGAGACAAGGATCACCATGGAGATGGCCACTCCCACTCCATCCAGTTCAGCACTAATAACTGCCCTGTGGACTAGATGGTCATTACCACTTGCCACTGCACCTCTTGGTGCTGCTCAGAGAGACCAGTGAGCCCAGCTGGTCATCAACTCTCAAATCAGCCCTACGGGATGGGCGCTGTTGTGTGTCCCATTTTAAAGATGAGCAACTCATCTGAGGTCACATAATTGCTAACAGCAGAGCAGGGAGCAGGAGTCAGACTTCACTGACACCCCCATGCTGTGCCACCTGATGTGACTGCTTTGATGGGGCTCAGAGAGGCTGTTCAGAAAGACCAGGTGAGACCAATGTGCTTGTACAAGACCTTGGAGGCTGAGTGGTACTCGTGAGAGAGGATGATGAGAGGGTGACATTCATCATCATTTACAATGTGTTTATTAAAAACACGCCACATGCCAACTGTCTAAATGTCTCCCAGGGTAGAAATATCAGTAAAATAGTGAAATGTGCAAACTCCTGTAAAGTGTCTTCTGTTTGCTTCTCTGCTTTGCCGTGTTCCCCGATCCCATTAGTTAGGAAAGAGGGGCTATCGGTGTGAGGTGTCAGTACCTTGACGCCATCCTTGAACCAGGTGCCAGGTCCCAGGTCACTGGAAAGGGTACAGGAGAGTATGGCAGCTTCCCCCAGTTGTACCTCTGTATCAGTCAGACCCTGAGAGAAGTGGTCCATGGAGCCTAGAGAGATACAGAGGAAGTCCCCAAAGCCCACTCTTGGCCTGTGTTGAATTCTGGGGAGCCTCTATGGTCCTTCCCACAGGGCTCAGCCAGATCCAGCCTCTCATTTCCTTGGGCTGGTACACAGATGAGGGAGTTAGGTAGATGGAAAGCACCCCACCACCACCACCGCAGTCCCCGAGTCTTACAGATAGGCATTTGGAGTCACAGAGGCAAGCTAATACTCTGGAACTTTGGATATGGGGTTTCAAGAGCTAATGCCAAGGAGACCTTCGAGTTTCACACAGCTTGGATCCCTTCTGCACAGGGAGAGGAGAGGTGGGGCTGCTCCCTGAATTTGCAAGGGATTCTGGGAAGTGGAGACACTGGTAGGGATGAGTTCCTGTGCTGAAGGTAGAACTGGCACGTAGGCACCCCAGTGTCCAAGGACTCTACCCTCTGGCTTCACCCTATAGGAGTCACCAGCTGGGAGTACCTACCTCGGGCCTCCGAAGAAGAGCAGCCAGGGCCAGGCTTGTATCTGGATCTGGGGCTCTGGGTAGCATCTTGTGCCTGGCCATAGACATCTGACCTGCCCTCTTGGGTATCTCTCCTGCTGCCAAGATGCCTGTGGGGGCCTCGCCTCCTGTCTTCACTCCAAGGTTCTCTCAGAGACCCTCTCTCCTCATTGCCAGTCCAAGTCCCCAGACCTCTGGCCTCCTCTGCGCTCCCTCTCTTTGCTGATCCAACTTCAGTCCCAGCCTGCACCTGGTGCCCACTTCCACAGAGGCCAGGCTTCCTGCCTGACCAGCCAGAGTCTTTCCCTTCCTGACTTTCAGACTTCATTGAGGTCCTGGATCCTTGGATCTTGTCAGTCTCGGCCTTCCAAGACCCTGACTCCTGGAGGGATGCTTTTCCTTCTCCCTGTCCTGTTCCTAGTTGAAGATCTGGCTCCTGGATTCCTCCTGAAACTCTTTTGAAGTCCCTTCTGCCTGATGGACTATATAATTCATTTTGGGGTTCCTGAGGTTTGGAAGTGACACCATCTCCATAGACAGTGGCATCCCTTCTGCCTGGGACACTTGAGCTCTTTGTGAAACCAGCTCTGCCACATATAAACTCTGAGCCTCTGCTCTCCAAGGCACTTGGTCTTTGACATTCGCCAGCAGCCTCTTGGCCAGCTTCACATCCCTTGCCCTTGAAGGCTCCTTGTCCCTCATGGCTTTGCCTGAAAATGGCGCCATTCTCCTGCAGTGTGCTAGAAGTCCTGATGCCGCCTTGAACTCGGTCTTCCCAGCCTGGAGCCACAATGTGGCTTGTGTCTTGCCCACTGTCAGATCCTGACATTACCTTGGTCTCTTCCCCAGGTGTAGAACTTCTGTCTATTGCCTCCCCTACCCCTGGCAAGCTTCCAGAACTTGTTCCTCTCCTCCTGTCATTTGGCAATGAGCCTCCACATCCCTGAGGTGTCACTCCCTGCTGGCCAGCAACTCTACATCTTCCTGCCGCTCCCAAGTCTGATTTATTAAAGTCAAAATCGTTTCCTGACTCCAGAGCAGCTACCCCTGACCTACTCCCATCTTCCACTGTCTCCCTACTATCAAGAAGCCTAGATGTCCCTATAGCTCCTGTTTGGTCTACAGATCTGCCCTCCCCACTGGAAGTCCCTCTAAGAGACCCTTGGCACCCAGAATCATCTTTCCATTCTCTGATACCTGGTTTCCCCACAGAACCAACAGCCCCCCAGGCTTCATGGATTCCAGAGGATCCACAGTCCCTGACACTGTTCTTGGTACCCTGCCCACCTGGAAAGATATATGGCCTTTCTGGTGTCCCCAGCTTAACGGGGCCCATAGCACTGTCCCTGTGTCCTACGCCACCTGTAGTATCCAGCATTCCAGTCACCCCAGAGCCCACCTCTGGCCCTGTTGGATCTGCAAACCCCACCCCTCTGCCTTTCTCTCCACCACCCTGTGCTGCTCCCTGATAAACTGACCCAAGACCCATGGATTCATGTTCTTTGGGTACAGCCAGTGACCCTGGTCCTCCTAACCTCCCTGAACCATCTGCAAGGTGCCTTTTACTTTCTGATCCCATTTCCCTGGGCCCCACTGAGCTTCCCCTGAAACCAGCCCCATTCTTGGATTCCATTCTTCCTATTTCCCCCAAGCCATCCTTTAAACCCGACTCATTCCATGGCAAAATGTCTCCAGAATGATGTAAGCCACCTGCCCCATCCCTTAATGAAATAAGTTCAGAAGCTCCAAAACCATTCTTACAACCTGTCGGACCCCCTAATTTCCCAGCCCTGTGGCTCTCAGTGTTGCTCTTATAACTTGCCTCATTCTCTGACCCCATAATTCCAGAACACCCAAGATCATTCCTATAGTCTGGTTTACACCCCGAACCCACGGCCCCAGAGCCCCAAGTTCCATTTTTACAACTTGCCTCACTTGCTGGTCCCATTCCTCTGAGGCCTGATGAGCCATCTCTAAATACTACCTCACCATCTGGCCCTGTTCTTTCAGGCCCAAGACCCTTTGATTCTTCTCCATAAGTTGTTCTATCATCAGCTCCCCAAGGCTCTGGAATTCCTGAATCATCTCTATAACCTAATGCATTGCCAGACACTTGAGCCCAGTGGCCCTCTGAACCAGCCTCAGCATAGGGAGATGGCGCCTCGGGGTGCCTGGCTTTGTCCCAATTCCCAGTTCCAACTGCAGAGGTCCTGCCACCAAGTAATCTGATCTGTTCACCATCACCTTCCTTGTTCCTTCTCCCCAGAGACCCTGGTTCCATGGATAACGGAACCCCAGTGCTATTGCCAAAGTCTCCTTCTCTAAAGTCCCCCGGGACTCTGAAGTTCTCATAATCTTCAGTGTGACCCCAAGAACTTAATCCTCCAGTGTCCCCTGGTTCTGCTTCCATATATCCCTCTCCAACATTTCCCATGGCTCCAGAGTCTTTTATACCATCTCCACCCACAGATCCCACTGCCTCAGAATTCCCTAAGCCACGTACACAGTGGTGCTTCCCACCGTGGCCTGTTTGACCATGGCCTTGAAATACATCCCTACGCTGAGCTTCACTAATGGGCATTCCTCGAAGGCCTCCCTCGCCATTTCTGAGGCTGGCCTCTCTTCCAGGCACCTTTCCTGCAGGACCATACTGACCTTTGCTTCCAGACCACAATCCCCCAGGCACCCCCGAACCATGACTGTAAGTATCCCACTTCCCAGACTCTGTCTCTGCAGGTGCCCCACAGGTGGTTCTGCAACCAATATCAAGGCCAGATCCTGTCCCTTCTAGCATCCCGGAGCCATCCTGATATGTAGCTCCATTCCTAGAAGCCATCCCTTCGGAATACTCCCAGCCCTCCTCGTTCCCAGACTCTGCCCACCCTGGACCTCGGAAGCCATCCTTACAGCCCATCCCACCGCTGGACCCTTTTTCTCGGGACCTCCCTGACCCATTCCAGAAGTCTTCCTTGGACCTGACTGCCCCTGGGTCTCTTAATCCTTCCATGTGTCCCAGTGTTCCCCCAGAGTCCTGGACACCCAGGCCTTTGGATGTAAGTAGCCTGTGGTTTCTGGCATCTATCCTCTGACTAGGCATCATCTGGGCAGCTACTTGGGAGCCGTCCATGCTCCCTTCCTTCCCACCAGACACCAGCACTCCAGACCCACAGTAGCCCCCTATCTTTCTAAGACTGGACCATGAATCATCCTGAGGACCCATGTTTTCATACTCTGTACTACTTGGTGTCCCTACTTCCCTCTGTCCCACTGTCCAGCCCTGAGGAAACTGGAGGCCTCTGGAACTTTCCTCTGTCCTGCCCAAGGCTCCAGCTGAGCCTTGACCATTCCTTCCCTGGAGCTCTTGTAGGTCACCTTTCCAATTTCTGAGATCTTCTGGTCCTTCAGGGCCAGTTTTGTAGCCCCTCCCTACAACACCATGACCACCTGCACCCTGGAAAGAGCCCTCAGCTTTGGCCTCAGGACTCATACACCCCAGAAGCTTCCTGTCTCCAGACTGTGATGATTTCTGGGTGTCATTGCCAGCAGATGTCTGTCCTGGATATTGCCCTGCTACCCAGGACACCCCAACTTCTCCATGGCCGGCATCTTCACTTGCCTGACCACCCCAGTACTCAGGGCCCATGCCTGCCTTGGAGCTGTGAGCTCCTCCTCTAGGAAACTCTGGGCCACAAGGACTTCCTGCCCTGTTGCTTCCTCGAGCTTCCTCGAGGCGGGCTCCGTTATTCCATCTCATTGCTGCTCCCGTCTCCCTTCTCGGGTCACCCCTTCCTTCCATTGTGTCCAGACAATCACCTTGCATTTCTGTCCTCTCCTTTTTTAGCTGAAACCCCTGAGCATCTGACTGGGACCCCCACAGCACCCTTTGCCCTGCCCCAGCTCCCAGCTGGGGGTCACGGAGTTGTCCCTGGCCATGTCTGTCCAGTTCACTGCCATGGCCCTCTCTGTGTTGTTTTCCTTCTCCCCAGCTCTCAAGCCTTCCGTCCTGAGGGTGGCTGGAGCTACCCCTCCATCCTCCTGCTGTCTCCCATCTGCTGTTCTCATTGTCTCTGCCATGCCCTCGATCTCTCTCCAAGAAGCCCAAATCTGATTCTGTGTCCCCTCCCTGGGGATGCAGCCTTCTGGGAAGGTTTTCACTCCAGTCCCCCTCTCTGTGTGGCTGACTGTCCCCTGAAAGAGTGACCTTGCCTTGCTCTGCTTCCAGAAAGCCCTTTTTGTCCTGCCCAGATCCCCAAGTGGAATTAGCTATGTCTTCATCCATCACCAAGGAACAGCCATGTTTGCCAAAGGCACCCCTGCCTGAGCCTGCTGTGAGCTGTGCCCCACTAGTCTCCTTGAGGGAACCCTGCTCTCTGGATTGCCCTCCCTTGATGCTGATGCCTCCAGAGTCTTCTGCTTCGGAGGCCAGAGCTTCTGGAGTCTGCAGCCGGTAGTCAGTATCTGTGGTCTGAGGGCCTTTATCCTTCCCACCTTCCGTGAGGTGTTAATTACACAGAGGTCATTAATCCATAGAGAGACAAGAGAAAAGACCCTGTTAAATGAGGGCAAGGCACCTGTCTGACATGGCTGCTTTGCCTAGCCCCCACCCTCCCTAGTGAAGAAGCTGCCCATTGGAGGAGAAATTTAAAAACAAATAAACAAAAACCGAGGATGTTTTAGCCCATTGGTAGATACATCTATCACCCCCTCCCCCAGGTCTGTATCCACAAGCCACCCCATCCTGCCATGTGGGTCATGTGGTTTGGGTACATAAGTTCATGTGTCAAAGTTGCGAACTTATCAAGCTGCTGTGGGTTTCAGAAGACCCATTTGTCCCACTGTCTGCCTCGCCTGTGCCCAGTTAACAGTCTCTTGGGGGATCATATTGCCCCCAGATGCCAATGCTTGAGAGGATGAGGGTGCTTCCTGGTCCAGCTCAGGGCTTCTTATCCACATTAAACATGGGTCACTGGCATAAGCCCTATCCAAAGTCTTGGGGGTCATCCTGTATCTGAGGCTCCTGAGTAACCCCAAGAGGTCTAATGGAGTTCAAACAGCTGAGCTTGGCAGACCATGAACACTCTGTGTTGTACTCAATCAAGAATAGATCTAGGGGTTGGGGATTTAGCTCAGTGGTAGAGCGCTTGCCTAGCAAGCGCAAGGCCCTGGGTTCGGTCCCCAGCTCTGAAAAAAAAAGAAAAAAAAAAAGAATAGATCTAAGGAGCCTTCCTCATTCTCTCTGAGTGACAGAAGTAACAGAAGCAGATGACAAAGGGAAGGAAACCCTCATGCCTGCACTCTTGAGTCTTGGTCTTGGTAAAGGCAGGGGAATTCAGAAGTATGGCCACTCACCTTCGACCACCAGCCAGGCACTGGAGGCATGGAGCCCAGTGTTCAGCGAGTAGAGGCCCATATCTGAGCAACTGGCCCCCTTCACAACCAGCCGGTGGGTTAGCCCATCAGGAGACACAAATACTTCATATTTGTCACTGAGCCTCAGTGGTCGGTGCTGGAAATGCCAGGTAGCATTGGGACAAGGGTTGGAGAGGGTACATTCAAAGACTGCATCACCCCGTTCCTCACAGCGGGCCTCTGCCAATGGGACCACCACTCTAGGGGGAATGGCTGCCATAGAGACAGGAAAGAGGATGTATCAGCTTTGTAATGTGACACGGGGATGTCTGGGCACTGGGGCTAGGAATTAAGAAACCTAGTTCAGAGCAGTTTGCCACAATCTTCCTGTCACTTCAGCTAGGTTATCTCCTCACCCAGTTTCTATAGCCACCACCAGGTCCTTATGAAAGCATCAGTACCCTCATACACACAAAATGCAGGGTTGTAGTCATATCATGATCACCGAGAGACCTTAAATTCTCCTTTTACAAATAAGAAGACTGAGGTTTAAGAAATTAAAAGACCTAGGTATAGCAGAATATATAAGATGATAATGCCAGCTACTGGGTAGGACAAGAGGAAGGATCACAAGTTCAAGGCCAGCTTGTAGCATAGTAGGTTTGTGGCCAACCTGGACAGCTTTAGGGAGAGCCTTCCTCAAAAATAAAATAAAGGACTGGGGGGACTGACATTTGCCAAGAATGAGCTAGGCCCTAGGCTTGTTCCATCCTGACAGCTAAGAAGTGGCCCACCCCCCAAGGCCATGCTCCCCTGCCCATAAAACATTGTTCTTGGGCTTTCAAAGCCCATCCTAGCACTCTAGGCTGCTGAGTGACCCTTTCTTTCCCTTCTTGTTCTCCAGTCTTGGTTCAGCCTTGTTCTTTATGACCTATCTTCCCAAGGCTTCCTCATCGTGGTCTCTCCTTGTTCTTCTCAGAGGCCCCTGGTCAGGTGCTGTATAGATGGTGTAGGCACAGGACCTCATGGACACAGGACAGAGTTCAAGGAGGGACACAAGGTAGGGAAGGAACATAAGTATCAGGAGTAGAAGAGAACTGGGTTGCATGGGCCTGTCTAGCCCAGGTGGAAATTCTTGCTTGGGAATTGTGGGAGAGGCAGACATTTATCAGAAGGGGTGATGTTGTAGCAAAAGGGCATAGTCTGGGTCTGATCTGAAAATAATCAGCTACAACAGAAGGTCTGTGGGCAAGGGCATGTCATATATAATTGTGTCCCTGAAGCACTCTGTAGAGCCTATCTGGGTACAAACAAGAGACATATCTAAGTGTGTCCCTCCTCCTAGTTGTCTTTGCATTGTGGCCTTGTGGCTTGTATCCCTCTCCATAACACCAGCCTGGGCCCTCTGCTCTCCCCTGTGCAAATGTTTGTGATGACAAACACTCACCGCTGGGCTCTAGCTCTGTGGAGAAGACCACAGCATCCTCCACCATAACCTGGTAAAGGCCAGCATCCTCCGGCCGCAGGTCCTGGATCTGGAAGTGGTAGCGTTTCCCCAGCCGTCTCAGACAGTGCTTGGTCTGGTTATCAACACCGTAGGGGATCATCTCACCATCCTGAAGCCAGGAAAGGATGGTTCAGGGCCTCAGAGGGTCCAAAGGAGGGCCTCCTATCCTAGCCTCACTCTGGTTACTGGCCCAGGTCAAAGACATGATCCTAGAACCATAAAAGATGTGGGGGTTGTGGGATCAGTGCACATCTAAGGATGTCCAGACCTCATCCTATGAGTGGAAAAAACTATGCCGTTTATGCAGAGGCCCTCAAGATTGCTAATACAAGTTGTGCTTGGAAGAGAGTTGCTACACAGACCTGTGTGTTAGCAGGAGAGCGCCCTACGACCCGGGATCAGCTCATTCAATCACCCAGAAAAATGTTCGTAGAATGTCTTCAGGGATGCACAAAATGCAGACATTTATACACACACTCACCCTTGCTGAACTGTATACAGATTTGCTCTTTGCCGAGAACTGACAATCGCTAACACTTATCAGCTGCCCACTGCGTGTCACGCACTATTTCAGGTACTTGAGATATTACAATAAAAGAAAGCCAAGAAGAACAAAGTGGGATAAAGGGGTGATGGGCTCAGAAGCCCCAGGGTGGAGTGGGGAGCTCAGCAGAAGCACTTGGGTGAGATGAGAGAGTTAACCACACGGCTGTCAGAGATGAGCGTGCTAGGCACAAGGAGCAGCGACAGAGAGCGGGCAACAAGGCCAAGGAGTAAGAACGGGCAGCAAGGAAGGAGAGAGGCAGGCGGGAGGAGCCGGGCCACAGGAACAGACAAGCATGCACAGTGTCATTTGGGCATCGTAGTCGTCCATGAAGTAGCGCTTCTGATCCCTCATTTCAAAAATTAGGAAGCTGAGGCCCAAGAAAGATGTCTAGCCTGAGGTGGTGGACCAGGGTGAGTTTGGCTGCAGAAGGGTTGCATGCTTTGTAGCCCCCAGTCCCACATACCCACCCCGGCCTCACATGGTTGGCACGTGCTCAGAACTCTGTTTTTACCTTGCTCTGGCATTAGACTCTCTATATAGTCACAGACCTGACTCAAGGAGAAGTTTCTGGAAACTGCTCACATAGGGCGGGACCTAACTCTAACTTGGAACCCCATGGGTGAATGCTTACCACCAGGGTGTTCTAGATGATTCCATGGGATCCATCACTTACCTTCCAGGACCGGCAACCCCTGTCAGGGCCTCTAGCCTCACCTTGTACAGGTAAATCTTGCTCTCGAGTTCCTTGAGATCCAGCTCCAGGTTAAACGTAGCGACCCCTTCCTTGGTGACCTTGATGTGCCTCAAGTTGGCAATGGCATTGACATACTAGAGAGTGGACAAACCCATTAAAGGAGTGCAGAATCTGGTCTCAGCCCTGGCCCACAATGTCCCTGAAGAGCAGGAATTTATGGAGGTTTCAAGTGAGGATACTTAAACCCTCAAGAAAGAAAATTCAAAGATAAGAAGTCAGGTGAGGTAGGGCTCTGGGTGTCCATTCATCTGTTCACCCTGCTAATAAACATTAGGCGAACACCACTTGGCAAAGTTGTGTGCTAAGGGGGCTGGAGAGATGGCTCAGTGAATATGAGCACTGACTGCTCTTCCAGAGGTCCTGAGTTCAAATCCCAGCAACCACATGGTTGCTCACAACCATCTGTAATGAGACTTCTGGTGTGTCTGAAGACAGCTACAGCGTCTTTAGCTATTCATATACATAAAATAAATAAATAAATCTTACAAAACAAAACTGTAGGGGTTGGGGATTTAGCTCAGTGGTAGAGCACTTGCCTAGCAAACGCAAGGCCCTGGGTTCGGTCCCCAGTTCCGAAAAAAAAAAAGAAAAAGAAACAAATAAGCAAACAAAAAAACCAAACTGTATGCTAGGCCCTGTGTTGATACAGGTAAGAACAGTTGAAAGAAATGCTGAGGCCCTTGATAAAAAGCTACTTTCAGAATAATGAAGACCAGTTGCTTTTCAATCCCAAGTGAAAAAAAAAGACTTATGTCAAGTTAGACGCAAGAAGGAACTTCCTATGTAGATTATAAGATGCTGGAATCAGAGTACTAGAAATAAGGCCCCATGTCTGGGAATGATAACAAGGATGACGAGGACGACAAGGGACATTTACTAGACCCTTACTATGTGCTAGGCACTGGGCTAATTGCTGTAAACACATTTTCTTACTTATTTTCTCAGCAAACAAGTTAGATTTTGCTAGAATCTTTGTTTTTCCTATGAGGACATCAAGACACTGAAGCCCTAACTTTTCTAAAGTTCAGAGTTTAGTAAGCATCACGCCCAGGTATCAAAACCCAGAGCAAGCTTAGAAGACTGGATCCCTAGCAGGACCTCTCTTCTCGGTGGGGATAGTAGACTGTCTATTCCGATGGGTTCTCCAGGGCCAGCCCCAGGTGTGATGCTCTTCCAGACCTTGTGCTCCAGGTGGGGGATGGGGGCAGGGCCAGGATACCTGGGCCATCCTGTCCTCCTGTTTCTTCTTCATCTCCTGCAACTTGCGCAGCATGCCCCGGAAGTCGACGATGCCATACTGCATACAGATCTTCTCATAGTCCTTACGGTCTGCAGTCATCAACAGCTGCCACACCTGCTCAGACTCCGTCTTCTTATCGGGGGTTGGAGGTGGGGCCCTGGGGATCAAGGCAAGTGAGTCAGAGGCCAGGAGGTCAGAGGTGTCCTGGGTATTGACCCGCTGACCCTGGCCATCAGAGGGGTCTAGGGTAGCCACACTGGGCATACTTGAAGGGCAGGCACAGAGACTGAAATCTCTGGGGTTGACCACTATCTCAAGTGGAAGGGACTGGATGAGGCAAGCCTTACCCTGGGGTATCAGCTTGTAGAAGACTTTGGGCTCCTACAAACTGGTGGTGTTGATTTCTGAGCGAGGTTAGAATCGGATTGTTCTGCCGCTTTAAGCCATATTTGTTTTAATTACTGCTCAAGTGGGCCCTCCCATTTTGCAACAGGACTGAGGGGAAAGAAAACTAGGCCATGAGCTAGATCCAGGGTGCTCAGTTCTGTGCTCTTCTGTCCTCCCGTCTACTAATGGCAGTCTAGCTCCTTCCTTGGATCAGAAGTAGAAAGTCAGCCCAACTTCCTTATAGAAGGAGTCCAGGTGGGGACCATATGAGCTTCCAAAATCCCCCAGACAGCCCCAGACCTACCTCTTTTTC
This sequence comes from Rattus norvegicus, assembly GCF_021556685.1. Classification (NCBI taxonomy): domain Eukaryota; kingdom Metazoa; phylum Chordata; class Mammalia; order Rodentia; family Muridae; genus Rattus; species Rattus norvegicus. The sequence goes on from NC_141546.1 coordinate 49,993,005, forward strand.
AGCATCTTCCGGCAGTCCATCAGCTCCTTCCTGAGGTCTAGAAAATAAAGATTAAGTCTTGAATCCTAGGTGGGATGTCTGGGTTCCAAAGAAAGGTTATATGCATCAGGGGTGATGAACAGTGTTTTCATTTCTTACGTTCTGATAATGCCCACAAGTGTATGTATGTGTGTGTGTGGTTATATTAAACGGGGAGCAACATGCAAAGGCCCTCAGAGGGGGGTTCCGACCACTCTACCTACCCTCCTGAGGTTCCTTTTGCCTTTTTCGGTTCTTCCGAAAACCCACTGGACCATCCAAGGAAGAGAGGAGAGAGGTGGTGCGGACAGACAGGGAGAGAAGCAAGACACTTGGATGGTCTTCCTGGGAAAAGCATCAAGCCCAGAGCCCTGGCCTCCCACCTATTCTAAGGCACAACATTACAGCAAAAGGAAGAGATGAGGGTGGGGTCTTCATGAGCTTTGATACCTCAAAGCTTCACCGTGAGCATCGTTTCATGAGGGGGAGACTCACTCACATGTCTACAGGGAAATTGACAGGGATAAGAGAAGCAACCACCGACAACCACAGCAAGCTCGGGGCATCCAAAGAGCATCTGAGAGTTGCCAGTACAGAGGAGGGGACCCAAACTGCCAAATACACCAGAGTCTGCTTTTTCACTGTTTCCACAGACATTCATAATCCTCTTCTTTATCGTCCGCCCCCAATGGAGGGTCTAGGGAAACCCAGTGCACACTTTCCCCTTGCAAGCAACAGCTTTCAGGTGACAGAGTTCTAGCCAATGGCATGTTAACCAAAAGCTCTGCTTTTGAGTTTTAAGCTTTTGCTCCCTTTATGGAAGAGGTGGGTGTACTTGTGCCTCCCCGTTCCCTCTCCTCCTGCTTGAGTGTGGAATAAGTTTGAACCTTCAGTGGTCAGTCAGCCTGCTAAGGATAGGAGACCTTATCGAGCAGAGAGACAAGAACTCAATCTCTCTCCTATGACAGCTCAGAGATGTAAATGAGCCCTAAACTCTAATCTCAGAATTTCTTACTATGTGAGATAATTTTAGTATCTGTATTTCTTAAACTTCTTTTAGGATTTTTTTGGGTCCTTAGGGACAAGATGAATGTCAACGTACTTGAGAGACTAGTTTGCTTTCTCTAGAGGTATCAGTCTTCCCATTATCATAACTCAAAACCTTAAGGATTTCCAAACACCTGGCAGACCAAACCAAGCATGTCTGAGATAGAATCTAGTCTTCGTGTTCTCATCTGTCCCCTCTGATATAGACAAAATATCTCTTATAGAGTGAGAAAACTGAGATCCAGGTGGAAAAAGAAACTGACTTTGTAGAAGATGCAGGACTAGAAACCAACATCTGGGTCCTGGCCCCATTCAGAGCATCTGCCACAGGGTGTGGCTGAAGGTGTGCCTTTTAGGCACTTGCAAGCTGAGGGTCACTGGGTGGAACCAGGGTTCCTGCAAGTGATGGGGAAACAGTAGCAACAGCCTCTGGGACCTCTCTCCTCTCCTGTCACCCTGTGGTTCCTCTGAGAGAGTTCTCTAGACAAAGTTGCTGCCCTATTTGATAGGCACATGGGACAAACTCACCTTCGATGACAGTAAGCCTCACTGAGCACGTGGCTTCTCCATAGGCATTCAGGGCAGTGCAGCGGTACAGATCCGAATCCTCTCCAGTCAGCTTGTTGATCTGTGGAGAGAGGCGGAGGGCAAGGGAAGGGGGCTAGCACTGACTGCATTTATTCCATGTGCTGCCCATGGTTGTGTGTTGGAAGTATGAGGGCATACAGACATAGCTTTTCCCCTCTGAAACTCGGTCTTTATCAAGAAATACAGACACCAAAACAAACTCTGGATTCAGACAGAGGGCAGATGCTCTTGCCATCAAGGGCAATATGGGTTGCAGAAAGAGCTTGCACTGGGGGAGAGTGAGTGAATCAGCACTGAAGAAGGTTGGTCTCTGCCATGCATTACTGCTATGGGATCTTGGGCAAGTTCCCTGGCCTCTGCATTTTAATTTTCTTCACTGATAAGATGGGAATGAGAATATCTTAAAAAGTAGAGGATGATCAGATTAACTCATGTCCTCAGGCCTGACACGTGTGAGTGTTCCACGGTTAGTGTCTAGAATATTATTAATATATTAACCACAATTGCTTAAGGGTGCAGATGCTGTTTGACTGGCAGTAGGGTGCACTCCAGTACACCCCCTTTAAGCTGAAGGTATTATCAGTTGAAAATGCATTTAGTAACAGCTACCTACAAAATTTGCTCTAGCCTTGTCTACTTTAATGTGGGATAGCACACCCAAGAGCGAGATGATTAAGTCCATTTTATATATTTTCTAAATATCTCATGTAAGCCAGTGAACACAACATGCTATAGAATACGGTTATCCTCTGACCAGTGGAGGCTGCAGGTAGCGGCCATTGCTCAGAGTGGCTCGCACACACATATTTCTAACCCGTGAAGAGATCAAACTGAAAAATTGAAAACTTGGTGTGTGGTTTCTACTCAATGCACATTGCTTTTCCACTAACACAAGAGCAAAAACTGCAAGTGGAACCACGATACGTCAAGAGCTGTCGGTACTCAGTTTAGGGTGGGACACCGACCAGTGGTTCTCAACCTTCTTACTGCCGTGGCTCTTTACTATTGACCCTCACGTTGTGGTGACCCCCCCTCCCAAGCAAACACTTTTTTGTTGCTACTTTATGACTGTAGCTTTGCTACTGTTATGGATTGTAATGTAATGATCTGATATGCAGGCTAGCTGATGTATGACCCCTGTGAAAATGTTGTTTGACTGCCTGAAGGGGTCGCGACCCACATGTTGAGAACCATGGGCTAGACACGTTCTGGGAAGTTCTACTCTCTAGACTTCCTTAAAGTGTGTACTATAATTATGCTTTTCCGAGGGTGAAGAAGTGAAGACAGTAAGAGGCAAGTAACCAGCTTTCCAAAGCCAAAACTGGAGGCCTAGGACTGTGGTCCAGTACGGTCCAGGTGGTCTCCTGATTAGTAGAGAGACAATAACAAATCCACTAGGCTTCTCCTGGCTCAGAGACCTTGAAAGTAGACCCAACTGTGGGGACTATCTCTTCTTCACCTGGGGACTGGACGACATCAAGAATTTAAGGGACTAGGAAGAGACCTATGAACCATGGGTAGGAGTGGCTGTGGGCTCACCTGTAGCACATGCTCCTCTCTACCAGGAGCAGAGGAAATCTGGTACTTGCTGGAGTTGCTGAGGTCTCCTTTGGTGCTCTGCCAGTGCACATCGGGTCTGGGCTCCCCACAGACCACCGCACGAAAGATGGCATTTTTTCCTGGGGCAGGAAGAAGCAACATGGGCGGTAGAGAGGTAACATGTTATTTGGATTTAAACTTACAGCACCCTGCCTGTTGTAGTCATCCCGAAGAAGTACCTGACTGTGATCTGTGATCCCCTTACTTGGGACTCATAATGTCAGATGGAATCCACAGTTTCCAGGTACCCAGAAGTAGTGCTGGCCTGACTTCCATCGTGCAGAGGCCTGGTGTCCCCAAGAAAGATGCGGCTGGGTGCTCTGTGGTGGTGGTGGTGATGGTACGCAGGGATGGAGTGGGAATCAGATTTCTTTAGGGGTGTGTGTGTGTGTGTGTGTGTGTGTGTGTGTGTGTGTGTGTGTAATGTTGTTAACTAAAGTTTACGGCAAGGACCATTGCTAAGGAAGGAACACCAATTCCACATGGTTTCCTGTGGCCTTTTAACAGTGGTGCTCCTGAGTCAAGACTGGCCTATGAGCCACAAGCTGTGTGGCTCTTTAGGGTAAGGTTAGAAGAAACAGTGTGTTGTGTGCTCATGTGTGTGTGTATCTGTGTGTGCGTCTTGTGTATATGTGTGTGTGTGTGTGTGTGTGAGAGAGAGAGAGAGAGAGAGAGAGAAAGAGAGAGAGAGAGAGAGAGAGAGAGAGAGAGAGAGAGAGAGAGGAGACCACAGAGATCAAGTGTCTTCCTTGTTCGTGTTCTATTTTTAAAACATTATTTTTCCTTCATTTTTATTTTACGTGTATGGGCGCTTGTCTTAATGTTTGTCTGTGTGTGTGATGCCCTCAGAGGCCAGAGGAGGGCATCAGCTCCCCCTAGAACCTGCATTACAAATGGCGTGAGTGGCCACATGGGTTCTGGGAACCAAACCATGGTCCTCTGGAAGAACAGACATCTTAACCCTTGAGCCATCTTCCCAGCCTTCTTTACTAAATTTTTGAGACACCATCTCAAGATCTGAAACCCAATTGGCTAGACAGGCTATCCAAAAAGGCCCTGAAACCCTGCTGATTCTCTCCCCCTCAGTGTGCAGACTGTGTGGACCCCAGCGTCCAGCTTTCTATGTAAATACCAGGAAACCAAACTTAAATCCTCAAGCTTACGGAGCAGACACCTTACTGGCAGCCAGGGAGAAGAGAGCTTTAGCCTCTTCCTGTAGAAGACGTAGAGACAAGGAGAGGAGAGAAATGAACCTGGGGACCTGATCCCCATTTAGCATTGGCCAGCCTTTCTCCCCCCACATGAACATAGCATGGACTCTCTCACTCCTTTCCCCATTGTCACCTCTGGCTCCTGTCCCTCCTAGGAATCCAGGCAGACAGACAGATGCCACTTGAATATAGGAAGGATGGATACATAGGTGACAGACAAAGGAGGGACTGGATGCCCAGAAAGGTTAGGTGGCCAAGCCTTGTGCTTTCTAGGGAGTGGGAGAGCAGGAGCCATGACTCCCCCCAGCAGTATCCAATAGGGCCTCACCCTCTGGTAGAGCCAAGGTGACAGGCTTCTGCTTGAAGTCTGGTGTGCTGCAGCCTTCTGGGATCTCGTCCACCAGCTGCCTGATGCTCACTCCTGGGATGGAGGACTTCTTGGGGGGCTTTCCTGGGGAAAGTAGGGGGAGTTTATCTTGACCTTCCTCTGATTCAGCCAAGGTAGGCATGTCCTGCCCACTTGCCCATTGTAAGCAATGCTTTATGCTTTCTAGTGGAAATCCGGTGGTTCCTCTCTGGCTGTGGGCCCCAGGAGGACTCTGGGTGTGTGGCTAGAGAAAAGCTAGGTAAAGTAGGGTGGAAAGGGCCATTCCTCAGGAAGCAGGAGTTCAGTTCCCATGGAGGCTCAGTAAAATGGAGCAAACTCCAAAGTCCACATCGAAAAAGCAGAGGTGGCGTGTTCCCAAAGAGCTCTGGGCCCTACCTCCTCCCTGCCTTCTGGCCATGTGAGGAACCGCAATGTGGGTAGAGGGGCAGTTAGCTCTCTTACCAGCCATAGGTCCAGCTTCTTTGTGCTCCTCTGGGTGGAAACTGATCTCCTGAGGATGACAGATGAATTGCCTATGATAGCCCATGATAGCCCATTTTGCTAGCACTCCACCCATCCCGTACCACCAGGGACACCAGCCATGATCTAAGGTGAATGTTGGGGGGCAGGCAGGTGATGCCCCTAAGAAGTTGTCTAACTGCTAAAATGAAAACGATTAGCTCCTGCTATTCCCTAGAATGGCTCCACTAGACCAATTTCCCAGAGAAGAAGTAGGTGCTGCCCAGTTCCTGAGGAAAGGAAACCATGATGCCAGGACTGTATAATCTATTGCTAGCCTGGGTTCCTGGTAGGACCCAAGCCCATCACCATTCAGAGAGTAAAACCGAACTCATTCAGGAATGAGCAGTGACTTCCCAACTTTGGAATGCAAATTCTCCACCGATCTCTTAGATTTTCTACTGGGGCCCAGGAGCCTTCTGCCTCCGTCTTTAACCAGCGTGGAATCCTTCAGACCTCAAGGACTGTGGGGATGAGACCAGATTTAATGACTCCGAAGCCTTCTCTCCCCCAGGTCAATAAGATCATCAGAAACCCATTCACCGCCTTCTGAGCTTATGAACGACAGGGTCAGGTAAACAGGAGTCTACCACAGTTTCTTTCAAGCCCTTTCACTATCATCCTCCCCACCTCCAACTTCCTTAATTGCCTCCATCTGCTATTGCCTGTGTGAGAAGGAGTAGGGTAGGCTTTGGGATTGGATGAGAGCCATGAATGAGTTAAAGGGAGAATCCTCCAGCAATCCCACCTAGCACCTGAGAGGTTGAAGCATGGCCAGGCTGTTCTGTTTGGGGGAGCTATACCTGCTGCCCAAACAACTCCATCATTGATATAAAATCACACATGACAGAGCAAATTCAGTACTTTCTTGCACAACTGCCCCCACGCTGGCACTTCTGGCCCCCTGTGCAGCCTAGTCATGCCCCCCTGTGTGTGGAATGTCACTGTGTGCCAACCGCGTTCTGGAGCGGTCACTAACACCACAGGAGACACAGCCACTGCAGGAAAGGAGTCACAAGGGTGGACAGGAGAGAAGATGACTCCAATGAGCAGGGCTCAGCTGGCTATACTAAGTGGGGGTAGATACCCCAAGATCTCCTTTCTTCCCTCCCTTAGGTCAGTATCCGATTGACTGAAGCACACAGGCGCCCAGTCACACCAGAGGTGAACACAGCAGAGCCACCGCCACCATGAGATCCTGTGGCTATTTGCCACATGTCAAGTAATTCAGATACCAGTCCCTTACCTTCGGTTCCTGTGGGTCCAGTTAAGAATCAATGATGCAGGAGCCTGTGATGCTCAAGGGTCCAGAGTCATGCTACTTCAGGAATACTCTAGAAGAAACAAATCCAAAGACTAATGAGTGAGAGGCATATCTGGCTGGAGAACAGAGGGATATAGGCTTAATCAGAAAGAATGGGAAAGGGGTTTAATTCTTTCCTATGTGATTTATTCCACATCCAGGAAGACTCCTAAGTCTTCTCAAAAGCACTCATTTCAGTCTATCTCAACCAGATTCTGCGTTCCGGGCCTCAGGCTGTGTCTCCCTTAACCCTTCCCAGGGCCCATAGGTCTCACCCACTGCCCCAGAAGCTGTTCCGTTATGACATCTTAGGTCCCTGATACCTTCAACTTCTCAACAGAAAGGAACAACCAAACAGGATTCCTCTCAACTGCTTTGGCCTTGAGGTCGATACTCTAGACTGCTAGTAAGATTTTTAACTTAGTTGTCGTATTATATTCTCTAACAGGCAGCGCCTGGAAAATCAGAAATTCACTTCTGCAGGATTTTCCAAAGATACTGGTTTCCCTAGAAGTATCCGAAATGGCACCCCAGCCTGTGATCAGTCAGCCAGACAGCAATGGGGCTGTTCTGAGGCCCAGTGTCTGCTCTTTCCTGCTCAGGAAATCTAGAGCACAGCCCAGAGCCTTCCTCTGACCACTCCAAGCCAGGTGGACAGCCAGGTACACAGTGTCACCCACCTGCATGGCCCACCAGCCTCCAGCCTCCCTCCACACACTCTTCCTTCTCGGTTTCCAGTTGCTGCTGGCTGCCAGGGACTCTGAGCCGACTGGCGGTGGACAGGCAGAACTGGAACAGATGTAGGTCACTGCAAGCGCCTTGCTTGCTCTCTCTGCCCCTCCCACTCACCCCACCTACTCCTCCTCCTGTGGCCTGGGCTTGGCAGGGTGAGGCCCCCAGAGCTAAGGGACCAGTTGGGGAGAAGGCCAGATATGGAAGGGTCCTATGGCATCTACTGGCCCAGCTCATGTTTTGCAGAGCCTTAAGCTCTTTGCCCGATCAGCTGAGGGGACATTTACCCATGATGCCTCATTTATTTGATCTCTTTGAGTGGGGGATGTTCTCATCATGCCCAGCCTCAGTTTTTCAGTTAAGCTCATCCCTTGGGACCCTTGACACAGTAAGTCACACTGATACATAAAGCCACTGTCCTTTTGATAATTGTATCCCATTGTGGTACCGAACAGTCAACAGACTTTGAGATTGAGTCACAAGACCCAGGGAGACTGAAGTGCGGAGCCCAAAAGCTAAGCCCCAGACTCAGGTACTGTTAGGCCCTGGGTATACATGTGTAAGCAAACAATGAGTCTTCCCCTCATGAAGTTTAATAGAACAGAAGGATAGTGACCATCCAGTTACAAACTGAACAGGCTCTAAAAGAACCAAGAGCAAACCAAAGATACCTGAAGGTAGGAAGCTACAAAAGGGCAGCCCCAGTTCAGTCTGGACAGGTAAGGTCTAGAAGACACTATAGGATCCTAGCTTACCCGAAGAGGGCTGCTGAGTTATGACAGAATCCAACTTGAGTTTGAAAACACTCACTCTGGCTGTGTGGAGAAGGAACTGGAGGAAGATGGACAACAGATAAAGTTTGGTTCTCAGCGGGCAGTTCCATAGACCCCTGGCATTCCGACTTATGGTAAAAGGTGGAGAGGGGGCTATGAACATGAGAGAATCCTTGGTATTTCGGGTGTTTCTGTTGGTCCTCAGGGAGGTGACGCACTCTTCTCTGAGGCCTAGAGATGGCCTTGAGTTAGATTTCACTGCAGACTAGCCTCTCTCTCCCATGTTTTAGGATGTCAAGGATGTTTCTGCTCTGTGTACCACATTACATTTAGATCTGTTTCACTGTAGCAAGAAAGGAAGTTTGGGTCGCCCAGAAACAAAATAAGTCAAGTAATTTCTCTGACCTCACAGCCTATTATCAAATATGATACACAGAAACATTTAGTAGGCTGTGTGAAAGTGAGAGCCTCCAGCTGTGTAGGAGGTCCCGTGCAAGACATCGATTGTTTTCCCTATTGCTGGCATCCAGAAAGGGAAAGGATGGAGCGCCAGCCCCTTCTGGATCTCCCAGTCTCCCAGTTATCACTCAAGCCAACAGATCTAGGGTTATGACCTTTTCTTCCCCAGTGACTTTCCTATACACAGATGTCATTGGTGACCCTTCCCACTATTGCTGGTGGCACACACACCACCTGACGTGTGTGTGTGTGTGTGTGTGTGTGTGTGAGTGTGTGTGTGTGTCTTCCAAGTCTTTGCCTTCATTGAGTAGAGAATAAGGCAGAGGATTTGCCTGTACTCTCCACTCTTCCTTTAAGCTAAAGCTGTCCTGTCTCCACAGGAGAGAAATGCATTGTATGGAAAGCAGCAGGAGGCCCAGGAACCATAAAGGCTCCCTTTTGGGACCCTTTAACCCCCCATAACATAGAATTAATGATAGGGTCTCTGACATACCCATGTTAACATGCAATGGCCCTGTCATTTCAGGGCGAATTGCATAGACTTGAAAAGCAGGTAATTCCATGTAACTTGGAGAGTTTAAATTGACTCTGGGGTTACTGGGGTTCTATGCTATGGTGTAAACGCCTTTGCTCAGCTCCATGAGCCAACCAAGGGTGCTCCACATCCTCCTCTCATCCTCATGGGTCCAAGGAGAGGGGTTTTAAAAATCATAGTTCTAATTAAAGTCTTAAAAGCACATACCATACATCACACACACACACACACACACACACACACACACACACACGGGGTGGGGGGCAGGGCTGGATTCTCATGAGAAGCAGAAAACCACATATTTATTCCCTGTGCAGATGACATCAGGGGATGGGACTCCACTCACCACAGTCTTCTCCTGGGAGGTCTGAGTTAAGAGAGCTGATCAAAACATGGTCATTCCCAGAGCCTCACACCTGTCCTCCCTAGGTCATTGTCAGGGATGCTTCTGGGGCTACCACTTCCTGAGAACCATCTGCCCTTCCCAGTCTCCCAGCTCCACTTCAGGACAATGTGCCTCCCTATCTCAGTCCATCCCAGCATCAAGCCAACCTCAGTGTAACGAATCCCGTTTAGCCTCAACGGGATGAAGACCTTGGAGACCCCAAGGACACTGTCATACTTGCAAAGCTGCTTTCAGTCACAGAGTAACTAAAAAGGCCTTGCCAAGTAAGCGTCGCTGACCTCAGAGTTTGCCTAGCATGTACAGGGCCCTGGGTCCCATCCTTGGCTAAAACAAAGGAGTTGGGGGAGGCTATACCAGGAACTGTCACTAGTTGAAAAGGCTCTGACTACTGCAATTTTTAAGCCTTCTTTACAAATGGACAATGTTCATAAGTATTTCCACTTAACCAATTGCTACATTTAACTCACAAATGCAAAATGCCTTACGATGTAATCGTGCCATTCGTGGGTTGTGACAGGGTTTATTTGGTGGTTAATTTTTGGTTCCTGCCTGTGGGGTGATACAGGGATGCTGGTGACAGGTAGAAGCGAGCATCCTCTCCTTTACTCTTGCCACTGGCTTCTCTGAAGCTGTGAGGCCAAACTCACTAAAAATGGCATTGGGGGCTCTTGGGGGAGCACACCCACATCACATCAGCCCCAGAAGATGTTCCCCCTGGGAAGGAAGCAGGAGGGTATCCTAGGAAGTCATCTTTCCCTTCTCTATGACCAAACTATCGGCCGTGCCCCATTCACCATGACCATGATGCAAGAGGAGCAAACCTACCGGGAAGGCGCCCTTGAACCATCTTCCCCTAGAACTGTGATGAGGGCGGAGCCCACTCTGACCTCATGGTAACCATGCAACAAGCCCATGACAACCACACTGCTGTCACTCTGGCACATCAGTCTCCTGAGAAGACGCTCTGGATGGGCAAGAGATGGAGAAGGAGGCTACTTGGAAGCCCTGCTGGAGAGCCCCGGAATCCTCACCCAGTTCTTAGCTAAATTATACCTGAAGCAACCTTGAAAACTGTGTTGTTAGGTGGAAAGACTAGATCCGGATGAGCCTGGGGTGCTGAGTAAGAAGCACTGAGGCCATTTGGGTGAATTGGGTGAAAGGCAAGCGAACCTGAGGCAGAGCAGGGGAGCTAGGAGCTGAGCTCAATGGCGCACGCCTTTAATCTCAGCACTCGGGAGTCGGAGGCAGGTGGATCTCTGTGAGTTCACGTCAGCCTGGTCTACAGAGCGAGTTCTGGGACAGCTGGAACGAGTGAGATGTTGTCTCAAAAATAAATACATAAAACAAAATAAACAGCTTAGACAAAGAGTCGGGGAGTTGGGAACCTTGATCCCTGGAACTGGCCCAGCAGACCAGCCTGACAGACTATTGGAAACAAACTCCACCAGGGCTAAGTTAGCAGAGGAATCTTTCTTCCTGCCCCCACCCACCACAAGGATCCAGTGTTCAACAAACATAAGCTTTTGATAACATTCAAAGCCCTTCTGCCCACTGACCCCTCCTCACCTGACTTGTTCTCCAACCCAACAGGCTGACCTGTCTCCTGACTTCATTCTCCCTCCTGTCTGAAAGGCTGTCCTTGCCCTGTGATCCCCATATCAAGTGACATTTCCACATGACTGTATCCATTCACTTGAGTTTCATGTCTCAGGACTGTCCTAGAGGCATGCTCTGTCTCCCTCAGTCCTGGGAATATTACAAGGGACAGAAAGTACCTCTCATTCCTTGGACAAGACTGAACCCCCCCTAGGGCATCTTTACTAACAGAGCCTTTCCCTAGGCTAGAGTCCCAGTAATGAAGAGAAGCTATGTGCTCTTTTCCCGTCCCCATCCTGGACAGAGAAGCTCTGTTTATAAAGAAAAGAGTCCTGGTAAACCACTTGCTTAGCGGATACCATATAGGAGCCTCAAGAATGTCTTTCTCCAGAGTAAGAAAGAGCTCAACGTTATATTATCTTGTGGGCTTCATAAGGAAGGCTGTGAAGTGTTCTCTGTACTTTGCTATGGCATTTGGTGTTCATTTGAATGCTGAGGAGACACAGAGGTGCATAATCAGAGAAATAAAATATTCCATCTTAGAAAGAGCCCCTAGGTATGTCGCTCCATCTCCATCTACTGGCCTGACACTCCTGAAGGTAGAGGTGACATCTTCTATAACAGACCAGGGACACCAAGGGTAAGGACAAGGACCCCCCAACCCCTGTACTTAAGCCTGGACACACATTCAGGGAAAGTTTGAAGCTTGTGGACTGATGGAGCTGGCATGATGGAGACCTAGAGAGGGCATGTGTTGTCATTGGGAACCTTCGTTCCTGCTGACCAGGTGGGACCCAGGATCATGGGAAAGAGATACCATGGCCCAATCCCCCTGCCTCCACCATGGCTTCTCCCTTAGGATCAGCTGTTTTTCCTCTGGCATCAACTTCCCAGATTCCCAGAAGACTAACCACATGCAGCTGGTATTAAAGATCAGGTTGAAACCCTATCCCTGTCCAGTGGCTTGGCCCTGGAGCTCCGGCTAGTGTTGGGTACCAGAGACACAGTTAGGCTGAGGACTCAGGGAGCTGGCTAGGAAAGACTAGGTCCCTTATGTTTGGGGGCAGCTATGCCACTGGGAGTTAAATCCCCTGACTAAGAAATTTAGGGACAGCACCCTCCCCCAAGAGCTGGAAGATGGGGAGACCCTTCCCTGATCAAAAAGTTAGCCCTCTAATTCCCATGTGTGATGTTAGAGGCAGACACTTGCTATCTGGGGAGACAATCGTCAGGTCACCAGTAGAAAGCATCTGTTACTGCTGTGGTTGATTCTAATGACTACTCTCCAAAGCCAAGATAGAAACTAAAACGCTTTAAGTGTGCACAGTGTATAACTGTGCAAGGCATATGATGTTGTGATCTCTTGTTATCTCCTTCGGTTGTTCTCTTTCCACCATGGGTTACAGGAAAGACGCTTGCACAATGTTGTCTCGGCTTAGCCCAGTCATTTTCAGAGCTTCACTGTGGACTTTGATAGTCAATGAAAAGTAACAGAGCTCTTGCCATTCTGATGATCTTATCCATGTACGAAAATTAAATGAGGGCCCGTGCTGACTGGCTCTTTTCTCACCTCAAAGTAAAAGCCATTCGAGAGGGATCGGGTCTTGTTCATTGAGTTGGAAATTGTTCTTGGAGAAAACAGAAACGTGGAGAGTTTCCATTCTAGTTAAGTCTCTGCTGCTTTGATCAAACTGTGACCAAGAACAACCTGGAGGAACAAAGGGTTTATTTGGTTTTGAAAGTCATAGTCCATTATGAAGGGGAGCTAGGGCAGGAGCTCAAGGCAGGAACCAGGAGGCAGGAACCAAAGCAGAGATCAGGGAAGAGTGCTGCTTCGAGGCTTGTTCTTCATCCCCTGCTCTGTCCACTTTCTTATAGAACCCAGGCCCACCTGCCAAGGAGTGACACCACCCACAGTGGGCTGGCCCTCCAAAATCAATCATTAATGAAGAAAATACCCCACAGACATACCCTAAGCATGTCACATAAGTTTGGCACATTCCTCGGGAGGTGGGGTTCCTGTCCCCATTTTGTAGGTAGGGAATTGTGAATGAGGGGAAGTGAGGGTAGCATGAGCATCAGCTGGTGATACAGGACTGCTGGGAGTGAGCCAAGTACAACGACTCTACTCTCTGGGCAGGGCCTTGACCATGTATAAAACAAAACAGGGAGAGGGAGGGAGACGGGGGAGAGGGAGAGGGAGAGGGAGAGGGAGAGGGAGACAGAGAGGGGAGGGAGAAAAAGAGGGAGACGGAGAGGGAGAGGGAGAGGGAGAGGGAGAGGGAGAGGGAGAGGGAGAGCACCCTCCCCCAAGAGCTGGGTATCTTTCATCAGCAGAGGACTATTGTTAGTGCTGGTTGTCAAAGGCAGGAAGTCCTCGTTTAGCTCTGTGATACCCCTTACTGCTGCGCTGTCCAGCTGCCCTGCACACATTGGTTGATTTCAGACACACAGTGTGCTCCTCTCTCTTAGGACCGTTTCTCCCCTTTCCTGAGACTCTCCTGCTTCCCTCTTCCCAGCTTTTAATTCTGGAAAGTTCCAGGGAGTTCCTCGGCTAACTTAGAGTAGGCCCTGGGGGAGCACTTTGTCAACCTGCTTTGTTAGAGGCCTGTTCCCAGGGGACTGACAGGAGCCAGCTGAATCTCATTAATGCCCATGACGGAAAAGGACTTTGGTGCCTGGTGACTGATTTGTGCCCCTGATCAGGACTCACTTGGCAGTGTGCCAGCATGGTGGCTTCACAGAACTGAGTGCCCAAAGATCTGATGTTCGCAGTTGTGTCTCTCCTGGAGTTAATGATTGTATTTTCCATTGCCGATGCTACAGGAAGTTCTCCAGGACTCTCAGACCTATTTGCTCACATTGCACAGTGTGATCTGACCCACAGGAATGAGGAATGGTTCCCTGAGCCTCATGCTTCCCCCAGGAGTTATCTCTGTCTCCTCATGGTGCATCTACAGATGGCAGTATGAAGGTTTTCTTTAGCTTCTATCCCAGCCCTCGGCACCTTCACTGTAGGAAGCAGAGATAACTTGACTCCCAAGGCAGAGAAACAAAACAACAAAACCCCTACAATTTCAAATGCTTATTTTTTAATAGGGCTCCCTGTCAACCAATATTCACAGAGATCATGAATGTGAGGCCAAACTGGGCTACATAGTGGGTTCCAGGCTGGCTTGTGCTGTATAGCAAAGAAACTGGCCTTTATGTCCTGGGTGGTGTGAGAATTTAAAGAAAGGAATTCTCCATTCCTGGCTGACTTCCTGAGATCAGTTTGAACCAACTTTTGGCTGAAACAGACCAAGACCACAAGCAAAGTAGAAATTAAGATATTTGGGATCGACGAGCCTTGAACTAGCAGTGACATCACTTCCTAGCCTGCACTGTGGACGTTCAGGATCCTTCAGAAATGATGAGGGGTTTACAATTATGCGAACCTGGGTTCAGGACTTGCCTCTGGCATTTCCCAGTCATGACTTAAACACACTGACAATGCCCCACTTGTGAAAGAGACATCAGTGGAAAGGGCCTTTGGACCAGATGGACCTCAGGTTTGAATTCCACTTACTACCTGCCAGCTATGAATGGATGAAGAGGACTTGACTAAACAGAGAGGGAGTGAGCAGGTTTGAGGGGAGAGGCAAGTGGATGGCCGCCATGTTAGACTATAGGGTCGGTTGGCTTTAACTATGAGTGGAAAGCCACTGCAGGGTTTGGGGCAGGAGGATGCCATATACCCCTACTTTTATTTAATTTTACCCAAAAGTAGGGATAGATGGAGGGAGGGTAGGTCTGTTGGCCACACATTCTAGAAGACAGAGGACCAGCATGGGCAGAAGTGGTGAGCAGGCCCAGAGCATGTGTGTGGGGGCCATGAGATCTACTGCCATGCCAGGTTCATCACTCTAGAATGGAGTAATTGTTGGTATTGCTGTCTAACCCACCAAGGAAGAGTTCTCCGGGGCAAGGGTCCCACGTTTATCACATTGGACAATGAGTTTCCTACACTGAGTCTAACTTAGTGCCATGGTGAAGGAAGATGTGTCTGGCCAGCTTCTTGGCAAGCTGTACCGATGGCCTCTTCTCCACCCTCCCCTTTAGCCCAGTCGGTCTGACTGCACAGCAATGCAGGTTAGCTAGATGGATGGGGATGCAGCCGCTGGACAAAGGCAGCAGAGAATGAGAGAAATGTAGAGACAGAAGCCGAGGGGAGAGGAGACTCTCAGGTTTCTATTGCTGTAGTAAACACCATGACCAAACACAACTTGGGAAGGAAAGGGTTTATTTGGCTTACTCTTTATCACTGTCCACCATGAAGTGATGTAAGGGAGGAAGCAAGGTAGGAACCTGGAGGGAGGAACTAACAGAAACCAAGGAATGCTGCTTCCTCCCCTGTTCCACATGGCTTGTACAACCCAGGACAATCTGCCTAGGATAGCACCGCCCACAGTGGGCTGGGCCTTCCCATGTCAATCACTAATCAAGAAAAAGCCCCCACAAGCTTGCCTACAAGCCAATCAGAGGTAGGCATTTTCTCAATTGAAATTATCTATCGCTTCCTGAATGCCCCTGGCTTGCGAAAACACAAAACTAACCTGGACAAAGAGAAAGACATGCTTAGCCTGAAAAATCACGGGGAGGCATGCTGGGTAGTAAGTTGCAAGGTTCAGGTCCAAAGATGAGGAAATGGAGTCTCGGCTTTTTCATATGATAACCCATGGCTAGCATTGGTGGAGATGATCCTCGCTGAGATGAGCCACACGGGCTCACTGGCTCAGCGCGGACAGACTGCATCAGGACCTCTGAAAGCTGTGTGTTTGAGGACATATATTCTCCATAGGTACCAAGGACTCAAGTTCCATGCGGGCTTGCTGTTGGTAGGTAGCCTGTTAGTTCTTGGGTAGGGAAGAAACGGCTCTGTGAGGGTAGTGATACCAGGGTTGAAGGGGCGCGGGTGAGAGCAAGGGTAAGGGAAGCTGGTAAAAGTGAGACAGGCTGCAGTGTGTGTTTGTGTGTGTGTGTGTGTGTGTGTGTGTGTGTGCGCGCGCGCGTGCGTGTGTGTGTGTGTGTGTGTGTGTGTGCGCGCTTCAGAGAGAGCCAGGAGGAGACTGTGACTGGGGTCTGCAGGAGGAGAAGCAAGGGAGACACCGAAAGGAGCCAGAAAGTGGAGCTGTCGTCCTGTCTGAAAGACATGCCAGGAATTCTTCCTTCAAAACTAGTTATCCCGTTGGGGGATGGAGAGCTGGTGGGAGAGGGATGAGGATGGAGGGCGCATGCCTTTAATCCTAGCACTCCAGAGGCAGAGGCAGACAGATCTTCAAAGGCAGAGTTCAAAGGTAACCTTGATTTACAGAAGTTCCAGGACAGCCAGGACTACACAGAGAAACCCTGTCTTGAAAAACAACCAAAAATACCCAACCCAAACCAAAACAGCTGGTGATCCTTAATCATGGCTATCACTTTAGATCCCTGTCCTGGGTAAGGACTCTGATGTGATCAGCGTGTCACAGTTGTGGTCACTCATGCCTCAACTACAACTTACATTGCTACTGTTGGCTCACTCATGCAAGAAAAACCCGTACTTAGTACTTAGTTCAATATGTGCACACACACACACACACACACACACACACACACACACACACACACACACACACACACAAACCCCTTTGGCTTCATGGAGATTTACTCTTAAGAGAATAATAATAATAATAATAATAATAATAATAATAATAATACTTTAAAAGGGGGCTGGGGATTTAGCTCAGTGGTAGAGCGCTTACCTAGGAAGCGCAAGGCCCTGGGTTCGGTCCCCAGCTCCGGAAAAAAAGAAAAAAAAAGAACCAAAAAAAAATAATACTTTAAAAGATAATTATAAGTTCTCTCTCAGAGCCTCCTTCCTCCTCTATTTTTCTTCAGTATCTGAGCTAAAGAGAGAAAACCCTGGAACTGTTGAGTTTTACTCTAGCCTAACCTGTAGGTACTGAATTCTAGTCCTTCTGACAGAGGACCCCCTTCCTACCACTAAGCCATGTGTGATCCCTGAATTCGTATCTTTCTTTCTATCTGTTAGAAACCGTTTGGTTCAACTCCCCGTGGCTTGTCTCCCTCTTCAGTCCGTCTCCAGCCACCTTAGCATCCATGAGCACTGGCTAAGCATCGGCTGCACATCTTGCCACCTGTGCATGCTCATCACAATCCCCATGAGAGCCCCAAGGAAAGGATGAGGTCTTCTCTCTCTGCTCTCCCCCACAGTGCCTCAACCTGGGTGTTGCCCAGGAATTACTCAGCCTCAAGGGAGATGTGATCCATAAGGGCAGAGAGCAGAGCAGATTAAGCCCATCACGTGTTTACCAAATGATAGCACTGAGGCACAGCAAGGGGTGGGCAGGAGAGAAAACATGGACACCCCAGACTACGGGTGCTGGGGCTAAGCTCACTGCCCAGAAAAGCTGATCTCGGAACTTGAGACAGACAGACCTACGCTACGATCTGGCCTGGAACAACTGCCACTAACTACAGATTTAGCGCCTCTTGCTGTGGCCATGAATGAGCTGTCTGGGTGGTGAGTTGATTGCTCAGCTTTTCTGCTAGGGATGATCTGTAAGGAGAGGAGAAAGAAGAAGCCAGACTCATCAGGGAATGAGCAAGGGGTGGGCGAAGGGGGCTTTTCCATGGCACGAAGTTGTGGAGACGCTGGAAATAAGGAAACCTGGAAAAATAAAAACCAAGCCCCTGTCCAAAGGGCCAGTCAAGGAAGCAGAGGTTTGGAGACAGAAAGAGAATTCTGTATTTGTTTGCAATCAATTTTAATACCAATAAGCATGCTTTCCTTGTAACCAAGGCTTGCTTTGGTCATAACCATAGTCTGGCTGAGCTGCCAGGATGGCTCATTGTGGTTGCCCCCAAGAATGCATCAAAAGTCATCTCACCCAGCAACAAGCCTGATACTGCACACGGGATGCACTTATGGCCACTTACAGTGGGCCTAAAACAAAGGAGGTAAAAAGAGATCAGGGATAGTTTGCAAAGAGATGAGAGAGAGATAGGCTTGGTGAGAGGTGGTCAGAGCAGACTGGAGACAACGGCTCTCCTCTCCTCTCCCGCTCTCCATCATAGGTGGTTATTAAGCAGAGACATGATGGGACACCAAGTCCTCAATGTCACCTTCCACCTATGTCCCAGGCTCTACAATAGACCTCTCTGCCCCTCCCTCATTCTAGGAGCATTCGGGAGTATCTGGAAAGTTCTTCCTGCCTTATAGGAGACATTGCTCTGTCCCAGGGATGTTACCTGAGCTTCTATAGTACACCTTGGCTCATGTCCTCCCCAGTGGTGGGAGGCAATGCTGAAGGCTTCCTTTAAGTTGACAAAGCATGAAACCCTTAACCCTAACTGTAAGTGGAGCCATTTGAAGGACACGGTGAGTCCCCACTCAGCCCTTTCAGAGAAAACCAGAAGCTTCTTCCAATGATAAAAGGGAAAGTTTGGTTCTATGACGACGAAGGGCCTCTGCTCCTTCATACTTCTTAGACACATTACAGGGAACATAATGGATGTGTTGCTATGATACTTATGGGAACACTCAGTCACCCACGGACACCAGTTCAATAAACATCTACAGAGCAACTGCCATATGCCATGTTGTGCTAAGAGCTGGTGTCCTTGTCTTCACATGGTTTTGGGTCCAACTTGCTCTGAGAGTATTCAGAGAAGACAGTAAAGGCAGGAGAGATGACTCGGAGGTAAAAGAACACGGGCTGCTCTTCCAGATGCTCCTGGTTCAATTCCCAGCACCAACATGGTAGCTCACACCTGTCTGTAACTCCAGTTCCAGGGGATCTGATGCCCTCAAACAGACATACAAGCAAAACACCAATGCATGCCCATGCAAACACACACGCACACACACACACACACACACACACACACACACACACACGCGCACGCACACACACATACACACACACGCACGCACTCGCGCGCGCACACACACAGAGAGAGAGAGAGAGAGAGAGAGAGAGAGAGAATCATCGAGAGGAAACAGTGATTCAGTGATTCAGGGGTTGTAACAATGACCGTGGGGGGACTAGGAAGATCTGATGAGAACAGACACAGTGACCCCAGTCAAGACTTCAGAAAGGGGACAATCTGGGAAGCTTCCTGAAGGAGCTGGAGGGATAAAAAGGGTTAAGCTAAGGGCTGAGGTTGGGAGAGACCGAGACGTAGATGCTTCAGAGTGTCACAAAGGAATCAAAGCAAGTCCAGCCCATTGGAGATGATCCCTCAAGAATCCTCTCCAGCAAGAACTTCCAAAAGGCTATTGAGCAGCAGGCCCCAGATAGTGAGCTCCTCTGTAGTCACACACAAACTGGCAAGGACTTACTTTGCCCTTTTTTCCTGAGTCCGTTAGGAAGGGTGTAGTCAGGTTGTGAGCTCCAACACAGGACACAAGGTGTTTGTCTTGTGGGACTCCTTCCCTATGGAGGCAGCTGTCTAAGCAGGTCAGGGGTGAACATAGCTTCCTAAACACCTACAGGGATCCTTACTCTTGAGACGGCATCCTAGCCATCGGTTTCTGTCTACTCATGGTCTCTGGTGTGAAGGAGAGGCAAGATTCCCTATTGTACACATCCGGGGTGAACCTCATCCAGTTAGCATCATACACAGAAACTGTTGGCACACCACTGCAGCCTGTTAACGTGCCCACACAGCTCCCATCCCAAATTGCCCTGTCAGGGAGCAGCAAACCATGGCTTGCAGACCAATCGTGCTGTTTTCACACCACTCATAGCCTCATTTTTGTGTAATATGTATTATATTCATAAATCGTTTGATCTCACCGAGAAGCTGGTTCTGGAAACGGGAATGACCCCTCCTCTACTTTAGACTGCAGTCTGGGGTTGCCCCTCAAACTGTGGCAGGAGGGAAGAGAACATCAAATTAATCCAAGAGAAAAAGCACTGTGTCCTTTGAAAGAGCTAGAATGTAAACTATTTCCAACAGAGGTCATAAACCGTCTATCCCATGATATAAAAGTGCCTGCAGTGGGGGAGAAATGCTGATTGAGTCCCGTGAAGTTCAGCCGTGAAGAGAAAGATCAATCAGGACTGCCCCAACTTCCCCAGTCGGTTTCTGCTGAATGTTAGATGATGGACAATTTGATGATGTTGTCTCTATCTGTTGCTTTGTTCATCCCAGGGGACACTCTGGGCTGCCCGGGAACTCCAGCTGGTTGGCTTAGAGGGATTTTTCCTTGTTGATTTCAGCTGCATATTTTGAGTGTTTGATTTGGAGAAGTTTTACTATCTATCTATCTATCTATCTATCTATCTATCTATCTATCTATCATCTATCTATATATCATCTATCTTTCTATCTATCATCTATTCATCTTATAGTCTATCTCAGCCATCCATCCATTATTTATTTTTTTACTTTAATTTGCTATGTACTTACTAAACTTACTCAAAACTAGAAGTATGACTATTGTAATTCATTCTCCACCCATACAGAACGCTTCATCACAATTGCAAAACCCAGTGTGGTCTGCATATAATATTCACTCTGACACTTCGTGGCAGGAGTCTGCAGAACTCTGGGCTAGAACAACTGTGTATTTTAAATCCTTGTATGTGCCCCCAACAAATCCCTGAAAATCTGACTCAGAAACTCCATCTTACCAAATGTCCTGACCTCGTAAACTGTCAACCCTGAAACACATGGGCAAGAAACATGAGGAACCTTCTGGGGAGAATTACATTATGTGCCCATGCAGGTGCCAGAGGTTGTTGTTAGGAGTTTTCTTCAGTTGATATCCATATTAATTTTGGAAACAGGATCTCTCACTGAACCTGGAGCTCATGGATTTAGCTAGACTGACTGACCAGCAAGCCCAGAGATCCTCCTGGCACCCCCACCCCCTTCTCTAGCTCAGGGATTACAGGTGTGAACCAGTTTGCCTGGCTCCTTTACATGGGTACTGGGGATCAAACTCACATGCTCATACGAGTGCAGTAAGCACCTTACTGCCTGTGCCAAATCCCCTTTACAAAGGAAAGCTGTCAACTGGGCGTTCAAGAGGACATTCTGAAGAGCAGCGAGAACTGACCTCTTAACTCCTGCCTCTGTGTCAGCGGACACTGGATGATGCAAGGGTCCCTTTAAAGGTCTGACAAAAGATTATGAGCAAGAAGTGTCAGGTGACAAAAAGTACTGAGGTATAGGGAGGCAAGAAAGAGGACTCCATATTCTGTGACCTGTGAAGTAGAGAAGTCCTGTCAAATACTGCTTTTTTTTCCTTACTATCTAATCAGCACTCCTAATCCCACAGAGTTGGTACAAGTCTCTCCTGGTACAACAACCAAATTCAATCAGGAAGCATGGGCCAGACTGTTAGATGGTAAAGAAAGAGAAACAGGTGGAATCCTCCAAGGAGATAGATTCATTCTTTCTAGGTGGCTCTGAGAGTGGACTGTGGAGTCTGGATTGGAAACCCAGCTCTGACACATACTTGCTCTATGACTTTTGCCATGTAATGTAATTTCCTGGCACATCACTTTTTATAGTTGTGATAGTTAATACTGCTTATGAACTTGACAAGATGTAGAAGACAAGATTCTAAGAGGCAAACTTTGAGGCATGTCTGTGAGAGATGATCTTGATGAGGCTGATTCAGGTGGGAAGACCTATTCTAAAAGTGGGTGGCACCATTCCCTAGGCTTGAATCTTGGACTGTATAAAAAGGGAAATGCTAGCTGAGAATTCATTGCTCTCTTCATACTCGCTTTGGGTACAATGTAACCATCTGTGTCATGCACCTGCTGTCATGGCTTTCCCAGCATGATGGGCTGAATCCTAGGAGTTTGAACCAAAATAAACCTCCCTACCTTAAGTTGTTTCATTATTTTATCACAGCAATGGGAAAAGTAAGTAATAAGTGCATATAAAACAGGGTATAATAACGTTTATTTCATAGAGTTTGGAGGATTCTAAATGGGTATTTGTATAATTCATAAAGGAGTGGCTGGTAGATACACAGTGGCTACTAAACACATCCAAGTTATTAAGTCCTCTCTCCTGACTTATACTCCCTTGCTCTTGCTCTAGAGTCAAGAGTAAATAAGCGCTCTGCAACAGAACGCTTGTCTAGTACAAAGGGGCCTCGGTTCAATCCCCAACATTACAAAAATAAATAGAAAAGATAGTTAGTTGGAAAAAAAACCAACACAGTTCCCCATGACTTCCAACAAGTGGTGGATCCTGATAACTCCTTGTTTGGCTGACGTATACCCTAATAGTAGAACACCCTGAGATCTTGGGTCTTTTCCTATCATTTCCTTAACACTAGGCTGGTGTATTGGTTTCTTTTCTCCTTGGTGTGAGGGAATACTTGACAAGAGCATCTTAAGGAAGGAAATGTTTATTTTTGACTCATAGTCCAAGGATATCATCCATCATGACAGGAAAATCATGGCAGCTGAGGTGTGACGAAGCTGGTCACACACATCTGCACGCAGAAAGCAGAGCGATGGGTACTGAAGCTTTGTTTGCTTTCTCCTGTTGTTTATTCGAGGACCCAAGTCCGTGAAAGGGTGGCACCCACCTCAAAGGTGGGTCTTCAAACCTTAACTAACTCTCACAGACAGGTCATTGTAGACACTGCCAAGTTGATAATCAATATTAACCGTAAGTCCACTCCTTGTCAACTTGATCATCAACTTGATGATTAAAACCTCACTTTTGGGTGATAACCTTCCGCCTTGTCTCCATAGACTCATGGACATCTTATAATGTATCCAGCCCAACTTCATAAACACTCATAGTCCTTCTGTGAGGTTTTTTTTAATGCACTTGTATATGTGTATTTGAGGGTATGCCGTCTGTGAGCAGGTACCTGTGGAGACCAGAAGAAGATATCCCACAGCTAGAGTTACAGGTAGTCATGGCCTGCCCAACATGAGTGCTAGAATCCAAACTTGGGTCCTCTGTGTCTTAGTAAGGTTTCTATTGTTGTTAAAAGATACCATGACCATGACAACTCTTAAATGGAAAGCATTTATTTGGGGCTGGTTCACAGTTTCAGAGGTTAAGTCCATTATCGTCATGGTGGGAGACATGGCAGTGTGCAGGCAAACATGGCACTGGAGAAGGAGCTGAGAGTTCTACATCTTTTTTTTTTTTTTTTTTTTTTTGGTTCTTTTTTTCGGAGCTGGGGACGAGAGTTCTACATCTTGATCTGCAGGCAGCAGAAGTGAATTGTGAGCCTCTAGACTGACTTGAGCTTCTGAGACTTCAATGCCAGCCCCTACAGCTCAAACAGGCCACACCTACTCCAACCAGACCACACCTCCTCCAAGGCCACACCTTCTCCAACAAGGCTACATTTCCTGATAGTGCCATTCATTATGGGCCAAGCATTTAACATTAAGCATTTAGCATTAAGTCTCTGGGGCCATTCCTATTCAAACCACCACACTCTGAAAGAGCAGCGCTGTCTTTAACAGTTCTAATATTGTTCAAATGTGAACCTGAAAAATCTTTTTTAAGACTCAGGCAATGTCTTGACTATGAGCCTCTGGATCAACACACAGTAAAATTCCAACTCCTGAAGGGAGGAATCCATGACAAGAAATATCAGTAAGGCAAACACAGAATTCTGTCCATTATCTGGGGCTCCTGGTGGAATAATCATGTAGATTCCAAAAGGCCAGGCATCGTGGCACACATGTTCAATCTCAGCACTCAGGAGCAGAGGCTGGTGGATTTCTGTGAGTTCAAGACCAACATAGTCTACATAATGAGTTCCAGGACAGCCAGAGCTATAAAGTGAGAACTTGTCTTGAGATAAACAAAGAAGAGAGAAAAGATTCCAGAAGGCTTTAGTAGCTCCACTCTTTCAACTCTCTTGGCTACACACAGGTATCCTATTTCTTAGGTCAGTTTTACTTTGTGCCTAAGGCTTTCTTTGGCAAACATCCCATGGCCCTATTATCTCCAACATCCTGCCATCTCTATTCTAACTTAAGCTTCATCTTACTGGCTTCATACAGTGGCTAGTTTCCTTAACAAGCATAGCTTCTTCCTCAGCATCAGCCTTGTCTGCAATGTCAAATTCCACCCTCTCCTCTTTAAGGGGCACATTTCTCATATCTTGCTTCCTAACTGTTCCTGCTATCTTTACTCCTCTGTAGCTGTAAACCTGGGTAAGCGCAGTGAACAACAACCATGCCACTGCCGGATGTTAATGCCAGCTTCTTTTGAAAGTTCCTCTGCCAAACCAACTAAGTGATAACTTTAAAA
Organism: Rattus norvegicus; assembly: GCF_021556685.1. NCBI lineage: Eukaryota > Metazoa > Chordata > Mammalia > Rodentia > Muridae > Rattus > Rattus norvegicus. The sequence goes on from NC_141546.1 coordinate 50,017,460, forward strand.
TTCTGACTCAGTCAAGTTCTCAGGACATAGACAGATGCAGCCAGATTCTTTGTCATATGAATGGCCTGTGGCCCAGTTCCCAACATTCCTCTTTCCCTTTGAAACCTCGTGAGCAACACACACACACACACACACACACACACACACACACACACACACACATACACACACACTGTTTACATCTCTCCCAACATCCTGGCCTTCCAGACTCCTGTCAGAATGGCCTACTAAGTTCATCTTGTGGTATTCTAGCATTTTTCCAGCTCCAAGTTCCATTTTTTCCCCCACATTCTTCACACAAACCAGTTCCAATATGGTCAGATTTATCCCAGCCACAACCTCCCTCTGGTATTTGTTATTTTTTCTGGTTGCTATAGTGTCTGTAATGTTTGACAGAAGCAACTTAAGGGAGGAAGGGTCACTTTGGATCACAGGACACATCCATCGTGCAGGGCTCATGGCATCAGGAGGGACATGAGTAGTCACGTTGCATCCACAGCCAAGAGGCAGCAAGAGATGAAGAGCCTACGTCTAGCTCGCTTTCTCCTGGACCTCAGGCAGCAGGATAGTGCTATCCACAATTACCCTGCGTTTTCCCATCTCAATTAGTTTAGGAAATCCTTCACAGACATGTTGAAGGTTTGTTTCCTGTGATTCTAGATCCCTTCAAGTTAATAATCAGTACTGACCATCATAGATATTTAAAAGTCTTTGAAGTATGAGAAAACTAGTCCGCCAGAGTCCTGGTCTTGACCCTAATAGATCCAAGAAGGGTCTGAGATCTCAGTGGTAGGTGTTCTGAATGTCTAAGGCTTGGAGAAATACAGACACCATTAGAGGTCACAGAAAGAGATGTATGTTCTTGGACATAGGACTGATATATTGAGCCCAGCGATCTTGCTGCTCATATCATACTGTCCCCTTACCAGGAAAGACCTCTCTGAGTATCCAGTGACAGATGCTCTGATATGGGGAAAAAGCTTCCTCTGTGTAACTAGCAATGTAGACTAGAGAACTCTCCTCACAGCCCCTTGATATTTCCGGTAGGGCCTTCCAAACTCCAGGCTCTGCTCCTTTATAAAAAGAATTTCATTCTTATTTTTAATTATAGAAATTGAAAGGTCATATAGGTATGTGAGTACACACATCCATGGTGACCAAAGTGCTGGGTCTCCTGGAACTGGATTACAAATGGATGGACTTGTCCAACCTGTCATGGATGCTAGAAGTCAAACTTGAGTCCTCTGAAAGGGCACTCAAATGCACTCTAACTGTTGGGCCATCTCTCCAGCCCCCAGGCTCAAATTTTTTTTTATTTGCAATGATAGGGACCAAACCTAGGGTCCCTATCCTATAGATTAAAGCCCTGTAACTTCTATTAAATAGCTTTTAACAAAGAAAAATAAAGGTATCCATTAAGCACGTAATGTCTCCCAGACGTTGAGTTAGTATCTCATTCATCTTTGGACATTTAGTAGAGGACGGGGCAGGGCTGAATGAGACACCAATTATATGTCCTCATGTCATGTCCCTTCTGGGACTGATTTTCATGTGTCATGGTAACTGTAGGAAACAACCCCTCCCCCCATATTTCCTCCTCCCTCCCAAAGATGGCAGGCTGTGTCTTTCCCAGGCTGAGCCAGCTGCAGTTGGCTGTGATTAATGGCGTCTATTAACAGCAAGTTGTAAACAGATCAAGTACAAGGTGCCCATGAAGATCTCACCTCACCAAACCCCTCACCACCCCATGACTACTCTTTAACTCCTGAGGCCCCTGCTTCTCCCAGCCTGAGAAACGTGGTCTAGGGGATGGCTTTACTAGAGGACTTCAAAATGCTTTGGAAGTAGGAAACAAACCTATGGGGCAAAGTCCAGCATCCTAAAATTGGTTTCAGTGGGTCAGAGCTTTGGTGAGGTCCAGATCAGGCAAGCCGATTTACAGCACTCTCAAAGAACCATCGGGGCTGCCTCTGGGCTGCCTGGACTTGGGCAAATTGCCTCCCCATCTCTGGGCCTCAGTTTCCCTACTGAGTGAGCGATTGGTTCAAAACAATTTCCAAACTCCTGCTGTAATCATTAAAGTCACAGGGATCCTCATGGAAATCACTAAGTCCCTGCAAGTAAGCAGGCTCACTCTAATTCCCCAACCAGCTACCACTATCTGCCCAAGCAATTAGTTCGGTTTCCTTCTGGCTAATTATAACCGATTTAAAAAACGAATCACAATTTCTTGGGGGAGCATCCAGAGGAGGATGTGAGTGAGACTCTCAGTTTAGAAGAACCCATAACTTTCTAAAGATTCCCACCTTTATCAAACGGAATAAGGACGTGTCTAGGGGTGAGCTTAACCCATTTGAACAGATGAGAAAACAGGCCCCCAAAGACACCTTGATGGCCGGTGAGTGGCAGCTGGAGAGATTAGGATCAGTGAGTCTGGGTCGGCCTCTGGTCTCTCAATGCTCCCCAGAACACCAACTGAAAGCCTTTAATGCCAGGAGACCCAGCCAACTATGAATGCAATCTGAGGTAGGTAATCTCTGCGTGTGAAGTGATTATGTGTAAAAACAGCGGATTAGTGTGTCCGTGCAGTTATGTCTCCTGGGATCAGCAGGACCAAGCCTCCTACCCCGCCCCAGGACAAAGAGCAATGACCTCCCTAGTGCAATGCAAGGCCACCAGAGCCCCCGCCTGGAGCTCAGAAACCCGCACACGCTGCTGTAGGTCTTCAGCCGGTTTTCCGCAGCGCAGGTAGCCTATTGCCTTCTGGGCAAGGACGCGTGGGTTGAGGTCCTAACCTGGGGCCCGCTCACCCCCACAGCAGGAAAACACAGAGGCTCTGCAGCAGGATCCTCTCTACTCAGAAATCCTTCCAAACTCTGAGAAAGGCCAGAGCCAGTGGGCGCCGGCTGCACGGCAGACGCTCAGGGAGATGTGTCACATTTTTCTCCGGGTTAATTGCCTCAGGCTGGGAATCTGAGCTGTATCTGTCTCGGGCACAACAAGCCTTGTCGCCTGGTGGGAGAATCTTAATCTTTCTCAGGTGACAGCTGCTGGCCCGGGACAGAAATGTCCTTATTCTGGGGGCGCCACCTGTTGCCCAAAGCTGCAAAAGGACCCAGGAGTCTAGATCTGAGGTGGAGCCTCTCGGAATAGAGTGACGGGGATTGGACAGATGTAATGTCAGATTACCCGTAGGCGGGGCTAGGGTGGGACTTGACCTAGAAGGAATTCCCTCCTGGTGAGCCCCACCCACTTTATCCCTGAAGCACACACAGCATTTGCCCTTTGCGTCTACGTGGGCAAATATTTAACCTTTCAATTTTTGCAGTGGCTTGTGAGTCTGGGTGTCCTGCAGAGTTCGACACATAATAGGCACCCGATACCTGTTTGTTGAATGTGTGAGTCCATCAGCTTGTCTGTCTCCTAGGGAAGTGATGTTCTCAGCCTAGCAGATATTTCATCACATGGTTATGACTTGTCACGTGCGCCACTAAGTAATATGTTAAGCATCCAGAAGGGCGTGTTTATCACTTTTAAAGATAAGTTAGAGAAGATCGACCCTCTTTCTTTTTTAATTTTTTAAAAGTTTGTGTGTTTGTTTAATTTTATCTATATGAATACACTGTAGCTGCCTTCAGACACACCAGAAGAGGGCATCGGATCTCATTACAGATGGTTTTGAGCCACCATGTGGTTGTTGGGATTTGAACTCAGGACCTCTGGAAGGGCAATCAGTGCTGTAATCAGTGCTACCCAGTGTGGAGTCCAGTCTCCTTCTGGCTGCCTTCAGATCAAGATGTGGAATCTTCAGATCACCTCTCCCACTATGTTTGACTACATTCTGCCATGTTTCCCCCCACGAAGATAATGGGGTATACCTCTGAAACTGTAAGCCAGCTGTAACGAAATGTTTACTTTTATTAGAGTTGTCTTCATGATAATCTCTAAACAGCAATAAAACCCCAAGACAGCCACTTTTATGTATTTATGTCACATGTTCTTTACAGCAATCTAAGAAGCACAGAAAGCTGTTACTGTGGCCATTGCTGTAGCTTTGCCTGAGAACGTGTTGAGACGTATTTTGAACTCACTTGGAAAAGGTTGGAAAAGCCCGAGAATGCTGGTAAGCACAATTTAACTAGCAGTTCCAGTGGGAACTAAGAAGGCAGAATCAGACAACAGTGTGTACAGCAAAGACTGTGCTCACAGGGCTGGAGATTTGACTGAGCATTTAGGAGTGCTGGCTGCTCTTCCAGAGGACCTGGGTTTGATTCCCGGCACTCACTGAGTGGTTCACAATTATCTGTAACTCCAGTTCCAGAGACTCCAGTGCTGTCTAATGGCCTCCAGGGGCCACTGTGCACACTCATGTTGCACAGACATAGATGTAGGCAAAACATGCACATACATAAAATAAAAAGAAATAAAATGGCTAGAAATGGAGCCTTTGGGATGGGATTAGCTCACCAGGGTTTGAACCACATGAATTAATTAATCAATCAATTCATATCTCAATGAGTCTAAAGAAGGGCTTTGTTAGAAGAATTAACTCCTGTGCTCCCTCCCTCCCTCCTGCCCGCCCTCCCTGTCTCTTTCCTTCTTGTCCATGAAGAAAGTTACAGTTTATCATATACCCTATCCCACCCCGGACCTGGCAAACAACATTATCATAGTTCCTAAAACAATGGAGTCAAGTGCCCACTCGCTTTGTAACTGGGAGCCAACATCAATATTTCTTTCTGTAAGTTGACTTTTTCAGGGTTTTGTCACTAGAAGGAAGCTTGGTCAGCACATGCATTTTATTGTACAGCTATTACAGCTCCATGAAGAAAAAGCAAAAAAGAAGGAGGAGGAGGAGGAGGAGGAAGAGGAGGAAGAAGAAGAGGAGGAAGAGGAGGAGGAAGAGGAGGAGGAGGAAGAGGAGAAGAAGGAGAAGAAAAGGGAGAGAGGGAGGAGGAGAAGGAGAAGGAGAAGGAGAAGGAGAAGGAGAAGGAGAAGGAGAAGGAGAAGGAGAAGGAGAAGAAGAAGAAGAAGAAGAAGAAGAAGAAGAAGAAGAAGAAGAAGAAGAAGAAGAAGAAGAAGAAGAAGAAGAAGAAGAAGAGTGTGTTGGCCACAGCTCGCTTGCACTCACCCCATCCCCTCCCCTTTCTCCTCCTCCACTCCCTCTGCTGGCCTATGCTTCCTACTCTCCACTTGTGTGTGTAAGAGACGTCTTTAGAAACATTATTTTATATCCCTTCAGTCTGTAAGGAGTAAAGTCTTACATTTTCCAGTCTGGCCTCTGACAGAAAGGTTGTCCTGAGGTGGACCCCCTGCTGCTTTTCTTTGTTTAGGCCTTTGGTGGCTGCAATCTGTCAGCTTAACTATAAAAATTCAAAGAATCTTATTCAAAACAAGACCCAGCTAATATGAGTCATTAGTCATCCGCCCATACAAATCGTATTTTTATAAGGCATGCTGGTGCCCTACAGCTGTCTGAACAGCCAATCCCCACTATAAATCATGTGATTGTTGATCCCTGCGGACACTGTACACCCATAGCCTCCCAACTGCAAAGATCCAGTTAGAGTTCATGTGCAAACACACAGCAAGGCTAAGTCAAAAAATAAATTAGGAGTCGGGTGGATTGGTGCATGCCTTTGATCCCAGCACTTGGGAGGCTAAAGAGGGTAGATTTTTGTGTATTGGAGGGTAGCCTTATCTACATAGGGAGTTCCAGAACAGCCAGGGCTATAGTGAGAACCTGTCTCAAAAACAAACCCCTTGAAAATAAATAACAAACAAGCATAGTTAATGATCAAAGCCTATAGCCATATATTATCATGTAATAATATAGATTAAGAAATTTACAATGTGTTCATTACATTGAAGTATCTAAAAGATCTTAAAGCAAAATATGTATGTTGAATTTACTCTTGGAGTTTCCACACTAATTTAGTCATAGGATTCACATTTTCCCACACACAGGTTGTACCTAACCTACAGTAACATTTCTTGATACAATTCTTAAGAGTGTGCTTTCTAAATTGTATTTTGGAAATCACCATCATGTCTCAGAAAGGCCATAGATTGCCATCTTTCATTGGAAAGTTAACGGTCTTCTTAGTCAGTAGCCTGGGGACCTTTGTGAGTCTCTAGGGACTTTCAGGGAAATCACAAGTTGAAAACTTTCCCCCCTAGAAGCACAAAAAAAGTAATTTGCCCCTGGCTGTCTGATTTCTCTACAAACAAACAATGGAGATTTTCCAAGATTAGGTAGGTGTCTCACAAAGGATTAAATGCAGAAGTAAATGTGAGAAGCCACCTCTGTCACATTCAACCAGCCATTAAAGGATTGACAAAAAAAAAGGTAAACAGCAGCCACACATGTCCCTCGGATTACAAAAGGTGCCTAAGTGTGTGATTTAAAATAAATGTTTATCATTTTCCTGTCTTAATTTCAACAGTGAAAACATACCTAGAACCCTCACAAACAGCCTCTGGAGTTCTAAATCATTCCAGAAGAATGCAAGAGGATGTAAGGCTAAGACATTTACATTGCTATTCCACATAAATCTCTATAGAGGGAAACTGAGGCCCTGTGCCCCCCCCAGCCCCCTGCAGGAGTTCCTTTGAGTAGAACCAGTTCGTGAATTTGATTCCATGGACTTAGCACAACCACACTCTTGCCTACTACTATGAGCTAAGACACAAAACAAAAGCCCCAAATATTTGGCTTGGGTAAGAAACCTGGAACTCCAAAGCAAGCCGTTGTCTCACACGTATGCTGTCTGCACCCAGAAGCCTACATGCGGGGGCAGGAGCTGAGCCAAGGAAAACACGACACTGGGCAAGGAAACTTTTACCTAAGGCCATGAGCATCACGAGCCTGGTGAGTGATTGCTAGGAGAGTACACAACTGAAATGTAAACATGTGTGCTGTGTATGACTCCGACGAATACTTACACCATAGACTGGAGGGTCTACTCCATTTATTACATTTGGGCAGAACATTTAGGATGGTATTTTCTATGGTAAAGATCACTTTGGGGAGATGCTGTTGAGAATGAAGAATGTCTGTGAGACACCGAGAAAGGATGCCTGTGCGGCAAGGACATCTCTGCCCTCACACCAGTACCCCAGTTTCCCTGATGCTTGATGAATCCTGCTTTGGTCAGAGACAAGACGTTTACTTAGGAATCTGAGGATGGTGCCCGTTTATGACACAGATGGTCCCCATGCACCTGCCCCCAGCATCAGTGAGCAGAGTGGCAGCTTTGTAAAATGACAGATCAAAGGCCACTCCATGTCCTCAGTGGTCCTTTGACTGACATCTATTTGTTGGCCTTTATTCTGTTTAGGTCGGATGATCCTGTGGTGTGGCTCTGGTGTGGTTGTTAGTGCCGATTTAGGAAGGGCATCATCTGCTAGGATCCTGAGGCTATGGGGACACTGGACAGATACACTTTGCTGGGTGTTATAGGAGAGAGTAAGGGCATATAGCCAATGCCTGTGAGAGAAGTGCAGTTCAGAGGTGAGGACAGCCATCCAGTCCCTAGTTAGGAGCACAAACAACAGGGGGAGGGGTGGAGAGGAACTCAGGCCCTCTGTTCTAGCACGGATTCCAAGACCTAGCTTATGTGTGCAGATTCATGCTAAGATTGTTGGCGTTAAAAAAAAAAAAAAGGTATAAGGGGCTAGAGAGATGGCTCAGTGGTTAAGAGCACTGACTGCTCTTCCAGAGGTCCTGAGTTCAAATCTCAGCAACCACATGGTGGCTCATGACCACCTATAATGAGGTCTGATGCCCTCTTCTGGTGTGTCTGAAGACAGCTACAGTATATGTATATAAAATTAATAGATAAATCTTTAAAAAAAAAAGGTGTAAGAAGACCCGCGTTGAGCCGTTCACTCTTTTCTTGCAAGCATTCTCATCTGTTGGCAGATGCACCCTACCTCCTCTGCCTTTACCGGCTGCTTTTGTAACAACGCGCCATGAACTTTGTGGCTTAAAACAACACAGGCGTATTGTATCTCTGTAGGTCTTAAGTCTGACTCGAGTGACAGTGGACTAAAACCAAGGTATGTGTGACACACACACACACACACACACACACACACACACACACACACGGCTTCTAGGTCTAGAGAAGGCCACTTCTTTGTTTTTTCTCAAAAGCACCCATACTCTTTGTCTCAGACCTCTTCCCTCCACCCTCAGAGCCAGCCCCAGACATATGGTCACATTTTCCTCTGACTTAGAGCAGAAAAAAATTCCTCTCTTAAGGTCTCCCCTGATTAGATAGGACCCGCCTGAATAGTTCAATATACTCTCTCAACCCTAAAAGCCTTAATTTTTTTAATCACACCTGCAAAGTCCTTTTGCTAGATAAAACACAGTCCCAGGATGAGGCAGTAACACGTGGACCTTTTTGATAGCGGTGCACATCTTCTTATCATTCAGCCAGGTCATGGAGCTCCTTGCCACCCTTTAAAGCTTCTTCTCTACCACTCAGGGCTCCTCTGGCTCTTGGTATAAGTTTCCCTCTAACTTTTACATTTTTTTCACCAGCAAAACTTTTACTATCCTAAACTGTAATGGCTTGTTGACCACTATGATGGTTTGTACATTCTTGGTCCAGGAAGTGGCACTATTTGGAGGTATGGCCTTGTTGGAGTAGGTGTATCACTGTGGGAGTAGGCTTAAGATCCTCACCCTAGCTGCCTGGAAGTCAGTCTTTCACTAGCATTCTTCAGATGAAGATGTAGAATTCTCAGCTCCTCCCGCACCATGCCTGCCTGGATGCTGCCATGCTTCCACCTTGATAATGACTGAACCTCTAAACCTGTAAGCCAGCCCCAATTAAATGCTGTCCTTATAAGACTTGCCTTGGTTTTGGTGTCTGTTCACAGCAGTAAAACCCTAAGACAGAAGTTGGTACCAGGGACTGGGGTATTACTATTACTGTGATAGACCTGACCAAGCTTTTGTTTGGAAGATGTGGGTTTTGGAACGTTGGATTTGGAAAGCAATGGAATGCTTTTTTTTTTCTTTTCTTTTTTTCGGAGCTGGGGACCGAACCCAGGGCCTTGCGCTTGCTAGGCAAGCGCTCTACCACTGAGCTAAATCCCCAACCCCAATGGGATGCTTTAAATGGGAATTAATGGGTTATCCTAGTAGGAATATGGGAGATTTTGTTACTGAGAGTGATTTTAACTTTGACAACCTGTCCCAAGAGGTTTCAGTGAAGAATGTCAATCTGTGGCCTAGAGACTGGTTTATTCTGGTGAAGAATGTGGCTACTTTTTGCCCTTGTCTGAAGAGTCTGCCTAAGACTCAGATTAATTGTATTAACGAGGGAAGTCTCAGAAACGCCCACCATAGACTTTGTTCTCTGGCTCAGTCTCATGAGGAGCATTTCAAACAGGCATAGCAAGCTGAAAAGGGGAAAATATAAAATATATGGTTTGAATTTTAGTGGGGCACCAGGAAGTGAAACGGAGCTGAACCCTGTGTTCAAGAATATTAAGTTGAATTAAAGGAGTAGTGATCTCGAGGCAAGATTCCACCCAGCTAAATTTAGGTCCAGGCATGGTAGTACAAGCCTTTAATTCCAGGAGGCAAAGGCAAGCAGATCTTGGAGTTCAAGACCATGAGAAGCAATTTGCTTTCAGTTGGCAAGGCCAGCAGTATACCTTTACAATTTTGCCTCAAGGATATATTAACTCTCCTGCCCTGTGTCATACATAACTTAGAAGGTATGCTGACCATATGTCTCATCCACAGAAATATCACACTGGCACTCTATGTGGATGATATGCTGATGGGACCAAGTGAGCAGGAAGTAGCGACCACTTTGGATTCATTGGTAACATATATGCACATCATAGGATGGGAAATCCAACCAAGATACACCTCAGTGGAATTCTTAGGAGTCTAGTGGTGTGGGCTGCAGAGATATTCCTTCTAAGATGAAAGATATGATATTGCACCTGGCCCCTCCCACCACCAAGAAAGAAGCATAACGTTTAGTGGGTCTATTTGGATTCTGGAGACAGCACATTCCTCACTAGGGTGTGTTACTCAGGCCCATTTACCAAGTGACTCCGAAAGCTGCTAGCTTTGTGTGGGGCCTGGAACAGGAGAAGGTTCTAACAGATCCAGGCTGCAGGCTGCTCTACCACTTGGACCACATGATCCAGCCGACCGGATGGTACTTGAGGTGTCGGTGGCAGATGGAGATGCTGTTGGGAGCCTCTGGAGGCCCCTGTAGGTGAATCACAGGAGAGACCTTTGGGATTTTGGAGCAAAGCTCTACCATCCTCTGCAGACAACTATTCTCCCCTTGACAAATGCTCTTGGCCTGCTATCGGGTCTTAGAGGGAACTGAACATTTGACCATAGGACACCAGGTTACCATGTGACCTGATCTGCCCATCATGAGCTGGGTGTTATCAGACCCTCCAAGTTGTAAAGTAGGACGTGCACAGCAGCAGTCTATTATCAAACGGAAGTGGTATATACGTGATTGGGCAGGTCCTGAAGGCACAAGCAAGGTACATGAAGAAGTTGCCCAAATGCCTGTGGTTTCTGCTCCTGTTACAATGCTGTCTGCTGCCAAGCATGCGCCTATAGCCTCATGGGTGTTCCCTGTGATCGGCTGACCGAGGAAGAGAAGACTAGGGCCTGGTTTACTGACGGCTCTGCACGTTATGCCAGCACCACCCGGAAGTGGACAGCTGCAGCATTACAACCCCTTTCCAGGACAACCCTGAGAGATACAGGTGAAGGGAAATCTTCACAGTGGTCAGAACATCGGGCAGTACCCATGGTATTGCAGTCTGTTTGGAAGAAGAAATGGCCAGACATATGATTGTTCACTGACTCATGGGCTGTAGCCAATGGATTGGCTGGATGGTCAGAGACTTGGAAAGATCATGATTGGAAAACTGGTGAGAAAGACGTTGGGGAAATATTGTGGATAGATCTCTCCAAATGGGCAAAATATGTAAAGACATTTGTGTCCTGTGTAAATGTTCACTGAAACGTGGCTTCGGCCAAGGAGGAGTTCAGGATGACCCATTCTGTAGACAGTCACCTCTTTCCCCAGCCATCCCTGCCATTGCTCAATGGGCATATGAACAAAGTGGCCATGATGGTGGGGATGGAGGTTTTGCTTGGGCTCAACGACACAGACTTCCACTCATCAAGGCCAACCGGGATACAGCTGCTGCTGAGTACCAGATCTGCCAGCCCCAGAGACCATCACTGAAACCCAGCTATGGCTCCATTCCTCGAGGTGACCAGCCAGTAACCTGGTGGCTGGTTAAACTATATTAGATCACTTCCTCCGTGGAAAGGACAACGTTTTGTTCTTACTGGAGTAGATATTTATTCTGGTTATGGATTTGTCTTACTTGCACATAATGCTTCTACCAAAACCACCATCCGTGGACTTACAGAATGGCTCATCCATAGCCATGGTATCCCACACAGTATTGCTTCTGACCAAAGAACCCATTTCACAGCCAGAGAAGTGTGACAGTAGGCCCATGATCGTGGAATCCATTGGTCTTACCATGTTCCCCATCATCCTCAAGCAGCTGGTCTGATAGAAAGGTGCAATGACCTTTTAAAGACATAGTTACAACACCAATTAGGTGGCAGCAGCATGGAGAGCTGGGGCAAAGGCCATATATGCTTTGAATCAGCCTCCGATATATGGTACAATTTCTCCCATAGCCAGGATCCATGTGTCCAAGAATCAAGGGAAGAAAGGGAATAGTTCCATTCACTATCACTCCTAGTGACCTTCTGGAATTTTTTTTTTCTTCCTGTCCCCACAACTCTAGGTTCTGCTGGCCTCCAGAAGGGGGAGTGCTCCTACCAGGAGCCACAACAAGCATTCCATTTAACTGGAAGCTCAGACTCCCCCTGGTCATTTTGGGCTTCTAATGCCTGTAAACCAACAGGCTAAGAAAGGAATAACAGTGTTAGGAGGGGTGATAGATCCAGATTACTGTGGGGAAATTGGATTGCCTCTCCACAATGGAGGTAAGAAGGATTATGTCTGGAGTGCAGGAGATCCCTTAGGATGTGCCTTAGCACTACCATGGCCTGTGATTAAAGTCAATGGGAAACTACAACAGTCTAATCCAAGCAGGATGACAAAGGACACAGACCCATCAGGAGTGAAGGTATGGGTCACTCCTCCAGGAAAAGAGCCAAGATCTGCTGGGGTGCTTGCAGAGGGTGGAGGAAGGTAGTTATAAATATCAGCTAAGGCCATGTGACCAGTTGCAGAAATGGGGATTATAAAGTAATATGAATGCTTTTTCTGTTTTATTTTAAGAACCCATTTGTCTTTCTCCCAATTTCTTTAACATCAGTTGGTATTTAAGTTGAGATACTAAAAGAATGTTCCCAAGGGACATTGCCCCACTGTAAATTTACAATTGGGTTGGCAATTGTAGGAGGAATAGTTATATCACGATCTTGTTATTGTTTCATGTGGACATGGGGTATTATTTGTGTCATGTTGACAAGGGGTGTGGGTGGTAGTGGCTATTCCTGGTTGTCAACTTGACCATATCTGGCATGAACTACAATCCAGACCTGGAAGGCTCACCTGTGATCCTGATCTTGAGGCTGGAAGATACAAGTTTCTGACCTGGATCTTGGCATGAAGGCCTTGAGGCAAAGTGGCTATGAATCCCAGGAAACTAAGGCAAGGAGATCTCTGAGTTCAAGGTCATCTGGGACAAAGCAGATCCAGGGGTTCACACCTTTAATCTGGGCCACACCTTCTGCTGGAGACATGTATAAGGACAAGCTCTCTCGTCTTTGCCTGCTTGCTTTGTGGGACTGAGCAGCTGCTAGGCTTTGGACTTCCATTCACAGATGCTGCTGACCATTGTTGGGGAGTTGGACTACCGACTGTAAGTCATCCACAAATTATATATATTTACTATATAGAGACTACCCATAAGTTCTGTGACTCTAGAGAACCCTGACTAATACGACCATTGTTTTTTGTTTTTTTGGGGTTTTTTTGGGGGGGGGGTGGTAATAAATATCAAGTCATACAAGAGCAGAGATGAGGCTAGCCTCCCCTCCCCCAATCAGCTTCAGTGTCTCATATAGTATCTGACACATTAGTGTTCAAATAATATGTTGGGGGAGGAAAACTCTTATGTGCCATATGATTATTCCTCCTTCCAGGAACCCCCATCCCATCAAAGCTGAAGGGACCCTTAGTTAAGGAAACTGGTACCCAGAGAAGGAGTGCGTGGATTCTAGGGTAACACAGGAGCTTAGTTTGATGCAGTGCTGAGGCCCAAGCTCAAGTGTCCTTACTGCCGTGGCTCCTGGACTCAGATGACTCCAGTTTCCTTCACTGCTGGTAAGAAGTTCACATCTGTCCCTCTGTAGCCTGTAACCTCCTCCTAGTCCCAGATGGGCCTAGTACACCTTGTTTTAATTTGCCAGGCTTTTAGAACCAGTGCAGGCTAATGAGGCACAGCCCCGTCCAGCCCCATGCCTATTACTAATTCTGTTTTGCCCTCTTCGGCGTAGTCTTTTGTGTGAAGGAATATAGACTAGGCCCTCGAGTTCCTTGTTAAAAAACAAAACAAAATTGTGGCTCTTTAAATAATATTTTCAGACTGTGAATACGCACAATGGTCCTTGATCTTGTTCTAAAATCATTACTATTGTTACTAGCTTCGTTTCTAAAATGCTTTCCTCGAAACAGGAAGATAGTATAAGGCTAGGAAAAACAAAGCACTCTGGGAAGAGTTGACAGGACCCACAGTGCTAGAGCTTCAGTTTTTTAGTCGGAAAGGCAGACATTCCCTTTTCTTGCTTAATCCTGGTAGAGAAATGCCCGCCTCTCCCTAGAGTGGGAGCCTCTGGGACCAAGAGAAGGTGGGTCTTGAAGTCTTGGCGACTAGCGAGGTTGGGTCGAGCGGCGGCTGAAGTAGCCAATAGATGCTGGAGGGGTGGAGCCTGCTGGTCTTTGGCGGCTGCGGCGGAGCTTGCAGGTTGGTGGACCGGCATTGGGGGAGGGGTGCGGGGTCGCAGGGACATTGGGGGTTCCCGACCACCCCAAATCCTTAGGCAGGGTGTGCAGTACTCTTGGCGGTCAGAACCCGGGCTTCTCGTTTGTCCTGAACGGCACTACCAGGGCGGTGGAAGCAGAGATGGCGGAGGGCGGTGGGAGGAGAGGTGAGGGTCGGAGCGGGGCCTGGTGACAGGATCTGGGGGCTCCCGGCGGCTGTATCCGCAGAAAACCCCCTCTGCTAGTGCACAGATAGCTTTTGAGAGCTGGACTTGGTAGGGAGAGAGGGAAAGGTTTAGAAGGCCCAGGAATCCTGGAACTCAGCCCCCTTCCCTCCTCCAGCAAAGCTGTAAAGGGGCCGAGGGTGCTGGCTCTGTTGTGACCACCTTCCCTTCTTCCGACTCCATGTTTCTTTTTATCTCCTAGGCGTCTAGTCTTGCTGGCTCAGCAAGCCCGATAAGCATGAAGCTGCTGTGTTTGGTGGCTGTGGTGGGGTGCTTGCTGGTACCCCCGGCTCAAGCCAACAAGGTGAGGGAAGTGGGCCAGCAGCACCAGGCCTTCTGGGCTGCCACCGAGGTAGCCTAAGCGCCGCCCTTACCCCTCCCCCAACCCAAGAACCCTAGTTAGGGTAGAGGGGTTGGGGGAGGACCCTACCTGGGACCAACTGCACGCCTTCCTCAGGGTGTAAGGAGCACAGGGTTCCGAGCATACCGCACAGATTTTCGACCAAACTAGCCCTAGGTGGAATTCTCAAGCAAAAAAGTTTTGTTTAGAGAAGTTACCCAAGTTCTCTGTAGCTTCCTTTGCCCTAAATAAAAACAGCTGTGGTCGACTCTCCTGCTCAATTTGATAATCAAATCATGTAACACTGTAAAATGCTCCGAGTGTAAAGGCATGCACAGATGGGAGCCTCGGCTTCAGGGCTAACCCAGCTGCACTGTGGACTCCAGAGGCCACGCTTACTCCTTCCGGGTAGGAGACCAGCAGCTAGACTTAGATGATGTATGTGGCTCAAGCTTTCGATTCTGACTCTCACTGAGGCATTGAAGTATCAGGGCTTGCTTCTTTGCTCTTCAAGGAATTCCTGACGGGAGCCTTCCCGTGGTAACAACTCAGTTTTCTTTATTCATTCCTTTCCCCCATTCTAACCTAGGGAGTAAGACAGAATTGAGGGGGCAGTGGGGGGATCTGGCCACTTAGCTTCTCAGACAGAAAATACACAGTTGTGGGCCCCAGGGTTGAAAAAGCCCATCTGTCAGTCACTTTGCTTGCTAGACACTGCAGCCCCCACTCCCCCACCCAACCCCTCAACCCCCCCCCCCCCCCAAAGCACACCACTTCATGGATGGCAGGCAGCCTTGGGTAACGCCTGTGCATTTGTTTGATACCAGAGAGGTTTCTATCTTGAGGACCCAGGGGAGGAACACTTCTCATAGAGCCAGTCCTTGATGAATTGAGGATGGGAAAATTCAAAAGCATGCATATAGTCCCCTTACAGAGCAAGAGCACTAGACTTTGCTAGCCTGTCTATAGACTCTGAACCCAGGCAGGATTCTTCCCTGCTGTTTCTTCTTTGTCTTTCCAGAGCTCTGAAGATATCCGGTGCAAATGCATCTGTCCCCCTTACAGAAACATCAGCGGGCACATTTACAACCAGAATGTGTCTCAGAAGGACTGGTAAGACACTGTAAATGGCTGGTCCCTGGCTCTGTCACCTGCCCGAAATTATCAATGCTTACTGGATTCCTTATTCTGGATATAAGTTACCCATTTCTGTGGGGAGCCTACAATTTTGTCCTTAACCATTTGTTAACAAAATTCCAGGTATCTTGAATTCCATCTGAGGAGGTTGGGTTTTGTTGTTTTGCTTTGAATTCAAGTCTCTATTGATTACATGTTGAATGGTAGAAGAGACAAGGCAGACGTCCGTACCGTGCACTTTTGCAAAGCCCTTTACCTGTGTGCTCTGTTAGTGTCTAGCAGCCTTCTAAGGTAAAAGGAGTAGATATTCTCCCCATTGTATCCAAAGACCTTATGCTATGTTCCTTATGTCTCTGGTCTTGAATTCACTTCTTAGTCCCTTACTTTAAAAAACAAAAACAAATAACACCACTGAATGACCAAGAATTCATTCAGGTAAGGAAAGCCAGTGAGGGAATGTATAAATACAGTGTTGTAGAAGGATTTGTTTAAAGAGCTAGAACTGTTCGGAAGAGAGAGAGAGACCTGGAGACATTCAGTGGATGTTCAAGACAGGGAGAGAGACCGTGGTGGAAGACAGAGGGGAAGGAGCATTTGGGATTGGAGCCAGGAAGGCTTGGGATGGTTTCATAGTGGAGAAGTAGAGCTGGTTGGTGGACGCTTCAGGACCTCAGTGTGGGTCAAAAGCCGTTTCCAGTGCTGGTAGAGGATGGGAAGACGTCAGAGTGCATACGGGTAAGGTCATGGCACTGGGTCAAGGCTGGCTGTTGCTACTTGTGCGTCAAGAATCATTAGGTGAGCTTTGAGGAGACACAGTCCTGGCACTCTCCTCCTGCCAAGATTTTGATTCAACAAATATGGTAATGGTGGAGGGGCAACCTTTGCTTGGCGTCCTTGGTGCTCACGGTGCCATTGATCCAGAGAACATTTGAGAGTTTTCAGGTTGGCTATTTTCAAACATCGGGGTAGCCATTTCCAAGAGGCATTCTATGTGGGTGCATAGACTCTCGAACCATCCTTCCTGGATCCAAGTCTGGCTGTGCGTTTGCATGTGTGAGTATGCGTGTGCGTGTGCGTGTGCGTGTGCGTGTGTGTGTGTGTGTGTGTGTGTGTTTGCCTATTAGCATGTAGTGCCTGCAGAGGCCAAAAGAGGGCTCTTGGATTGGATCCCTTGGAACAGAAGTTACAGAAGCTTGTGAGCTGCCATGTGGATGCTGGGAATCAAACCTGGGGACCTCTGGAAGAGCAGCCAGTGCTCTTAACCTCTGAGCCATCTCTCCAGCCCCACATTGATTTCCATATGAGTAAAATATGGTATACTTTGAGTGTGAGGTGTGTGTGCTTATGTGGATTTATACAGTACTTAGGATGATACTGTACATGTTGGCATATGTTAGCTGATATTATTAATAATAATATATTATCATCCTCCCTAGAGATTACATAATCAAATTATTGTATTGCCCTGGAAAGTGTGGCCTTCTCCTAAAGCACTAGTCTAATTCTTGTATTTCTACTGACCTGATGATGGTATCAAAATGATGGCGGTTTGGGAGAGACCCCAGTGGACCCCTGCTCATCAGCAAAGACACCACACACTGACCCCACTTCCTTCACACAGGCAGACTTGAGCAACACTCTCTGGGATCATAGTTATGACCTGAAAAACCCCAGCTTGGTTGCCCAGAGGATGGGATCCTGCCTAAAACTTCCAAGCTGTAGTTTCTCCCTTCCCTTTAGAAGCAGACTTGGGGGCTATCTGATGAGCAGTCTCACATTAAGAACCGTATGTCAGAGCAGTTCCTTCCCTTAAGGGTGTTGGGCAGAGACTGAAACTTGGCGGTAAAACCCCAGGATTCTAGGGCCTGACCACACTGACCTTGGCTGGGAGCCATCACGGATTTACTTGGTGAGATCGACATGGTCCTAGCATCTTAGTGCTAGGGCTAGAATTAGATCTCTTTGAGCCTTCAGGACCAGTGCCCCATGCTGCTGTTCAGATTGAGGCCGGCATCCAGTGTCATATTAATGGGTGACTGGTTTCTATCATCTAGTGTTGAAAGAATATAATCACATGCATGTAAAAAGGCCCCCTTGGTGGGTCTGTTGAGAAATGTCACTTAGACGAGTCCCGGGGTTGAGGTGTTAAAGTAGGATCCTTCCACAGACACAGTCTATCAGGGAAACACAGGCTGTATGAGGTATGAACCAGGAACTGAACTGGCTGAGAGGCCCTGCAGACCCTTCCTTATCACCGCCTACCTCCTACACAGTATTCAGTGCTACCCAAGGGGACACAGTTTGAAAGACACAACTCAAGCTTAGCTTCCATCATCAGTGAAAAGATGGAGGCCCCGAGAGGTCAAGCAAGTTACTAACGTTACAGACTCCATAGAAGAGCAGAGAAGTATACTTGACTTGTCTTTCTCCTTCGCTCTCTTCCCTCAGTGTTTCCTGCCCAGTCCCCAAAAGGTAAATGGAAGTGCGTAGGGTTTCCGTGACTCCCAGGAGAGCCAGAAAGGACAGAAATATTTCACCTTCTTACTGCTGTTCCGTTTGCAGCCTATTTTCCTAGGTAGCAGGGTCCCAAGTTGAAGAACTAAAGATGGTTTCCTAATACTACACCTTGGGTTTCCAGAGCATCCACAGATCCTACTGTAGCTATGGAGTAACCTTTCTGATCCAGAGCTCTGTATGGCTCAGGAAAGGGAGACCTCTGCTCCCTGGAGGCTTAGTTTGTTGGAGAAGGGAAGGCTGCATTCACTCTGCACAGGAATGGTGAGAGATTGATTTCGTTTTACGTTTTAGAGACAGTTTCACATAGTTCAGGACAGCCTTGAACTCAAGATCCCCTTGCCCTAGTTCCCGGTGCATGGGGATTACAGGTGTACGCCACCGCGTCTGGCTCACGGTGACCAGTAGAAACTAGCCTTGTTTGTGAGTGATTTCCGGGTCATGGATGCCCTGAAGCACACAGCACGGAGACCCCTGTTCCTGGCGCAGAGGATAGAGTCTCACACCTGTTTCCCAGAGGTGGAACCAGGATCACCAGAGGATTAGATAACAGATGGGTGCCACACGCTAGACTCAAGGAGCACGGAGTCCTTTGAAGGACTTCCACTCTTGTTTCAGTGCATGGTCTTGCATATCCTTGGTGCCGCTGCCAAAACCCCAGCCTGCTGACAGCTTGGAATAGCAGGCCTGATTGTACTCAGGGAGTCATGCTTGCCTTTTAAAGTGACCTACATCTCCATGTGTCAACCACAGTGTCTCACAAGGTGGGACAGGGGCAGGCTTCAGTCAGGGAAGGCGGGCTGTATGCTATAACACGACGCCTGCCTGCTTCACCAATTTGAGCCTCTGAGTAGCTTATAGAAAATAAGAAGAATCCTGGGGATAGTGCTTTTTCTATGGGGTCTTTTGGTTGGAAACCTAACGATCTAAGGAAGTTTGGGAATGAGACCTAATTGCACAGCTAGACTCAAGCTGGACTGAGTCAGCCACTGGTGGTAGCCAAAACCTCACAGATGTAGTGAAGCTGCCATTTTTTGCTGTTCTGGGCTTGCTCCCTTCATTTTGATGGAGAATGTGCCCACGTTGCTCAGGGGCACTGCTGGTGACAGTGAGCAGTGGAGGCTCACTCTCGGCTTCTGATCTAGTTGGCAGTCACCCACTGAGCCCTGGTCAGCACCATGCTCGGCCCAAGGGATATAGACACATGCAAGATATAACTTGTGCTTTCATGGGACTTCACATCTACTGGGTAGAAGAGTACAAATCAAGGATTAAGAGCTGTGGGGTGGGGATGAGGCAGGGGATGGGTATGTGACTGGGTGTTCAGACCTTAGGACTGAAGCATTCAACTGGAGAGGGCAGGGTAGGCAGATTGGGCTGCCGTAGGGTAGGGCCAGAGGTGGACCATGAAGACCCAATGGGATAATTGGTTTGCCTGGGTATTGGAGGAGCTGTGGAGGCACTGGTTGGTTTCCCAAACTAGAGGTAAAGGGGCTAGGAAAAGACATAAACATTTGCTTGAGAAAGATCATGAGAGATCCAGCTGAGAAGTGCCAAGGAATATAGAAGGTGGATTCCGGACATTTTAGGTTCCCTAAGAAGGACAGTCCTGGGTATTTGGTAGATTTTTAGGTCACTCCCATCTCAGAAGGACAGATCCCTCAGCTGGTGCACAGGACTGATGACTGGGGTCAAAGTGCATGGATGTGGAGATTATGGCTCCGGCAGGGGGCGGTTAGGCGGTGAGCAAAGCTGTCAATGGGCCTGAAGAGTTCAGTTACAATAGGCTGGAAGGCTGATGGGACATTTGGATTGGAGACTCACGAGTTGGGTGCAACCTGCAGGAACCGATGAAGCCACCGGGAAGAGGAACAGCACAAGAGGAGAAGGCAGCTGAGGACAGGGCTTTAGGACCATTGATGAGTTTTGTACTGGCACAGAAATAAATGGGACCATGGCCAGGAAGGGGGCTGTTGGCTGGGAAAGCCCTCCCTGGGAGCTCCTACCTATGGGCTTGCCCCTTCAGCATCCTGCTAGTTGCCCCTGGAGCTCCAGGTCTGGGACCTTGGTCAGCCCTGTCTGTTTGTGTTGCAGCAACTGCCTGCATGTGGTGGAGCCCATGCCGGTGCCTGGCCATGATGTGGAAGCCTACTGCCTGCTCTGTGAGTGTAGGTATGAGGAGCGCAGCACCACAACCATCAAGGTACCGTGGCGGGTTTGGGGGCAGCATACGTGTGTCTCACGCCATGATTTCTGTTCTCCTTTTAACATCCCAAGGCCTAAAGCCGATAAGGGACCTGGTTTCCACCTTTTGGGTGGGGTGGGTGGGGTTTCTGACATCGCCGCAGGGCTCCTGAGCAGTGAGGGAGCTTTTACAACTGCTCGAGACTCCGTTTTCCCTCCAGAGCATCAGTTCTCAACCATCCTAATGCTGTAACCTCCTTAATACAGCTCCTCCTGTTGTGGTGAGCATCCCCCTCCCCAACATAAAATTATTTCACTGATGCTTCTGTAATTTCACTACTAATGTAAATACCTGATGTTCAGGATATCTGATATGTGACCCCTCCAAGGGCATCATGACTCACAGGTTGAGAACTGTGGCTCTAGAGAGAGGGCAGTGAGTACATCTCCTCAGGGTGCCTGACTGTCAGGATGCAGTGCGCGATATGAGTAGAGGTAGACTCCAAGGGAGCATGCGGGTTACCCTCCTTGGAGAAAGCCTCCGTGGCCGCACAAGGTATTGGACATTAAACTCCGGGTCTTTTCCTTTTCCCTAAACCTCGTCCATGTTAACCATCCGGACGAACCGAAGACAGAAGTAATAGATATGACCCGCTCTGGATATGGAGAAGGGTGCTACAAGGCCCTTGTCCATCCTTCTGTCCTAAGGCAGGCCTCAGACCTGTCTTGAGGCTGTGAAGCCAGCCATCCTCTGATAAGCAGAGAAATAGCGTCAGAAAATAATTCACCTGAGTTTAAAGATATCAAATTGGTCTTGGGCTCCTGCCTTTGAGGCATGTTTAGAGGGGAGCTAGTCTTCACACTGTTCCTCCTACCTGCCCTAGGGAGCTGTGGCCCTCTCTGGACTGTAACTCCATGTATTTACCCTATTTATGTGGAAAATGGCTGTCTGTTTCCCCCAGCCCTGTCAGGTTGTGAAGGTTGCCCTCTGTTCACCTTCCTGCCTGGGGGCAGCCTCTCTGGAACCTCTCCTGACTGGTGCTGAACTTCCTTCATAGGGCCTACCCTCTAGAGACCGTCTAGAGGCCCAAGACCTTCAGTTCAGAGTCCAGAGTCACCTCTTCCCTGTGTGGAAGGGAAGGTGCTCCCAGCATAGGGACTGCATCAGCACAAGCTCCGAATCCCTCTTAGTTTGCTCTACCCAGGAGGCCCAAGTGTGAGTGTAGCCTCCTTGCCCCATGTCGGTGTGGGCAACAGTTCTGAACGTGAACTGCTGCTGCCTCAGTTCAGGAGGAAGTGGGCCCAGCTGGGCTTGGCGTTTAACAGAGAATCAAGGTTAAAAGTCTTGAGGTTCTCTATTTTCTATGTGTATACATGTCCGGGTGGAGGCTGGGGTGAACTTCGAGTGTTTTCCTCAGTTGCTTTCTGCTGTGTCTTTTGAGGCAGACCTGGAGCTTACCAATTCAGCCGTTAGCCGGCTAGGAAGGCCCTGTGTCCACTCCACAGCACTGAGCGTACTAGCTCGCACCATCACATCTGCAATTTTTTTTTTTGAATGTGGGTTCTGGGAAGTTTAAATTGTAGCCTCATGCATGTAAGCAATCACTTCACTGACTGAGCCATCTTCTTGGCCCCCAATGTTGGTTGGTTGGTTGGTTTTTGAACCCCTTTTTACAGTCAGGGCCACTGCTGGGTCAGAAGCCAGCAATGGTTAGGCATTTGAGGTGTGGCCAGCAAAGCCAGGTCCACGTTTCGTCTCTGCCATTTTTATCAACCAGCCTTGGGTTCCAGTATGGTAATCACAGCCCATCTGGGCCATTTCAGGCAGAGAGGAGGTGCTTCTGTGGTCTTAGTAATTGAGGGATTAGTGACACGATAGAGAGACCTGAATGTCACATAGGGGCCACCCAAGAAGCCTCTAGTATCCACACTTCACACTGAATTAGTCTTATTTTTTTAAAATAATCCTGTTTTTTTTTTCTTAAGATTTATTTTTATTTTATATATGTGAGTACACTGTCACTGTCTTCAGACACACCAGAAGAGGGTATCGGATCCCTTTACAGATGGTCGTGAGCCACCACGTGGTTGCTGGGATTTGAACTCGGGACCCCTGGGAGAGCAGCCGGTGCTCTAACCACTGAGCCATCTCTCCTGCCCTGAATTAATTAGTCTTATTGAATCTGCCCTTTACACTTTTGTCAATTAGATTCATTTGGTCTGTGGTAGGGGTATGTGTCACAGCACACATTTGGAGATCACATAGAACGACTTATGAGAGTCAGTCCTCTCCACCATGTAGGTCCACCCGGTCATCAAACTTGGTGGCAGGCACCTTAATCTGCTGAGCCATCTTGCTGGCCTGCATCTGTCCTTCCCAGATGACACGATTTCTCTAGCTTAGGAGACTTCATATGTGGAAGATGAGTGAAGTGGTCATCGTCCCTCCCTCAGCCCTCAGGACGCAGCCTCTTGCTTTCCTCCCATGCATATTGTGCTAAGCGTGGACCAGCACACCCTCTCAGGACACAGGCCGCCGCCTCCCATCCTGCACCCACAGCGAGCCCAGCCTGGATTCCCAGGCTTACTCTTTTTGGTCTCTGTTCCTGGCCTCCTCAGCTGCTCCTCCCTGCCCTGACCTAGTTTCTCACGAATCTCTGTTCTTTGATATAGGCTCTTGTATAGTATAGCCGGATGACCCCTGCCTCTCACGTCACCTCAGAGTCTCTCAGCTCCCTAGCAGCAAGCTGTTGCTTCTGAAATCTTGGTGCCTACTGGAATGTCCCTTGTCACTGAACCATCTCGGAGCAGCACAGAGCCTGTGGCGTGGATCACTCCTCCTTCCATCCAGGCCCACACCACCTCCTAGTACCAGTCTCTGTTGATGGTCACTGGCAGCCAGGGTGGATATAAGACTAGAAACGGGTCTAATCTGGATGCTGGGTCTCTGAACAAGGGCTGATGTCTTCCGTAGGTCATTATCGTCATCTACCTGTCTGTGGTAGGGGCCCTCTTACTCTACATGGCCTTCCTGATGCTGGTGGACCCTCTCATCCGAAAGCCGGATGCCTATACTGAGCAGCTGCACAATGAAGAAGAGAATGAGGTAACCTTGGCTCCCTGGGCCAAACCCTAAAGCAGAGGTGCCCCTCCTCCCCGCCCCTGTCATCTTCACGTTGCTTTTCCCTGTCCATTTTCTCATACTTCACCAAGGTACAGCAGCACTTACCCTTTGCCCCCTCCATATGCAGTAGGCGGTGGCCCTGAGCGTCCCTGACACCTGGCACCAGGCAGCCTCAGTGCATGGCGTTACTAGGCTGGAGTTGAGTCAGGGTAGAGAAGGGCGATTCACCCAGGGCCTGCTGCACATAGGGACACATATGCTGCCTGCTCAGATTGGGGTCTAGTATACGGAGGACTCGGAGGCAGTGGGTTCCTTTGTACAAGCATCTGTCAAGCGCTTGCTCAATACAAAGCTTGGCCGTGGGAGATTGGTAGCAGGGGAGGACCTCATAGGCCAGAGGGCTTAGGCAGGTGGTGACCAGTGTGTTCAAATGAAGGATTTGGATTTCTTAGGATAGAATAGGATAGGAGTGGTGGCAAGTAGAGCTGCCCAGGGAGTCCAGTCAGATTAATGAAGGCCTTGAATGTCAGACTAAAGAATTCTACTTCATATGCCAGAACAGATAGGAAACACTATACCAGGCAGCTGTCTGAGGGACATCGTCCCTGCAGCCTCACTACGGAAGATACTACTGTCTGTCTGTGAGCAGAGTGGGAATTTGGTACAGGAAGCCAGGCGTGTCCAGATGAACACATGGTAGCAGTGTGCCTCAGCCACGGCCAACTGGTACCTGGGAGATTTCACTGAAGAAACCAGAAGATGGCTACCTTAAAGAAGAGAAAAACCATGGACCACGCCAGCAGCCTTCTGATGTTTATAGAGGAGAGCTTGGCTGGGGGACAGAAGGGCCCACCCACAGGTTGCAGTGGGAGATTTAGCAGAACTGTGCAGGCGTGTTCTTACAGTTTGATGATGAAGAGGAGGGCTTCCTTTTAATCTAGTGAGTTGTAGGTCGCTGGAGGTGACCAGGCCCAGGCCAACCGCCCAAGGCAATTACAGTTTGAGGGGTTTTAAAGTTCTACACTAGAGACAAAGGAAAACTCAAATCCAAGGGAGGACCCTGACACTTGGGGTCTGTGTGGAGCTTCTCAAGTGCTGGGGTCTGGGCCAGCCAAACAGTGAGGATAAGGACAGGCAGGCAGGCACTGGGAGCCTGCACCCCAGTCAGCCTCCTGCTGGCATGGATTTGGCCAAAGGGGGAGCAGAGGTGACGAGCCTCACCTCCCCTGGAGATGGGACGAGGGAGGAGGTGGCCCTGGCAGTTGGGTGGTCTTGCTTGAGAGGAAAGCTCGCTCATCTACCCAGTTATTAATGTGGAGTAATCGCAGGTCTGATAGGAGAGGGGGGATCACTAATAAACACGGGCGATTAGGGGTGAGGTGGTAATTGCAGTCCTGGCCGGGGGAATAATTGAGAGATGCAGCCGATGATTACATAGCTCGAGCCATGATTCCCGAGGAATGCATGGCTCTTGGGCATGGCCTTGCCGTGTCTCCTGCCATCCCATCCTAGGTGTGGAGCCAGGGGAAGGGTGGCTTGCCGTCTCTACGTCTGAGCCTGGGCCTCTCTTCCTACCGAGCATGTGGGGTCAGAGGAGGCTCTCCCTGCCTGCGGCTTCCCTGCAGTACTGCTGTCTGACCATATAAGGGGTTGCAGCCGGCAGCACTGGCAGATTTAAGTCAGAGCTTATGAGCTCATCCCCCGTCTGGAGAGGACAGGTAGCAGGACACTGCCCATCTCCCACCCAAGGTTTCTAGGGGTCGTAAAGTGACGTATTTAGTTTCTCGGAGACTCTGATCTGAAGTCAGCTTGCTCTGCACGGTCCCAAGCTCCAGGGTTGGGAGTGGTGGGGGATGGAGGGGCAGGAAGAGTCTCATCCAGTACCCTCAGAGTGGGCCAGAAAACACTGTGCTCTCATTACATGGCCTTCTCTGCTCCGTCCCCTGGCTTCCGGTGGTTCTGCATGGGGTCCAGGCGTAGGTGCCTGGCTCACAGCTCCCATTCTCTCCTGCTGTGTTCTGAATCCTGCAGGCGGGACTGTGCGGGGAGATTTACTAAGACCTTTGGCCTGTGCACAGGCTTCAGCCCCATGACAGCCGAAGCTAGATGACTGGGCCAGATGACTTTGAGGGGTGACAGTCTTTGGGGAATGGGGTTACTTTGGGAAAAATCATCTTTAAGGCCCTAAAAGAGGACTTTTTAATCTATTTATTATATCCAGTGTTCTGCCTGCATACATATATGCCTGTGCACCAGAAGAGGGCGCCAAAATCCCACTACAGATGGTTGTGAGCCACCATGTGGTTACTGGGAATTGAACTCAGGACCTCTGGAAGAGCAGTCAGTGCTCTTAACCCCTGAGCCATCTCTCCAAATGTCCCCAGGATGACATTTTTAGTAAAAGAGGTCCCTGTGTCAGGGAAGGCTTCCTAGCAGAGGGGGACTTTGATTGCAGCTCTGAGGGCTGATGGGAGAGAGTAAGCACTGTACCTCGTCAGCGGAAGCCGGAATGGCCTTCTTACAGGGCCTGAGACTGGAGTGGTGAGGGACAGACTGTTGCCCCCACAATCAGCCCCAAGAAGGTTTCCACAGCTGCCTTCTAAGTGGCTGTGAAGCCATGGCCTCTAGGCTGAATAGAGGCCTGGGCAGTGTTTGCCTAAGGAGAGACCTCCCCTGACCTAAAGAAACTTAACTTTCAGCTCAAAAAGGGAAAGTTGGCGTAAGCCTTAGGACTTCCTTGAGATGTCACGTGAGCCTATACCGCCAATGACCTCAGAAAGAACAGTGTCTGGTCCTCAGGGACTCCCCTTTCCCACACCCAGGAGCCTGGGGCCCAGGTAGAAGTGAAATTTGATAGCCAGTGTTTGTTAGGTTTGAGGGTCTCCTGGGCTCCATCACCCCAAGTCTTGTAGGTAGGAGCTCTCCTGCCAGGGGCCAGGGGCCTCTGGCAAAGAAAGGGAGGTTCCCCCCCACAGCGCAGCCCAGTCCACAGAGGGAGATGAAAGCCTGTCGTGCTCGTGCTCCCTTTGAAAACGCTGGCAGAGCCTCAGTGGGCCTGGCTGCTGGGCGCTGCCTCCCTGGATTCCAGTGGCATTAGACCTAATCCCCAGGCTCAGACGCCCTTTGAAAGGAGGAAGCCAGCATGTTTGTGGGGACAGAAACGGCAACAGAGCTGTTTCAGATGTACAGAGCTGGCCCCCTTTGAAGAGGGAGAAATGAGGGTTTCTCCTGAGGCTCTTGCTGTCTCTGCCACTCGCCCCAAGCTCTGACAGGGTCTTCAAAGTTCTTACCCCAGTGGGGGCAGTGCATAGAGTTAGTTCTGAGACTCCTGTGGAGGACGGTGCACAAGGAAACCAAAAGAGCTAAGGGTGATGGGAACTAAGGGCATGGAGGGCCAGCAGAAAAGAATACTAACATCTCTGAAGAATGGCCGCCCTTCCTGTCTGTGCGTGGATGGCCATATGTGCTAAGAAACCTGGGTGCTCTGGGGCTTGGAAAACACTGCTCCACACTGTTCAGATGGCCTCCTAACCCTGATAATAGAATAGAAAGATGTGCTGTTCCACAGATAATTCTAGAACATCTGGGACTGGACTGCACAGTCCTTGAGAGTGGTCCTGGTTGGGGTCCCAGCTCTGCCACTCACTGCCTTGCCACTGATCTTAGGGTATGGTTTTCTAAGCCTGGAATAGACAGAGTAGCTCTTGCCTGAGGGCTGCTGTTGGGATCGTGCACTAAAGGCTTTTGCAGGCACTGGGATGCTCTTTCCTAGAGAGGTGGGCCTCTGGCCACAAGTAACCTGTAGTAACTCTGGGGTGAGTCGAGCCTGCTTCTCTGGTCATCCAAATGATTTCCTCTTGGGAAAAATCAAGCCAAAGACAGAAGCAACTGAGTCCTAAGATCTGGGGTGTGAGCAAGTTCAAATGTGGTCCCATGAAGCTGGGTGACCTTGGTTTGCAAGGCAATTTCTCCCTCAGAATCTAAGTTTCATTGTGCTCAAGATGGAGGGGATATTACCCATTTTCCACAGGAACCTGTGAATACGCCTGTTAAGTGCCTGGGGAAGATCCTGGGGTAAAGTGGTGTATGCTTGTCAGGGTGACATTGGTCTGGTTACCTGGGGAGCCATCTATATTCAGCCTCCATTGTGAGAGGGGCTTCATCCACCCCCTGCCCTAACTATCCCCTGCCTCCCTGCATTCCTCAGCCCCAGCCCTGATGGGAGAAGAGGGGTTAAAGGAAATGACTTTCCTTGCTGCCCCACTCCCATCCCCATTCCCCTGCCAACTCCAGTGCTGAGCAGGCAATCATGAGGGTCTTCTTGGGAATAGATGTGGGTGGCTACTCTAATACCTTTTAATCAGACCATTAGCCGTGGGGACGTAGAAGCTCTCGAGAGCAGCGCTTTCCCACTTGAGAGCTGTTTGATGAGACTTCATCTGAGCGCTCCCAAGTGGAGCTGTAGTAATGTGGAGTTACAACACATTCCCTTAATGCTCTGCCCTGGCTCTGTCAGTCCCCATTTCCTCACACACCCTAAGAGCAGAGCTCACCCTCTCACCCACTCCAGCATGTCCCAGATGACCACAGGCCTGCCCTCCCTGGTTACACCCTAGCATTTATTAGCCAGAACCCTCCCGGGCAACACTGTACCTAGAAGGGAGGGGAACAGGAGTGTGGAAGAGAGAAGCCCTCGAGCCCCCAAAGCTGGACCGGGGTCCTGGTGGGACAGCTGTTACCCAGGCAGGCAGATCTTTGGTGCCCACCCCAAACCCCACAGTCACACTAAGAGTAGTCTGAGCCGAGCTGCAGTCTTCGCCTGCGCAACTTAGGCAGCACAGCCAGTCTGGGGAGGAGCAGAGTGAGGTGGTGGTGTAGGCCAGGATGACTACTGAGAGGCATCTCCCCTGACAGTAGTCTGCCTGCCTTGCCCCCTTCTCTGCTTCAGTGGATTCCCAAACCAGCATTCGAGACTCCTTGTGTTGACCTTGAATGCTTCCTATCTCCAGAAGCTGACAGAGTCTCTGTACTTGTTGTGTCCTTGAGAACACCTCAGTCTCCATCCTGTGTTAGAGAGATTGGTTCTAACCCACCTAAGACCATGTGGGAGTCAAAGCTGGGTGTTTTAGAGCGAGCACCACTGTGCTGAACTCCCAGGGAGAAGACCACTTGAGTGCCAGGCCACTTAACACATGGGTCCCCCTGACAAACACATCTAGTAGTCACACTGTGCACTCAAGCACATTAGATCACTAAAGGAGTATTGTGAGATGTGACTAGGATTTTTGTACCGGTTTGCTTTTTCAGTTTGGTCATGTTGCTAGAAATCATCCCTACAGCCACATGCATGATTAGCTAGTGCTTTATTTACTAGAGACCCAGGCCTAGCTCTTTAAACACGGTCTATCCTGAGACAGCATGCCACTAAGTGGTTCCTGCTGGCCTTGAACTTGCTGTCCTTCTATTTCTATTTTCTGGGTAGTTTGGATTATGGGCCTGGGCCTCACCTGCTGCCAATGATGCCCCACTCAAGAGTCTTGAGCGTGGGCTCCTAGGGGACCATCTGTAAGTCACCTTAGAAACAAGTGAGCTCTAGACGAACTGAACTGCCCAGCACTGTGCTCCAAGGGTAAGACTGCTGCAGCCCTTTGCATCCCGCCGCCTCTCTGCGCGGCCAGCCTGTCTGTACCTTCCCGCTCTGCCCTTCTCTCCACCCTGGCAGCTGTGCAGTGACAGAAGCCATGCCAGCTCGGGGCATTAGAAGCCAAGTTGCATTTACTGGGCGGCTCTGGGCTTAGAGGGTTGCGCTAATCCTTTAAGAGATGTGTGGCAGGAGATGAGAGGCGGGGAGAGCAAGGGAGGAAATCCCCGTGGGCTGTGGGCCTGGCCCTCGGCTCTAATTCTCCCCCAAAGATCAGCTCCGGGTCCTGCAGGAAATGCACGGGCTCTGGAGCTTCAGAGGCAGAGGAGTGATAATTAAGAGAAGACTGACGACAGAAGTGAAGTGGGTCTGAGAGCAAAGGGGAAGGGGGACAAGGAAACCGGGAGAGGGAGAGAGTGCACAGAGCTGCGGAGCAGGGGGCTGACCAACCTCACAGCAGGCCCTGGAATGGGAATGCTAGGGTCGAACCCTAGACTGCCACCCTCCTGGACTCTGAAGGATGTCCCATCTCTTTGTTTTTAGGAGAAGCAAACTCTGCACGCATGGGCGGGCGTGCGTGCGTGCGTGCGTGCGTGCGTGCGTGCGTGCGTGCGTGCGTGCGTGTGTGCGTGCGTGCTTTCACCTACCCTCTCCAAGAGACGCTATCGCTGTGATCTGTGCTGACTCCTTTAAAGGCCCCATAGCCAGACCCTGGTCCTGGCCTTCTTGTCCCCAGTAGGACAGAGAGGAGGCGTGCAAACAAGTACCTGCCCTGTGCATTTGGGTACATAGTTCTTGGCCAATGTACACGAGGTCTTGAAGCCAATACTCAGTCCTTCTCCTGAGACTTAGGAGTGGACCCATGGTGGGACCTAGACCTGAGACAGCTCTACTGGAGTAACTAGGGCCCCAGAAATGTTCCTGACTCTTAATGACACTAAGGCTTTCTGGCTAGGCACACTGCTGAGGTCTTCAGACGACAAGGCAGAGCCCTCCTGGAGCGCAGAGCCCTCCTGGAGCCCACAGCCCTTGGGGAATTCGGACTTCAGAAGTGCTCACGGGACACTTGGTTCCACGCCAGACATTAAAGATCCAGAGCCCCGACCCATCCGTCCTCGTTTCCGATCATTTCCTTTCTCTTCCAATGCAGGATGCCCGCTCCATGGCTGCCGCCGCCGCATCCATTGGAGGACCCCGAGCAAACACCGTCCTGGAGCGGGTGGAAGGCGCTCAGCAGCGATGGAAGCTACAGGTGCAGGAGCAGCGGAAGACGGTCTTCGATCGACACAAGATGCTCAGTTAGATGATTGCCATGGCAGTGTCAGGGACCCAGACCTCGGCTACCAGCTTCTGGGGCAGTCTTCCCTGGGTCTTCCCTTCAAATGCCCGTGGCATTTGTCCTTCTCCCTCTCTCTAGAAATGTACTCGACTGTTATAACTAGGGAGTGGGATTGGGTCTTTGGTCTCTAGTGTCTCTGTAGGTCTCTGGGGTAGAAGGGAGGGAAAGGAAGGCAGAAGAGAACAGAGATGGTTGAGACGGCCACACAATTGGTGAAATTCCTCCCTCCTGTCCTCGCCGTTCCTCACAGCTCCACATCTTAAGGATGTTTATAGCTCTTTGGGAGACGGAGCTGTGCCGTCAATAGCTCGGTGGGTGCGACGAAAGTGTGACCCAGCCCTCAGCCTGTGCTCTACGATGCCGTGGCCCCCATTCCCACTTTTCCAGTGCCAATACTTTAGCTTGGCCTGGCCCCAGCCTCAGGAACTGTTATGGTGCCACTGAGCCCATGGTCATCTCCAGAGTCCACCTGGAAGCCTGCTTCCCTCTCGGCTCCTGGTCCACCCGTGCATGGCAGTGCCCATGCATGCTGGCATACTTAGCAGCTGTCACCTAACCCCCATCCCAGGAGGCCGTGGGGCCTCCCACCTCTCCCCAGTGACTGCAGCTACTGAGCCCTCAAGTTGGACCATAGGACACAAGGCTGTCAGGGGACCCGAGTACCATGACTCCTGTCCTTGGATGACCTCTTGTCCCTGAATTTCATTGTACCATGCATGGAGAGAAATGTTTGTCTTTCTGTTGTCTGTACATCAAAGAAGCCATTAAATTGTTTTATTTCTCAAATGCTCTAGATCTCAAGGGAGATGGGGAACCATGAGAAAGTGTTCTGCAAGTGGTCTGGTTAGGCGCGCTGTCCCATATGGGGGGACAACACGTTGTCCTAGGTGGACTCAGATGTAGGCAGAGCTTTGCAAAGCCAGAGTGGACTCTTGCCACCTGCGGAGGAAGGAGGCACAGTAGGGCGCTGCCTGTGTGTGCGCACCTCACAAGGAGACGGTAGGAGTCGTGTTTACCTCACCTTTGAACTGCAGAGTGGCCACCTGATATCACCCATACCCTCTAGGACCATTAAATGGTATTCCTTACAAAATGTCCCATGCAGAACCCAGATAGAGGAAGAATGAAGAGGGTAGGCAAGAAAAATGTGCCCTAAAATAGTCAGAAGCTTCCAGAGTGGCCGCTTAGCAGAGTCCAGCCCTGCCTCAGCTCAGGCCTACATGTGGATGATGGGGGCACATAGGAAGTGCCTGTAAAGAGCTGTGTATTGAATCACAGTTGTTGCTCTCTGGGGTTTTCCCTTTGAACGTGCATTGAAAATGTCTGGGAAGCCTTTGGTTCTTTGTGAGGGGCTGAAGACAAGAGAGCAGTCTGAGTTGGAAGTTTTAGTTTTTCAAGGACTGCTAAAGTTCTAAGAATCAGGAAGATGGGAAGGGCTAAACATGCAGACGGGACTTCTAGAAGGACCTGGACTCAGCTGATTCTGAGATCCTAGAAGTTGTCCTTAACTGGCGTGCAGTCCCAGCTGGGGCTAAGGGGAGGCATTTGATCATGAACGCAAGGCCAGGGCAGGACCAGTGTTGATCACATTTCTCTGCTGCTAGTTAGCCCGGTGTCTTCTGAGCCCCTCCCAGGACTTATCACTCATTGGGAATCTTGAGGTTTTATCCTCTTGTTTCATAAAAGAAGCTGATGGGTGCATTTACTTATCAATACCTCATCTATAACCCGGAGTCTGGAATTGCTAGACCCACTGCTCTACCTGGAGGAGACCTTGAGTGCCGTGAGTCCCGGTAACTGCAGAGCTCTGCCCAGGATTTGTTGTGAATTAAGCAACCAATGCTAGCTAGAAATCAGTCTCAGCGTAAATAAGTTCAGTATAGGAAAATTCGTAAGATTAGAAATGTGTTCATTATATAAGGTTTCAATGTATCCAAACATCTAATTATATTAGAGTTTCACATTTAAAAAAACAAGCTGACTTTCAGGCATGGATTCCAAAGTACATGTCATTGGCTGTGCCTCTTGCTTCCAGAGGAGAAATGATGTAGCCAAGAATGGGAAAGACCTGGAGACGGCATTGTCCATTGTATCTCAGACGATGGGAAATGAGCAGCACTTTAATGTCCTGTTCAGAAATGACCTCATCTATCCCACTAGCAGCTGTCGTGCAGTGCCTCGGTCCTGTCTAGAAGAACGGCTGGATAGTTCCACCTTGGAAACTGAAGCCTCCGTTTAGCTACCCATGGGTAGAGGCCGGTCACAGGGAAGGGGATGGAGGTGGAGGCCAGTGGCTTCCTGTGGCCTATCACTGTGTTCCTCACTAGGTCAAGGGCATTATCCTTGCCCTTCTGTTTCCCGGCATCCTTCCTCCCACACTTGCTGGCAAAACCAACACAGCCCAGCCCAACTGCTCTGATCCCTTCCTGAGTCACTTTGGTTGCTGCAGTAAGAAGCTAAGTGGGACCATTCCCGGTGTTCCCTGCAGAGCCATCCAACCTGTCTTGAGGTCACCAGTCTGTATGGGGAGGCCACCTTCACTGTGCTCTAGAATGCTTCAAGAAAACCAGGTCACTGGGTGTGACCTGAGAATCCCCCGCCCTGCATCTGTAATTTTTTTTTCAACCATTCTCCTCTTGACCAACTTAACTGTGGTCAGTTCAAAACCAGCCCATGCACAGAGGTTCCTGGGAGCCTCACTGTCTCCTCACCCTCATCTGCTATCCCTCCCTTTCATGAAGATATTGACCTTGATAGGGTCCAGGTCCAGCCATGGCCATAGTGTGGTCTCCTCGCTGTAACTGCCTGCTGCCATCCCTTTCCAGTCACCCATGGTGTGACTTCTGTAGGCTGACCTCTGACCTCCCCCTGACCCCTCCCCCGGAAACAGTTCCCAGCAGACTCAGTGGCTCTGCAGTTGCCAGTCGTAGAGAATGTTCCCAGTCACCACCTTTCCCTTCCTGTCTGCTTCATTTGATGCCCTTGATCCTCACTCCTTCACGGAGTTCTACACCTTGGCCTCCTCTCTCACCATCCCCTCCCATCTGAGTAGTGCCATTTCCCAGACCTCTGTCCTCAGCCAACTTGGCTCAACCGACAATTTAAGTCAGAAGTCCTCTACTCCTGGCGTTCCCTGGTGTTGGTCACAAACTCAGATCCCGGGATCTGCCTGACCCCGGGCTCCTGACTTGTCTTTCTGGCTGTCCGATGGAGCAGTCCTCTGGGTACACCAGTGCCTGTTCAAAACCAGCACGTTTAGGATCAAACTTACCTTTGCCCCAGATTGTCTCCTTCACAATCTTAATCGGCGGTGCCCCCGGCCACCAAGCTGTTCAAGCCAGTAACCTGGGGGTTGACAGTTCTTGATGGAACTCTGATATCCAAACCCAAACCAACGTTACCACCAGATACTCCCATTGTCTGTCTCTCCCCTCCCGGCCCGATATCACTGACCAACGTCATCATTTCTCATCACTGACCATTCTTGTGAGGAACCGCCAGAGAGCATGCTCACAATCCGGTCATGTTACTTTCCTGATTCAGAATGACTAGGGTGGCAGGGTCCCTAAGGCACAGGAGTGTTTAGTTGAAGCCACTGTCTGACTGCCTCTCCGGCCTACGACCCAGAAGAGTTGCCACTGCGTTGTGCCTATGTAAGTCCTAGGCAGAGGGGGCGCTGGGCAGGCCCTACAGAGAGACACTTACCTTTGGGTGTCAGGTCCTAGGTCCCACAGGCTACAATCCCGAGGTACCCTCTGGGGCTTTTATTCTGGCCAGAAGGCCTGAGCAAGAGCTAACTTAAGTGTCCCATCAGCCCTCAACTGATTCGCACTATTTCACAGGGTTGAAGAGCGAGCTGAGCTGGAGTAACCAAGAGGTACAAGAAGGATCCCCCAAGCTTGAGCTTGCTGCCTTGTTAAAACTCTACATCTGCTTCCCAAGGTGCAAGCCCTCCCTCCACAGCTCTGGGAGTCAGTAGGCAGAGGGGACAGTGGGCGTCAGTT
This sequence comes from Rattus norvegicus, assembly GCF_021556685.1. Taxonomy (NCBI): domain Eukaryota; kingdom Metazoa; phylum Chordata; class Mammalia; order Rodentia; family Muridae; genus Rattus; species Rattus norvegicus. The sequence continues at coordinate 50,052,006 of NC_141546.1, forward strand.
GAGCTCAGCTCTACCCCTTGGAGCCAGTCCCCATGTCTGTGGTAGCAACATAACCAGTGTCCAACCTATGATCTGCATTTGTCAAAGGATGCCAGCAGATGGTCCAGGTAGAAGTCTCCTTATGAGATCGTCCTTTCACTTGTAAAGCCAGTGGGGAGGTTAGAGCATAATACAGCCCAACGTCCGGGTGCACGTCTCTCTCTAACATTCAGGAACCAAGCAGCTTTGAGCTGAATCTAAAACTCTACATGTTTGACCAGTAAGATGGCTCAGCACTTGCTTGCCAGGCCTGACGGCCAGAGTTCAGTTCCCCAGGTCCTACATGGTGAAAGGAGAGAACAGACGTAAGTCGTCCTCTGGCCTCCACATGTGTTCCTTAGCACACATATACATGCAAACATACACACATAAATAAAACTTTAGAAGCTTTCCATGTACTCATCTATGGGTATGTGCATACAATTCTCAATAAACAAGCCCCAGACTGTGTCCCATGAATGCCCACAATTATTATCTGACATGAAGGGTAGTGAATAATAGAAATTTAATATATTAATATTTTTAGAACATACCATTCCGGGGCTTTTTGTCCCAGAACAAACACCTTATAACAAACAAATAAAATGTTCTACCAGCCTCACTTTCCTCTGCCCTAGTTGTAAGGACGGGGATGTTGATGCAAAGACCCTTAGTCTGACCTTCCAAGTGGGCACACAGTGGGTGTGGGTGGCGACCGTTCATATCACTACAACAACTGTTCAGCATGGTCTCCTGTCACTGTTGCCAGAGACTCCCAGCCACCAGACCATCTTGACCAACCTTCAGCTAGCTAGACCACCCCACTGGTTCAGAGTTTCCCATGGCTGGAATGCTCTCCCAGACAGAACCTGGGGGCAGGCAAGCCCACGGATGCTAACTCGGTCTAGTAACTAACTAAGCATGCAGGAACACAGGATCAAGGCTCTAGTCCTATCATCAGCTCTGCTGATACTCACTCTGTGACCTCAGGCAAGGGGAGCCTCCTCACTGACCCCCTCTTTTCCAGATGGCTACAGAGCCTATTAAACTTGCCCGTGGTTTCCCAAAAGGTCAGTTCACACGAGTGAGGTGATCTGAGTAAGGTGCTTGCAATAATGCACTTCGCTCGACTGCATGGGAGTGAGCATGTGTCATGGCTGGTAATAGGCTCATGACACAAAGGATGCTGGGAACGAGCAGCAGACATTGTGGAAGCAGCCTATGCTAGCAACGCAAGTTTGGAACTGCTGACATCTGGTCCCTTCAGAGCTGACACCTGTCAGCGACTTGCTCTCTTCTAGGTTTCTATCTCCTCGTTAAGGAAATATAGGGTGAAAGAAACCAGCAGAGAGCTTCCCAATGTTGGGCTTCTAGTGTGATACAGGGGCAGCTCAGGCCAGGCCTGGAGGGACCTATACCAGACCTGGACCTTTTCCAGCCCCATTGGACACTATGGAGTAGTAGCTGCACCAGACACAAAGCCAGGCTCTAACGCCCAATGCAGACTCTTCCTAGCATGCAATCTCGGGCAGGTCAAGCTGCCTTCCCCGAGTTAACTGAAAACTGGCAGTCCCATTTCACTGGGTACTGTAAGAGGACAGTGAGTGTTGTGTGCACATACACACATGCACATGAACGTACACGTGCAAAGGGTCTGGGATGTAATAAGCCTTTCAGTATGTATACCTGCCATGTTATTCTCAGCACGTCTATGCGGTGGGGGTTGGGGCCTCCCATTATGACTGGGAAGGGTCCTTTCCTGGCTTGCAGCCTTTGCCTAGGCTCCCATCTGTAGAGAGGCAGTGTGGAGTGAAGGTGAGGCTGGAACACAGGTCTCCCAGATTCTAGCCTGTGCTTCCTCTCTGGCTGGGCTGCTCTCCTCAGCCAGATGTGGGCTACATGCATGTCTCCAGGCAAACTTCTTTTCTCTCTTTGGGCCATTTTCCTCAAGGAATCCTGAGGACAGTAGTCCAGGCAACCCGATGGGCTCTGCTGTTCTGGCTTTGGATAGTTCTACAGATGCACCACCCTCTCTGTGTTCTGCAGTCCTGTGCACTTCCAGTTGTGCAAAGACAAAGCCAATCCCTGCTGCCGTCACCATCACCATCACCAACAACCACCACCACCACCATCACCACCATCACCACCATCATCACCACCACCACCACCACCACCATCACCACCACCACCACCACCACCACCACCACCACCACCTTGGAACAGCCTTGGAACTGTCCTAGAGAGCCACTGCAGCTCTATACCCCTCAGTCCGGCCTAGGAGGATCTGGTAATCATCAAACAGCCCCAGCCCTAACAGGTACCTTGAAAGTCACTCTAGAATCATCTCCATTAAACAAAGGACACCCACCCACCCCACCCCCGTGTGTTCCCTCTGCATAGCTTGTAGTGTTCTTCCTAAAACCTCACTTCTGGGCCACACAAGCATCTCCCCCTGACCCCTCAGATGGGCAGAGCTTGGAGGACTTCATGAGGCTTTCCCTAGGCTCCAGCCCCAGCTCTTGCCCAGGCTCAGAGCAGCCAATCACAGCAGAACAGGAGTGGCCTATCCCCTTCCCAAGAGCCCCCTCCTCTCCTCCCTCCCTTTATGGGTGTGTCGCACACACTGAAGCTTAGTCAGGTGAAGTGTACCTGGTTCCTAGTGCGTGGCAGTGCAGCTGAGCCAGAGGCCAAGGGAGATGCATAGAGGCACACGGGCAGCTTGGAATTCCTGCAGTCACCTGGAGTCCCAGGAACCCCTGGCCAGGAGCAGCAGTTCAAACAGTAGCAAAGATCTAACCCCAGGCAAGTAGCTGATAACTGTGTGATGGAGACTGAGGGATGTGTTTCATCCTGAAATAGAGTTGGAGGGGGTGGGGGGGCTCTGTTTACTTAGGGCTTAGTCACCCCCTCACAGCTCGCCTACCCAAAGGAGAAGAAATAGAGCTAGGCCACCTGCCGGGGGGAGGGGGTTTGCAGCACCCACCTCTGTGTGTGTGTGTGGGGGGTGAGGGTGGGATTAGATGTGCTGGCAGGGACAGCGCCACCAGCCAGTGTTTGTCCATGGGCCTGCCCCGTAGAGAGCCCGCTGGGGTTGGCTGAATGCCTGGCAGTGCCTAGAGATCACCGTGGGTTTTCTTTATAGACACTGGCTGGGACGCGCTTTCTTGGACAGAAGCTAAAATGGACAGAAGGGATTAAATAGAGGAGAGAGCCCTGACCTGGGTCTGAACGTGAGAGCTGACCCCATGAAGCACGGGGAAGCTGTAAGGGGGCAAGGCTTTTTGAGCTGACTTGTGAGAGCTTAAATCCCAGCTTCATAGCTCGGCAACTGTGTGACCATGGGTTTGCTTCTTCACATCCCTGTCCCTTCGAGCACCTGTGACAGGGTCAGTCGCTGCTGACTCCCAGTGCTGCTGTGAAAGTAAAACAAGTGTTCGGCGTTCAGCATAGCGGGAAATGCTTGGCAACTTTTAACACTGAGGCTTGCTAGATGTACAGTCTCCTTGAGGCTAACTTTAACTCTCAGGTCCTCAGCTCCCCCAAGTCTGTAAAGTGGGGTTAAAAAGCTACTTGGAAGGGAGCTTGAGGGGATTAAATAAATTGCTAGCACAAGGTAGGTGTCCAATAAGCAGCCACCCTCCTCTGTGATATGAGCCGGTGGTATGCCGGTGGACAAGGTAGATTTCCTCCCCCTGACACCTAAGGCCTTTTTCCGGGAGGCAGAGATTGCGTGGTGATTTTTATCTTCCCAGGACCTGGGACCTCTGCACATCCGCTCCACTTCAGACATTAGGTTACAGATGTGGCTCACAAGAGTGTGTGCTTGCCACATCAGCTCAGTATCATGTGCTCAGGAAGAATACAGTCCTCTCCCCTGATGCAGGCTACTTTCTGGGCACTCCAACCTGTCAGGAACAGTGGTGGGCCCTACAGGAGGGAGCAGTGCACAGGCTGGCAGTCTGCATTCTCTAGAGAGATCGGCATGCAAAACTGTGCAGCAAAGTCAGTAGGCATGCGAGAGTTCCCCACCAGTGACCCAAACGGACTAAGACGAAGGAGAGACCGGTGGACAAAAGCTTTGAGGAAAGAAAAATAATAAAAAACAGACAGAGAAGGTACCACAGACAAAGAGACGGGTCCCAGCAGGAGGAGGAGAAGGGGGGAGGAGGAGGAGGAGGAGGAGGAGCCGTGAGTGGGTGGGTGGGTAGAGAGGGGAGTGGCTAATGTCCCTGAAAGGGAACATCCCATGAACACAGGCTTGGAGGAGAGGACCCAAGGATGGGAGAGAAAAGGAAGCAAACAGAGCAGCATTGTAGTATAGCTATGGGACTGTGTGAGGGAGGAGGATGGTCGCAGAATCCTGTGTTCCAAGCAAGGGAATCCAGACCACAGGAGGTATCAGTTATCTCTCTGGGGTCTCAAGTTATGTTTTAGACGGATAAATCTGGGGCATCCAGAGCCTGGACACCAGTTTCTGCCCCATCAACAGCAGCTGCTGATTGATTACTGAGCACTCAGCCAAGCAGCCCTCAGAGGCCTGGCCCAGGGGGCAAACACTGGTGCTAGGCCCCATCCAGAAGAAGAGGCCCAAGACTCACTCATGCTCTGAAAGCCGGGAAATGCCAAGGTCAGATTCTCAGCCACATCTGGCTAGTTCCAGAACCCCAGGTCCTAAATCGTGGTAGGAAGGGATGAGAAAGGGAAGGAGGCAGATCAGAGAAGTCAGTATCGTCGTGGGGGAATGAGGAGGTGATGACATCAGCCATCGTGAAGAGGATAAAGTGGTGGCAGTTGGGAGACTAGGGTAGCTGTCTAACCTGATCTCAGATCCTGGTTCGACTAACCTCCTTTTCCTCTCATGGAGGACACTGAAGACAACATAGTTCGATCGTGACATAAACACCAGAGTGAACACAGCAGGGAGTGTCCCAGGTGCTCAGTCATATCTGTCTGACCCTTCCTTTCAGCTACCTCAGCCCATTGAACCCTGGAGCACCGAGTCACTTTCCGCCTATGAGTTCTGAGTCTGATGTTTTCCCTAGGAAACTTCAAAGCTTGTCTCCATGGTCCCCAAAGGTTTTCCCCTGGTGAAATCCTGCAAGGATTTATGGAAATCCTTTATGGAAATGGACATGGGCTTCCTTTTTCCTCTGTCCTCTGGATTGGCAATGAGATGGACCCCATTGAGCTGCTCCCTATGTGAGCTGAGCCCTGGGATCTAGAGCAGGACCCTCAAAGGAAGCCATGGTGAGGACAGGCAGCTCTCTCGGGCAATATCTCAGCCCCTGGCTCCCGCTTGTGGGCTGACTATTCTGCACCAGGGATCCCATTTATGGGATCACAGCAGATTTCTTCAGCAGAGCTGCCCGCTGCACCCTGACCACCCGTCACTGTCCAAAGGAAGGTTTCTCGTCTGCGTAGCCTTTCTTCGAGATCAGTGTGATGGAGCCCAAAGTCTTCCTGAACACCGTGGGGTGGCTCTCAGGACAGGGGTCACAGCAACGCGGCAGGGTTGGTTGGATGAGCCATTGTGTATGAAATGCTCTGTCACTCTTTTGAGTCTCAGACTTGCTCACTCTCCTGGGCTCATAAAGGTTCTTCCCTGGGCTGGCTAATGACAGGCTTGTTCCAGGACACATACAAGTAGGTCCCCTTGATTCCTAGTTATGATTTAATCATCATAGTGACCTCTCTCTGTCTGCTCTCCTAACTGATAAGACAGTACCTATCCTGTAGTGAGAATTAATGATACACGCACACACACGCACATACACACAAGATAGATAGATAGATAGATAGATAGATAGATAGATAGATAGATAGATAGATAGATATTGTTTAGAGTAGAGACTGGCACGGAAGGTCCTGGCTTCCAGTGTTAGCTATTATTGTAGGGTCTGGGCATGTTCCAAATTCTAAGTTGTCGCTGGTTCCTGAGTCAGCAGGCCATTGTTGCTGTGGGTGAGTCTATCAGGTCCCTTGATGATAAACTGAGGACCAGCGTTTCCCAAAGCTCAGCGCAGGCTTGAAAGGACATTGGAAAAATGGCCCCAAACTGAAGAGAGGATGGTGCCTGGTGGGTGGCTGCTATGAGGGACGACATCGTAAAAGCTAAAGATGGTATTCCCTTGACATCAGTCTGGAACCTCCATTTGCAAAATGGCTTAGCCAACTTCCTCCTCAGGTCATCAGTTCCTGGGTGCATCAGACACACAGTGCTGCCCACGTGTCCTAGAAGCTAAGAGTAGGGCTCGAATGTAAACACGGGATGCTTCCCTTTCTACCATGTGGGGCGGCTTATTCTCTCCTCTGCTTCTCTTGAACCAACCTGCCTATTCCAACCATGCGACCTTGTGTTACTTAGCTACTCTGTGCCTCAGTTTCTTCATCTGCCACTAGGGGTGCTATCAGTTCTGACCCTGAAGGCTTGGAGTAGCTCTCCGCACGCTTAGAACAGCGCCGAGTACGTGGGTGAGTGCTAGGTGTGTATACAAGGCATAACTACTGCCATGTGGTCCTGCCCTCCTCTGAGGTGAAGGGCAGCTAATCACTCTTGCCGGCACCCAGCTCACACAGAGCTCCTCAGAGGAGCTCAGGGGACATTTGTGGGGGCAGGTTGACAGACAGATCAGACCTGAGGCGGGAATTGGGACTTAATGTGCAGAATTTCCCTTTATGAGGCTGTTCAGGCAGGTGTGATTCTGAGAGCCGTTAGATATGGCATCAGGGTGTTTGCCAGCTTCCATGAAGATAGTAGGCATCACCACCCTGAGCTGGCTCATAGCTACCACCAGAGGCCCTAGAGCCCTTGGAAGTTCTACCCTGGGCCATCTGCCTTACTGACCAAAGCTCAGCTCTTAGGGCTGGCACATGGCCGTCCATACTATACCTATCTATAATAGCCACAGAGGTAAGTGGCATTACTCTCTCTGGATGAAACATTGAGGCTAAGGCTGCTTGGTCAGAGACAAGAGCTGTCAGTTGAATACCCAAAGCCAGGGCTGCCACTTCAGGCTGTCTTCCCCTTGTCCTCCTGGGTAACAGGCTCTCTAAGGTTCTCCTCCTCAGTCCTGGGGCTGAGAAGGTCGAAGTGGGAAGTCACAGATCATCTTCCTGTGACTTTCCAACACTACAAACACTGGGGGTTTAGGAGAGACTTGGCCCCTCACCCAAATCCAGCCTCCAACCGACTCCTTAATAATCACAACTTCTATTAAAACCTAGCGAATGGGGTCTGGAGAGATGGCTCAGCAGTTAAGAGCACTGACTGCTCTTCCAGAGGTCCTGAGTTCAATTCTGAGCATGGTGGCTCACAACCATCTGTAATGGGATTTGACACACAACTCTTCTGGTGTCTGAAGACAGCTACAGTGCACTCATATACATAAAATAAATAGTTCTTAAAAGAAAAACAACCTATGGGCCCCTGTCCAGCCAAGAAGACGCTCAAATATCAACCAACTAGACCACAGTAAATTGCAACCAGGCTTCAGGGCCATGGGTGGCGTTTCTCAGCCTCTCAGGTTCAAGGATTAGACCAAGGAAGTAGAGTGCTAGGCAAAGCAGCAAACACCAGAGGGCGCACTCGAGACGAGTCCTTCTCAGTAATAAGGCGGTAGAATTGGGGCTGGGGAGCAGTCAGGTATCCTCAACCCCTAGACAGAATGGACAGCGAGGAAGGAACACACGAGGGCCTTGCAGGGAACTCACCAGTCTGGGCAGACCAAGGGCAAGCGGGACTGATCCAGATTGCCGAGTCATGCCAACCCAGGGGACACGGCATCATTTTCCAGCCCATCGGAGGTACAGGTGATCTCGCAGTCATGGGATGTAACCGCCGGTCTCCTGGGGCTTGGTCCCACAGATGTAGTTATCATATTCCATGTAGCAAAAAAATATTCCAAGATGGCTACTCATGTTGATGCTTATTTGAAGTATTTAATATATACTTGTGAGAGTGGCCAGGTTATCCTTCTAAAATATTTATAGGCTATTAGACAAAGTTGTGACATGACATTTCTTCTTCTTCTTCTTCTTCTTCTTCTTCTTCTTCTTCTTCTTCTTCTTCTTCTTCTTCTTCTTCTTCTTCTTCTTCTTCTTCTTCTTCTTCTTCTCCTTCTTCTTCTCCTTCTTCTTCTTCTTCTTCTTCTTCTTCTTCTTCTTCTTCTTCTTCTTCTTCTTCTTCTTCTTCTTCTTCTTCTTCTTCTTCTTCTTCTCCTCCTTCTCCTCCTCCTCCTCCTCCTCTTCCTCCTCCTCCTCCTCCTCCTCCTCTTCTTCTTCTTCTTCTTCTTCTTCTTCTTCTTCTTCTTCTTCTTCTTCTTCTTCTTCTTCTCCTCCTTCTCCTCCTCCTCCTCCTCCTCTTCCTCCTCCTCCTCCTCCTCTTCTTCTTCTTCTTCTTCTTCTTCTTCTTCTTCTTCTTCTTCTTCTTCTTCTTCTTCTTCTTCTTTTCTTCTTCTCCTCCTCCTCCTTCTCCTTCTCCTCCTCCTCCTGCTCCTCCTCTTCCTCCTTCTGCTCTTTTTTCTTCTTTTTCTTCCTCTTTTCTTCTTCTTTTTTCTTTTCTTTTCTTTTTCTTCCTCTCCTTCTCCCTCCCACTTCCTCCTCCTCCTCCTCCTCCTCCTCCTCCTCCTCTTTTCTTCTTCTTTTTTTGAGACAGGATTTTTCTGTGTAGCTTCAGCTGTCCTGGAATGCACTATGTAGACCAGGCTGGACTCAAAATCAGAGGATTTGTCTGCCTCTGCCTCCTGAGTACTGAGATTAAGTGAGCCACCACTGCCTGACCTTCTTGTTTTAAAGTACTTATTCTGGGTTTAGGTAGAGTTTCCCAGGGTATATTTTAGGCTTAAGCATTTCTTAAAAGTGTTATGTAGCTCATTTTGAATTTTCAGGTTCAACACAAATAGGTTTCTTTGCTGCAGAGCTTCTCAAGACCCCATGAATCCCCAAGAGGAGGAATGCAGGGTGTGCTTATCAAACTGTTTGACTGGTGAAGCACTTTGGAGAAAAGGTTTCATGACTACCTTGCCCAGGGCTGGGAGGGATGATGCTGAAAGCCAGCATCTCCATCTACTGAGTGCTTCTTCTGGTTTAGGGCAGCTATGGAAGGAAGGCTCAGGAAGTGGTCTCATTGCTGGAAGGAAGCACCATTCTGCACTGAATATTTTAGAAGCACAGGAAATGCAGCAGAAACGTGAAGAACTTGAATTCTTCTTCCAGAGCCATGGCTTGCCTGTGGAGAGATTATCTGGCCATCTTCTGACCTCAGACTCCAACTTCATCCCAAGTAAAGGCAGTGAGAAAGCAAGGCATTTAGGGATGATATATGCAGGAAGAACTGCACTGTTTCAGAACCACCACTTTATCTAGTAAGGTGCCTAATACTAACTCCATGCACTTTTTATTTTTATTCAAATAACAAAATACACATAACTGCACATATATGTACAATGAAAGTTTATGTGATGTGTACATTTAACAAACTCAGGGTAGAAATAATGGAGTCGACAGAAATCCACACAGCTCTTCCTTCTGGTCCTGGGACCTTTATTCTCAAGATAGCAAAGGACCAAGACCTCTAAAAATAGTCGCATTTTTCTCATCACCACACTGTGGCGCTGTTTACAGTCATTTCTACCAGGGAGCTCAAAGGCAGGTTCTCTGATCCTCATAGATCTTAGAAGTTGGGAAGGGGGCCACTGCTCCTGGTTGGTTTTTTGTTTGTTTGTTTGTTTGTTTGTTTGTTTGGGGGGGGCGGTGAGTGTTTCTAAACTCAGAGAAAGGATTTTCTCATTATGGTCTCAGAGGTGAGCTCATAATAGTTAGCTCCAAGAAGAACTCAATACCCCACCACTAGCAAGACATCTTCCCCGGGGTGACCCGAGTGACTTCTCTTAGCATAGGCTAAATACTAGAACTGTAACTGCAGTAGGGCATCCCTCTAGCAGGAGCTGTAACTTAATAAGATCCTTCATTAGGGCATCCAAGTCTTTCAGATACCCTGATGGTCATCAAGAGAACTACCACAGAAGAGGAGAAAGCTGGACATGATTGGTTAGCATTTATTACATCATGATTCCTAACCACAGGACCTTGGACAAATGACTTAACCTTTATGTGTCTCTGTTTTCTCACCTGAAAAATCAGGTAATATTAACTACCTCACAAGAATGGTGTGAGGACTTGAGGACGTTTGAGACTAGCACTGAGAACAGTGTCTTACACACCATGAGGAATAACAGCTAAAATTATCATTATTTCACGGCAAGTTTGCTGACTGGGGTGGGCTTCTGTTTGAGTCACCTTTCTGAATAGTTTTAAACAAAAAAAAACCCACTAATGCATGGACTATTTATTTTAAAAATAAGTCCTGAGGGGTTGGGGATTTAGCTCAGTGGTAGAGCGCTTGCCTAGGAAGCGCAAGGCCCTGGGTTCGGTCCCCAGCTCCGAAAAAAAAAGAACCAAAAAAAAAAAATAAGTCCTGAATGTTGAATCAGCATGAGAGGTCGAGTTCTTAAAATTGTCATTGATACAAATAAACTCCTGCCCTCTGTCAGATCAAATATAAATAATCAAGTCTCCGTTTCAAAAATTTAAAGACACAGAATACTACTGGCAAGGATCTCGAGCAATCTGTATGAGCCCAGCACAGTGTGAGCGGCTTTAGCATTAAAAGGAAAAACCTTACCCCTGCCCATGGGGACTCATGTCCTGAGCAAATTCTCAGATACTCAGTCTTGACAGCCCAGGCTGGGACCTGGAAACCCCACCAGGACATCTAGATTCTTGTTCCAAAACTAACTCTTATTCTAAGACCAAGCTACCATCGGTGGGAAGCTCTGGAGGTCTGTTAAGAAGAGCAGGGAGAATTTTGGTCGTGATGTTTTATACATCAGCTTCCACCCTCGAGCAAGTGCGAGACTCTGAGGCTTTGGAACCTTGTCTGTTGTTCTCAATCAGCATTGAGGAGAAAGCTGACTGGGGACAGACTCAGACCTGTGAAAAGGACAAAAGTGGGAGGGTATAGAGGACACTCAGAAATCTGCGATTGTCACCAGCTTCTTGGGCAGGGAGAGGGTTGGCTCTTTTCTGCCACATAGACAAGACTGGCCCACAGCCAAGGCCTAGGGACACCCAACTTTCTCAATGCAGGCCGATTACGCACCCATTCAGTAAACTCTGAGCATCGTGCTCAAAGGGGAGAGCGAAGAACAGAGCTCTGAGCACCCCAAGGACACTTAAGAACACTGTGAACACTCATGGGGACAGGGAACAGGGCCAGAGAGGCAGAACATAGAGCTGGAATCTGATAAGCATAGCCAATGAAACCTGGCGGCACTTAAGCCCAACACAGACCAATTATTTCCAAAATAACAGCTTTCTGAAACCTGGGGAATGGCTATGTGTAATTATGCCACACCCTGGCAAACCCAGTTTTTGGCCTAATCCTCTTTCTTGGTTATTCAGACATGATTTATGAAACATCTATTACATACTAGGGACAGGGCTCAGCTTGGACAGATACAGATTGAGTTCCGGGGCAGCGAAGGCTACACAGAGAAACCCTGTCGCCAAAGGGGGAAAGAAAAGAAAGGAAAAGAAAACAAAAGAAAAAAGGAAAGGAAAGGAAAGAAAAGAAAAGAAAAGAAAAGAAAAGAAAAGACACCTTGTAAGGTGCCCTTGTAAGGTGTTATACAGGAGAACACCAAGATGGGGTGAGACCCATATGTCCTCCTGAACCCGTGGGACCTGGGACAGGGCAGGTGATAGTTTGACCCTCAGGGAGCTTTGAAATAACTAAGCACTAAGTGCTTTGTAATTAGGGTTACCTTCCACCAGAGAGAGGCTTGTGTTGAGATAGCTGCTGCTCCTCCTGCTAGTTCCATCATCTCTCTTAACCGATGTTATCACTGTTAGTCACGTCTCTGTGTGTGGATATGTGCGGGTGAGCCTCCAGTCCTCCGTAGCTAGTGTCACAGGCAGTTGGTGAGCCCCTGGCTGCTGGAAACCTAGCCCTCTGTACAAAGCAGTACCTGCTCTTGATTGCAAAGCCACCTCTCTAACCCCCCCCATGCCCCACCCCCAGTAGGCTGTCTCCCGTTTTAGATGTCAGGCCCTGGAAGGAAGCCGTGAGGAGATGATCCGAGTTCTTAAAGGACATAATATTAACGGCTGCCGTTATCAGCTAGGCCAGGTTACCGGGTGCTCCGGGGCTGTGTTCTTACTCTCTCAGTTGCCATCTTAGGAACTGTAAAGGATGTTTTCTATCTCTCCAAAGACGGAAATACATCCAAGGACGTCACCTGACGATTGAGGGGTGAACATAAGATTTGAGCTCAGACCAACAGCTCTCCAGATCCCCACCCTCTCTTCTCCTGATCGTTTCTGGAGATAGGAGTACCACAAAAGCCTTTCCTTAGTGATATGTTCGCTTTTCTCTACTTTTAGCAAAGTTCTGGGACCTCTTCTGCTGAGCTGCCACGCTCTCCGCCTCTGCCCAGGTCCCCTCAGATTGGGGATCCTGCAACAAGATCCAGTGAGGAACAAGGACTGGGCACTGGGGGATCTGGTCACGGAGGCTCGGAGGCTCGGAGGCTCGCAGCTAGAGCCAGGGACAGTGCTGGTGTTGGGCTGCAGGAAGAGGCAAGACTTTCAGTTCAGGAGGACCAGGGAAGAGAAGAGGGAGAAAGTCCTCAGATTGCACAATTCATGGCACCGCAGGCACGATCACAGCAGGTACCTGCTGAGCCCCTGCAAGGAAGGCTCTGCACTTGTCCGGAGCTATGACTCACATTAGGAAGTCCAAGCCATCCCAAAAAGGCAAAATGAAGCCTTAGCAACTCGCGGCACCCCAGAGTGCTAGCGATGTGACTTGTCCCCGTTGTCAGGACCATACAGAGTCTGTGCAGAGGCCATTCGGTGAGGGCCTCACTCTGGGTCCAGCTCCACAGGGAACAATGAACAGTAACTTCTGTCGAGCTCTGGTGGACCGCGGGTCCCCGGGGGGCATACAGCTGGGTGTCGTGGCCCCTGCAGGACCGACGCCGCTGGCAGCCACTGAGCCCCTGGGCAACGTACCCTTTCTGTTATACCCGGGACACTCCGAGCCGTCTTACTACGATGCCTACACTGGGGTGTTCCCCTACGTGCCCTTCCCCGGTGCCTTCGGGGTTTACGACTACCCGTTCGAGCCCGCCTTCATCCAGAAACGCAACGAGCGCGAGCGGCAGCGGGTCAAGTGCGTGAACGAGGGCTATGCGCGCCTCCGCGGCCACCTCCCTGGTGCCCTGGCTGAAAAGAGGCTCAGCAAGGTGGAGACACTGCGCGCCGCCATCCGCTACATCAAGTACTTGCAGGAGCTGCTGAGTGCGGCCCCCGATGGCGCGCCACCCACCGCCACCTCCCCGCCGCCCGCCCACGCCGGCCACGGTAACGCGCTGCAGCCCCCCTCCCTGGTGGCCGAGTCCAGTGGGTCCTCCTTTTCGCCTTCGCCTTTTTTGGAGTCGGAGGAACCCAGCCTTTGATTTCGCCAGAAGCCTCGACTTGTCTCTCTAGGGAACAGCTTGGGGGCTTCTGGATCGCCTGTGCCGAGCAGGACAGTGGTGTTCGAATTCTGTGATCCCACCTCCAACCACTTGAGCCAGATGTGCGGGCCCGGGGTAGAGTTGGCGAGATAGGGATCCCAGAAGGTGATGACTGCGGTGAGGAGCAGAGTCCTGGACAGCTCCTGTACCAGCCTCAGCGCGGCTCTGTTGTCCACCACACCAAGTCGCACTCTGACTATTATGCGCCATCCCTGGGCCTTCCACAAGATGGCCTCAAATACTAGCGAGGATCTTGATGGCCTCTAAAGACCAGGAATTCTGAGGGAGGGACAAGGGAAGTTAAAACCAGGCTGCTTGCATTCAGCACCCTGGAGCTGACAGACTTGGGAGGAGTGTGTGTGTGTGTGTGTGTGTGTGTGTGTGTGTGTGTGTGTGTGTGTGTGTGTGTGTGTGTGTGTGTGATGTCGCTGGTGCCCATTGGCTTCCTTGTCAGAGAGTGGTCACCTCCCCTCTCTTACCCTTTTCAGTATAGTCTCTTCTGGTCTTTTCCCAGGTTAAGGGCTTAAATACCTTCCCCACCCCAAGACTTGTAAGCTTCTAGGGTCCAATGACATTGTGTTTACATCAAGAGCTAAATAAAAAGGGATTGTTGAATTTTGTGATTCCTGAATTATTGTCTATGCCCACCCTCCACCTTGGGGGTGTTCGCTAGCAAGTGCAGTCAACTAATATTTCCGGAGAGCTTTAGTGTCTGCTGAGACTGAACGCTGGAGAGGTCAGGGCTCTGGAGAGAAAGCACACAGACCTTGTACAGTGAGGGATCGGAGGGCCAGGGGCCCTGTGAGAACAGTGCACACTCAAGCTTGCCTGGAGTCTTTTCCTCTAGTAAGAGAGTGGCTCCGTATCTGACAGGAGAAGGCATGAGGGCGGCAAGTGTGAGAGGGGTCCTGGTCAGATCCTGACAAGCACTGAGACTGGCGAGAGTGAAGATAGGCTGAGCTAAGCCAACACTCCCAACACTTTCTCTGGACAGAGCCACGGAGCTAGGGTGGAGAGAAACTCAATCTCCATACGAGGGACCTGTCTGAAGTTTGTGGCTCCACTGCACAGGCTGCTCTCCCTGAACCCCACTGCCCCAGCTGGGAGGCCTTCCTGCCTCCCATTGCCCCCACCTCATCCCAAGCCTGGATATAAAAAGTCACCCCTTTACTCCTAGCCCTTGCCTCCTTGGGGGCAGACTGGGATGTCACTGGCTGGACTGGAAGGAATGACAGCTGTCTGGCTGCGGGAGCTTGGGCTGGGCAGGAGGGGCTAATTTTACTCTCTGGGAGCAGAGAGAGTAATCCTCCCACCCCCACACCCGTCCGCCCGCCCTGTCTGACTGCCTCAGCAGGATAGGCTCAGTCAGGTCCAGTCCCCAAGGTGGGGGCACTGGGGACACAGGGAGGAGAGGGCAGTGGACCGGGGGAGTGAGGGAAGGGAGGGGTGTCAGGGAAAGCCATGGAGCCGTCCTCACCCCAGGATGAGGGCCTGAGGAAGAAGCAGCCTAAGAAACCCGTTCCTGAGATTCTGCCGAGGCCACCCCGGGCCTTGCTCTGCTTGACTCTCCAGAACCCCCTGAGGAAGGCCTGCATCAGCGTCGTGGAGTGGAAGTATCCTTTTCAGTGCCTGGGCAAGATGGAGCAGGGAGCGGTGGGAGCGGTGGGAGGCTGGGGTGGTCACAAAGCTCAGACTTTCAGCATCAAGGTGACCAGGCTCTTGGAAAATGGGTGAACCTACCGCAGGCCAGCAGGAAGGGAGGTCTCCACCACAATGGAAAGAGGCTCCTTGGAACCTGAGGAGAACACTTGGGTCATAGGTGACAGCCATCGAGCTACCGAGCATCTTGGGGAGGGCCTGTGTTCATGGGAGTCTTTCTAAGTGTGTTCAGGTCTCTGTCATCATGGGGTGCCACCTAAGGCTTTGCACAAGATGAAAGACAGAGCAGCTCCTGAGGAAATCCTCCACAGAGGGAGGGTGGAGAAGGAGTGACAGTCCAGGGACAAGTTCCACTGGCCCTAGTCCCAGTTACAAATGAAACTGGAGAAATAGATTTGAGGGGAGGCCTGCTCTTATTGGCTCTTGGATGCTGACGAGCAAACTTGGATGTTTTAGCTCAGAAGTAGTGCCCTGGGGGCAGGGACCTCAATCTCTCTCTGGGTTTGTTCTGGAAATAACAATGACAATATCTGGGTTATTTGGGGGAAAGGAGGGACTGCAGAGAGGAGGCCTGTGTTGAGTGGGTTCTGAGAGTCAGGAATATTTGAAATGTTTTTGACGTGCTCTGGAAGAATGGGATTCCATCAGCTGTTCCTTGGGGGAAAAGAGAACTGGGAATAGACGCAAGGGTAAGAGAGCCACGGAGCCATGTAGAGACAGTGGGTCTGGGGTCGGTCTGATCCTCACTGCTACACTGTGCCAAGCCACATCACCTCCTTGCCATCTCTGGAGAGAGCTGTTTCCCCTGACAGGGTCTCTCCTTTCTCTACTCTACAATCCTGAGCCCACTCCTCCTACAGATCTTTTACATGCCAACCCCATCCCCTGCCTCTCTTTAAACACTGAAACTTCTGGGAAGAAAATGGGGTTTGATCCAAATCTATCTACATAGTATGCCTTTCGCGCCCCACCCCACCAATACACCAAAGACTCTGACTTTCCCTCCTCACATTTGCTTCCTAAATGGCCAGCCAGTCAGGGAGGGCAGATCTCAGAGAGCCCCTAGAACTGGCCACTGGGGGCCACGGGGGTGGGGAGAGGTGTATCTGGGAGTGCAAGCCTGCACACATGAGTGTGTGTCACATAGCTCTGAAAATCTGGTTTCCTCTCCACTCCCCTAACTCCTGTCCCCAGTTCTATTCAGCCTGAACATAATCAAACTCCAGGACCCCCAAGCCATTTTGGGGTACAAGTCCCTACAAATCATTGTATGGCCTGACTATCTCTTAGAATTATAGTGATTGTGCAAACTGGCCTTTAGGAATTTCTTGCCCTCAATCCCCCAAATCCCACAGATTGCACGAGGTCTTTCCTTAACCCTGGTTCTAGACCCTTCGAGACCATCATCTTGCTCACCATCTTCGCCAACTGTGTGGCCCTGGCAGTGTACCTGCCCATGCCAGAGGATGACAACAACACTCTGAACCTTGGCCTGGTAAGAAAGCCTTCCTCTCAAGTTTTGCAGCTCCAGCCTGGGAGTCACCTTGCACTTGGTTTTGGTGGGAGATGCTGCTGTCATGGGTCCCTCACAGTGCAGACTGATGACCTCACACTGCCGAGCTACTCAGTGGTCCCGAAGCTTACCAGACTAAGCGGGTTCAGTCCAATTCCATGATACCTGTCAGGCAGCATTCACAATGCCAAGCACCCACCAGGTACAAACTCACCGAGCTTTCCCAAGCTCATTGATGTAGAACTGAGACAGATGTAGAAGCTGGGGCCTCAGCAGGGTGAACCAGAGATGGAAAGCACTAACCACCTTCTTGGTTAGAGTCCAGACGGGGACATTTGATATAGAAATCTTTAGAAAGGGCATCACAGGCCTCCAGTGCACTCTTTCCTGACCCTTCACCAGCAACACAGCAAATTCTACAGTGAGTGGTTCTCATCTTTGAATTATTGAATCTTTGCAGTGATCTCCATGGTGTAAATTAGATCTCTGAAAAGGTAGATAGGTAGATAGATAGATAGATAGATAGATAGATAGATAGATAGATAGTTAATAGACACACAGAGAGATGATAGATAGATAGATAATAGACAGACACACAGAGAGATGATAGATAGATAGATAATAGACAGACACACAGAGAGATGATAGATAGATAGATACATAGACAGATAGATAGATAGACAGATAGATAATACACAGACAGACACAGAGAGATGATAGATAGATGATAGACAGACACACAGAGAGATGATAGATAGATAGATAGATGATACACAGACAGACACAGAGAGATGATAGATAGATAGATGATAGATAGATAGAAGACAGACACACCGAGAGATGATAGATAGATAGATAGATAGATAGATAATAGACAGACACACAGAGAGATGATAGATAGATAGATAGATAGATAGATAGATAGATAGATAGATAGATAGATAGAAAAATAGATAGATAGATAGATGATAGATAGATAGATAGATGATAGACAGGCAGACACAGAGAGATGATAGATAGATGATAGATAGATGATAGATAGATGGATGGATGGATGATAGACACACAAAGATATGATAGATAGATAGATAGATAGATAGATAGATGATAGATAGATGATAGACAGGCAGACACAGAGAGATGATAGATAGATAGATGATAGATAGATAGATGATAGACAGGCAGACACAGAGAGATGATAGATAGATAGATAGATAGATGATAGATAGATGGATGGATGATAGACACACAAAGATATGATAGATAGAGAGAGAGAGAGAGATAGAGATAGATAGATAGATAGATAGATAGATAGATAGATAGATAGATAGATAATAAAACAACAAAACCCCACCTGCAACCCTTGAGGATTGGAGTCTAGGTACATCATGCTGGGTGGCACCCATATAAGCTTCCAAAAGGGCCTCATACCCTGGTCTTCCTGTCTTTGGAATTTATTCTTATGTGTATTTTAAAAATACCTTTATTCATTCTTTGTATACATGCACGACTGGGAGGGTATAATGTCCTCAGAGGCTGGAAGATGCCATTGGAACCCCTCGAACTGGAGTTAAAGGCAGTTTCGAGCTGCCCAGCGTGGGTGCTGGCAACTGAACTCAGGTCCCCTGCAAGAGCAGCACTCACTCTTTTTTTTTTTTTTTTTTTTTCCGGAGCTGGGGACCGAACCCAGGGCCTTGCGCTTCCTAGGCAAGCGCTCTACCACTGAGCTAAATCCCCAACCCCAGCAGCAATCACTCTTAACCACTGAGCCATCTCTCCAGCCCCCCTTGCCCTTCTTTTAGACGTATCCATAGGGAGGCAAACTTCTAGAGAAATCCACTGAGAAACAAAGGGCTGACAAGGGATGTGACTCAGGGGTGAGATACTTGTTCAGTATCCAGGAGGCCTCAGCTACCCCTCTACTAACACACACACACACACACACACACACACACACACACACCACCACCACCACCACACCACACACACACACCACACCACACACACACCACACCACACACACACACCACACACACCACACCACACACACCACACACACACACACACCACACCACACACACACACCACACACACACACCACACCACACACATACACACCACACCACACACACACACCACACCACACACACACACCAAACCACACACACACACACCACACACACCACACCACACACACACACACACCATACCACACACACACCACACCACAACACACCATACACACACACCACACACACACACCACACACACACCACACACACACAACACACACACAACACACACATACACACACACACCACACCACACACACATACCATACCACACCACACCACACACACATACCACACACATACACACACACACCACACACACATACACCACACACACACACCACACACACACACCACACACACACAGACACACACACAGACACCACACACACATACCACATACACATTACACACACAGACACACACACAGACACACACATCACACACACACACCACACACACACACACCACACACACACACCACACACACACCACACACACACACACCACACACACACACACCACACACACACACCACACACACACACCACACACACACCACACACACACACCACACACACACACACCACACACACACCACACACACACACACCACACACACACACCACACACACACCACACACACACCACACACACACCACACACACACCACACACACACCACACACACACACACACCAGGACAGGACAATCGAGTCCCATTCTACAGGGCTTTCCTCTGCATTGAAACCACAGAGTTTGGAGAGAGGGGGCCCATCTGCATGCATCCAGGGCCAGAGTGTGCATCTCTGCCTCTCCTCAGGCTTGTTTCCATGGTAATCTATTCTGAATTGGGTAGAAGCTGGGTGCTAAATGTGTACTTGCTGGGTATGGAAATAACCGAGTTCCTGGAATGGAAGAGGAGTGGGACTCGGCAAAGGCAGAGCCAGTGCAGCTTCTGCTGCCAGAGGAGCTGCTGTGTGCAACTGGGGGCTTCTGCAGAGGAAGCTCAATCACCCATGTCCATGGATTTAGGGAGAGTTATTGGCCCACCCTGTGCTTTGTGACTTCATGACTTGATTCCACGAGTACTTTAAGAAACTGAAAGCTTTTGGTAGTATCTGCTTATGATCCTAGCACTGGGAGGTGGGGGCGAAAGGCTCCCCAGGGCTCACTGGCCAGCTTTCCCAGGGGAATCCGTGAACCCCAGTTCCCAGAGAGACACTCTAGCTCAAAAAACAAGGTGGACAGCTCCTGAGGAGTGATACCACCCCAGGTTATCCTCTGGTCTTCACATGCATGTACACACATGTACACATGCATCTACACATGCATGAACATGCACATACTCACATGGGCATACGTGTGTATGCATGAACACACACACACAAACACACACACACACACACACACACACACACACACACACACACACACACACACATGAAGTTGAGTATTTTGAAAGAAGCTGCCTGCTTTTAAGGACATCAAATCACACCTTAGTGATTATATGGTCTTCCAAATTGAAAACAAAATGGATAACTGAATGTGGTGTTTGCCTTTAGTCTGTGGCCTGGAGCTTCAGAGCTTCAGTCAAATCTGGAGCTCAGAGACATACCATAGTGAGTGCCCTAGAAGAGGGCAAGTGAGCCAGCATCACCTGGCAAGGCAGCACTCCTGGAGACAGCAATTACCTGGGAAGAACCTCTGGTCTGACCCTGTAGGCCACACGCAGGGTCAAAGGCTGCTTCAGCCTAAGCCTCTCCCCAACTCCTGAGGTCCCCTTAGCACCCTGAAGCCCCATCAGCATCCTGTGGTCCCTACAGCATCCGGAGATCCCCCACAGCATCCTGAGGTCCTCTCAGCATCCTAGGGCCCCCTAAGTATCCTGGGGTCTCTTCAGCATCCTAGGGCCCCCTCAGTGTCCTAGGGCCCCCTCAGCACTACTTGTCCATCATAATTATCTCCCCCAAAACCCAGAAGAGGACAATGAGCAGGGACAGAGCAGAAGGAAGGTGGATTTAGTATTTATCTCTCCCTTATCCTTCTGGTGACTTTGAGCCTACAGAAAGTTGGCAATATTCCAGTTGTCTACAACACTTATCTTTTAAAAGGGACGACTCTAAGATGAAATCTGACTTAGTTTTCCTGTTTTATAAATACATATTCAGTGCCTAGAAATACCCCCCAGATGTCATTGTGAACCAAGAGGACAGTTCCCATCTTCATGGGAGCTCAATTAATTAAGCCAATTAGATAACTAATTACAATATAACCAGTTAAATGTGTACTTAAAAATGAAATGAGCAACACGCAAGGCCTGAGGAAGAGAATCGACACCAGTCTTGGGGTCAGAGAGGCTCCCAAAAGTTTGAATGTTTAACCCAAGGCCTGAAGGATGCCGGCAGGACCAGTCTGTGACTATGTATCGGCAGGACCAGTCTGTGACTATGTATCGGCAGGACCAGTCTGTGACTATGTATCGGCAGGACCAGTCTGTGACTATGTATCTGTTCAGCCCTTGGAATGAATGCTCTGGGTTGAAATTTTCTTTTCACCTTTGAATTTGTGTTTTAAGTAGAGTCCCCTGGGACAGTGACCCTGGCAGCTTGAAGACTCGACCCCCACAAACTCTTGAATTCTGCCATCCTCTGACTCTAAGCATAGGCTCTTAGATTCTTCTTCCCCGGGGCCCTGGGCTCTCTGACTGAAAACTGGGAGTGAGAAGGACGGACATGGTTGTAGATATCCTCACCCTGGTCTGCCCTGCCATAGCCCACACGGTGGGCTGCTCTGCAGAGTGGAGAGTCTAAGGCACAGCCCCCATCTAAGGACACAGTGCCTCCTGGAGTGGAGGGCTAGACGCCCGTAGGTTTTGCCTACTCACCATGGTTTGCAGTAGCCGCTTTGTGTGATGGAGGAGTGTCTGGTTCCCCTTCTTTATATCTGGAGGGGTCCCAGGATGGCGACTGTTGGTGGTGAGGATAGTAGAAGAGGTCTTAGCAGAAGGTGTGACCTTACCCATACAGTAGTCCAGTGACAGGTAATGCCATACACGGCCATCTAAAGATGGTGTGGAAAAAGATAGATTTTGTTTTGTTTTAGCACCTTTATGAGTGGGGACTTCCTACTTTTTGGGGGAAAAAAATCTTCCCTTTTCATATGAATGGAGTCCCAACCCCTGTTCTCATTCCCAGTGATAGCCCAGGTGCTTGGTGAGGGATGAGGGGTGGGGTGGGAGCATGACTTCATGGCACCCAGGAAGGCTCAGCAGAAAGAGGGTTTGGGTTGAAGGAACTACATGGGCAAAGTGGTTTTGCATTTTTTTTAAAAAAAATGTATTTATTTTTATTCCACGTGGAAATGTGGCACTGGGAAATGAACCCAGGTCCTCTGGAAGAACAGCTGGTGCTGTTAACCGCTGAGCCATCTCTCCACCCCGTTAGGGTAGTATTTTTTAAAGCTTTTTGGGCCCTCACGTGGGGTGGGATGAGCTCTAGGAAAGGCGCACAACACTGCCCCTGCAGGAACTGAAGCAGGCCCTGAGGATGGAGACGGTTAAGAGGGTGGTCTTGAGAAAGATTTTGTGTAATGGGCAGGATGGGACTTGTAGACTATCGAAGGTGACTGGCTGAAGAAGGGTGTAGAGACAGAGCTTATGGAAGGCAAACACGACTGTGGGTTTCAGAGCAGGGGACAGACAAGTGGTAGTGTCACTCAGAAAGGCAGCTTGGGGAGTAAGTTTAAGTGCATAATCAAGGGTTGGGGATTTAGCTCAGTGGTAGAGTGCTTGCCTAGCAAGCGCAAGGCCCTGGGTTTGGTCCCCAGCTCTGAAAGAAAAGAATAATAAAAAAAAAGAGTCTTCCAAAGTGCATAATCAACCATTTTGGTTACAGGCGCCTGTGCCTACAACTTGGACAATTGGTCCTGCAGGGTGACAAATGTCTCCTGCTGTGGCATATGCCAGACTGGCTAGTATGTAGAGCAGGCAAAAATGGCTTCCTGTTAGTGCCTTGCACAAGTCGAGTCTGCGTGTTGGAGCATGGCTATGACTGAGTGCCCTGGCACTTGCCTGAGAGGATGGGCTCCCACAGGCTGCCCCCGCTCCAAGTTCCCTCCCACACTCTCTCTCCATCTAGCACTCCATGAGAGCACTAGACCTGTATTTAAGCCTCGGGTACCCTCTGCCTCTGCCTATTGTATATTAGCAGGGAAGCCACAGGTCCTTCCCGAACAAAAGAGGAAACTGAGGCCCAGATAAGGCAAGAAGTTATGGGGATATACAATCAGTAAAGGGGTAGCAAGATAAGGACTGGACTGTTGGTATTGTGTTCTGGAAAGTCTTATGACCCAGTGATGGACAGGGGTGCGGGTTCTAATCAGTCACATTGGAGGAGCAGTATAGCACGGTGGTTAGGGCAATGGATCTGGACTGGAATAGATATTCTAGAGTCCCACTCCCTTCATGAAGATGTGTTCTTGGACATATTGTATAATCTCCACATTCTGTTGGTAGCCTTGTTTGTGGTGGAATAACCTGGCATACTTGAGAGAGGTTTCGGTGTGAATGACGATCTAGGCTGTAGCACCATATACATTAACATTGGGAGCTTCATGTTGAGGGTCTCCATGTTCCAAGGATACAATCTCCAGTGGCTGAGCCGAATGATTATGCCATAAAAAAATCCTTCTGCTGAGGGAATGTAGTTCAATACTCTTGGCCAGTATCCGTAAGGTCCTAGATTCAATCCCCAGTAATGGGGGGTGGGGGGAAACGAATCCCTCTCCATTCAACCCTCCATCTGTACCTGTTCGCTTTAGCCCTTCGTCTCTCTTTGAGTCCCTAGTGTGTCTGACCTGCCTTCCTAGTTCCCCATCACCATCATGGGCAACAGCAACACTGAGTGTTTGCGGAAGGCCCCCTTCTATACAGTGTAGTTTATATGCTTCCCAGTCAGCATCACCTCAGGAAGATACAAAGAGGCTAAATAACCACCTGGCCCAGCTGGCTCCAGACCATGCCTGAGTCCTTTGTAGAGCAGTCAGCACTGGAAGAGAGAGGGCAGGGGAGGAAGCAATCAGAATTCTAGCCTCTCACTGTAGTAATCCTGCTGTGAAACGGTTGCTCAGGACAGAGAAGATGCTGGGGGTGTCCGGTCTAGCCTTGGAGACTGACTTACCCAAGAGAGAACTTTGCTGTGTCTTGGCTCAGGGTGGGGATGAGGGCTGTGACTGGTGCAGCCCTGCTTAGCATTCTTCTGGGACAATAAAGGCTAAGGGAGAGACCCCGAAGGGATGCCATTGTCAGAGTAGTTAAAAGGTGGCAGTCGCTGAGCTGTCCTAACAAGGAAAGCAACACATCTCATGCAGCTGAGAAACAAGATGAAAGCCTGCACCCCAGCCCAGCCCCAGACTCTCCTGTCTTGCCCCGAACCCAAGCTTTGAAAAGGGGCTGCTCCTGCTCTGACTTCAAAGGAACTTTTCGGGAGCGCCATGGCTGACCTTAGGGGACCCTTGAGAACCACCCATGATGATCACGGTCCTAATTACCAATGATAAACAGATTGCGTTTGCTACAATCTCTTCATTCAAAGCAATCCTGGGTCAAAGTATGACATTCACAGAGTCAGCCATAACTGATTAAGACAGAGAAAGAAAGAGCATGTGTCAGCAATGAACCCACTCAGGAGAATGAGCGGGAGGGTGAGGCTGGTTCACAGAGAACTGAAGGAAGAGGGTTAATGGCAGTGGAGAAAGGACACAAGACTAGTGATGGTATACACAGTCTATGGGCAAGAAAGCTAACCGTGGGGACTACGTCTCTACATAGCCCATCTCTCAGGACCCAGTAGTGAGAATGAAACACAGGAACGCCCCTCAAGGCAGTGGTTTCTAAAGGAAGGACAAAAGGAGTGTTCCTGCCATCAAGGGACATTTGCAATGTCTAGAACCATGGCATAGAGGAATTGACGCATGACGGGTATACATGAACTCCTGGTATAGGACAGTCATAATATCTGACCCCACTGTCAGTTAGGGCTGAGGTGGAGAGACCCTGCCTTAGACAGTTAAATAACTTATATAATATTCCATTGTGGGTCTGGCCAGATGGCTCAGTAAGTAGGGGTGCCTGCTGCCAGGCCTGATGCCCCGAGTCAGATGCCCAGGACCCACCTGGTAAAAGGAGAGAATCAATTCCCACGAGTTGTCCTCTCTGGTTTCTACATTCACACAATGGCACACTCGCCCTCCTCCAATAACTAACTAAACAAACAAACAAACGGAAGAATAAATGTTAAACATTAGTAAAATTCCACCTTGACATTAGTAGTCTGGCACCCTGCTTCTAAGTTCTGGATGGTTTTTCCTAACAGTCCTAGACGATATTGCCTCCTACGTGGACCCTGTGAGTTACTCTCCAGACTGCCACCCATTCAGTTCCTTCTCAGCTCCAGAGCAACCAACCCTAAGCCATCATAGGACACTCCAGGCCTCTGCCACATTCCTGGGGTTCAGGTTGCTACCCGGCGTCCTGCGCAGGCTGGAGGCTAAGCCTCTGGCAGACAGGGCATTTGTCTTTTTATAGGGCCCAGAATGTCCTGCTGATGCCTGCAACCAGTGGCCCACTCTGCTTCACCAGCTGGGGAAGCTGGACCTTCAGCAGGGCTCTGCTCTGGCCTTGCTTCCAGAAGGTCAGTGCCAGGTTGTTCTAGAACAATCTGGAGATCTAGGGACAGTTACTTGTCTGGGTCACCCACTCCAAGGAACAGAGGGACCCTGCGGCACAAAGCTCCTGACGTTGATGTTAGAGAGCTCCCAATAAGGAACTGTGAACATAAAACCGATTCCTGGCCTTTGCCCCACCCCAGAGCTTACCCTCTCTCCGTGGAAAGAGCTCAGGTCCCTTTCTGGACACCCTGTCCCCTGCCAAATCTGTCTCCCTCCCACCAACACACCAAATGAGGCTGAACAATAAAGCCTTGGGAGAGTCCCTGGTATGTGACACACTCTGCAGCCTTTCCGGCACACTAGGGGAAACCAAAGAGCTTTTAAGTCAGACAAGCCTGCACCATTGTTGTTAGCACATCCCAAAACTGTCTCCATTGCCCATCCTGTGAGCAGGGACCGTTACCTCCCCTTTCAGAACTGCTAGGTCTCTGTGAAGTGACCTCACACACAGCCTGGGACATAGGTATTCCTGCCCCTCCAGCCCTGATAGCTCATAGCCACAGGTGCACTGTGCCCAGGCCTGCAGGGACGATGTCTACTTGTGCATGTAAATGTCTCTCCCTCTCCACTAAGGCACAGTGGGAGACTGTGGGGTGGCCACTTAGGCTCTCTGCACACGTCTCAGCTCTGCCTCTTGGCTGGGTGGTGTGCTTTGGCTTACTCTACAGTGTGTGAGGGCGCTTACTGCACAGGGCCTCCATCACTGAGTGTGTGTGTGTGTGGTGGTGGTGGTGGTGGTGTGTGTGATGTGTGTGTGTGTGTGTGTGTGGTGTGTGTGTGTGGTGTTTGTGTGTGTGTGTGGTGTGTGGTGTTTGTGTGGTGTGTGTGTATGGTGTTTGTGTGTGTGTTTGTATGTGGTGTGTGTGTGTGATAGTGTGTGTGTGGTGTGTGTTTGTGGTGGTGTGTGTGTGGTGTGTGTATGTGTGTGTGTGGTGGTGTGTGTGTGATATTTGTGTTGGTGTGTGTGTGGTGTGTGTGTGTGTTTGTGTGTGGTGTGTGTATGGTATGTGTGTGTGCGGTATGCATGTGTGTGTGTGGTGTGTGTGGGGGTGTGTATGTGTGTATGTCTGTGTGTGTGGTGGTGGTGGCGGTGGTGGTGTGTGTGTGGTGTGTGTGTGTGTGCGCGTGTGGCGTGTGTATGTGTGTATGTCTGTGTGTGTGTGCGCGTGTGTGTCTAGAACAAGTCCTGACATATAAGTGCTACTTAACAGGCTTCATTGTTATTATCATCAGGGACAGTCCCGTCCCCAGCCCTTCTAGGTCAGGCCTGCTGCTTTCCCTACCTCTGCTCCTGTCACTCAGCCCCAGCGCCATAGCTACACAGTCCCAACATGTTTGCCCACTTGACCAGAAGTTAGTGTGGAGGAAGATGAAGACTAACACAAGTGACCCATCCACGTCATGGCCGTTTGAGCAAGGGTTCATCAGGCTAAATATAGCAACTTCCCTCATCTCTCAGCTGGTCATTGTCCATAACCTCCAGAATAAGGGGTCAGGGAGATTCCAGGGCCAGATATCGGTGGACAGGCAGGGTGGCTGAGCAGCAGCCCAGCAGGCTGGCTCACCAGAGAAGTGTTGGCAAGGGACGGGGGAGGGGAGGCAAGAGCCCAGTGCCCCCAGCAGAACCTCTCTTTGCCTCTCTTCTTCCTGAGTGGAAGCAAGAATATATCTTGCTTCTCTCATATAGGAAACAGGAAATATGGTGACTGCATCAGGACCCAGCCCCAGTCCACGCTGTCTTGTTTCCCTGTGAGCTCATTTGGGAACCTCCATTTGAGTTCTGAGCCCACCCCATGCCTCTCCTGAGCCTGGAGTAGAGAAAGCACTGGCTGAGGTTGTTCTTGGTGATTGTGACCTCTGACGCCCCCTGACTGTTCTGAGTTGTGCCTTTTCCAGTGCTAAGGTCACAGGGGTCATGGACAGCCTGTACTCATATTGGGGCAGGAACCAGAGCAAAACCGAATGGACCCCACTTTCAGGGGCCCGAGGGCCTTCAGACCATTGTGAACCTCACCCATGGACCTCTCATCCTGAGGTGAATCTCCAGCCATAAGAAACAAATGCAGGCTATCACGCCATAGACGTCTCCAACAGTGAGTAGGCCTCTCCTGATGTTACTCCTAGAAGCAAGAAAGAGGGCGAAGCCAGGAGACAGGCAGCCATTACTGCTACAGGAGTGTCTTGTGTTGTTCCAGTCAGGCCGTCCCCCAGGTACCTGTTGGGAGAACCCACGTGGAGAGAGATGTGTGGGGACACCCAGCTGAGCCCTGCTGCACCCTCAGCCTAAGTTCTACCTGGCACCAAGTTCCCATGAAGTAATTTCTTTGGCCTGCGTGAAGCAAACAGGCCCCAGCAAGCGACCCCTGTGAGTCCAGCACCTCTGGCTCCTACAGGCTTCGAGTTCGTGCAGATCGAATGCCTGCTCCCTGAGGATGGAGCCCTCTACACCTGATGCTACATCTTAGCATCTCCCTGGAAGCTCCCCTGGAGTTCTTTCAGAGAACTCTGCTGACTTCTTCACAGGGACACAGAGCACCCTCAGAGGAGTGCAGAACAGACCATGGTGGTTCAGGTGGGACAAGGGAAGGAGAGATGGGGACAGCTGGCCCTGTGGCCCAGACAGGGAGACTATACTTGGCAAGTCCCTTTGCAGAGGAGTCTGGCTGGCTGCCATCATCTTCCCTCAAAGCCCCAGGCACGCCTGGGTGGGAGTCACTGGGCAATGGGGACAGAGGCAGTACATCGAGAGCACTTCGGGAATGCCTGGCTCTAGCATGACATGACGCACATGCAAGGCCTGTGCTCAAATTTACACAGCAAGTGCAACCCTGAAAGCTCCATTAGAGGCCTCTCTGTAGGAGGACAAGACCCTCTTGCCTTTGGTACCTGGTGCTAAAGGCCATCCGGGTTTCTACCTCACAGGCAACTTCCTGGTCTTCCCAAGAGCTCAGGAAAGCAGGAAGGCAAAGAGACTGACCCAGGATCAACGACTGTCTTCCCTTGCCTGGTACCAGAGCCTGTTTGTTGCTTATAATGTCCAATCTGCTCTGCTGCGTGACGTCACTTCCGCTTGTGCCACATGGGACTTGCTGTGGGACTGAAAACCCACGGCTGTCATCTGCTCGCACTTACAAGTTGAGCACTGTTGTGGGCTTTTCACAAAGCATCCTCAAACCTGTTGATCTCACTGTGCCTCAGTGGTAGCAGCCTCTGCAGGCCCACCTGAGCCCATACTTTGTCTCTTAGGCAGAAGGGCCTGATACTGTCCCAAAACACACATGGCAGTCGCCTTTTCAAATGCAGGTGATGCAGCAGGAACCTGAGCAAACAGCCCTATACTCATGTCAGGGGACGGTTAAGTGGATAAACAGGTAGCTGGCAAATTAAGTCTTGAAATCTGCCTGTCTTAGTTAGGGTCTTATTGCTGTGAACAGACACCATGACCAGTGTAAGTTTTATAAAGGACAACATTTAACTGGGGCTGGCTTACAGGTTCAGAGGTTCAGTCCATGATCATCAAGGCAGGAGCATGGCGGCATCCAGGCAGGCATGGTGCAGGAGGAGCTGAGTTTCTACATCTTCACCTGAAGGAAGCCAGGAGCAGACTGACATCCTCAGGCAGCTAGGAGAGGGTCTCTAAGCCCACCCCACAGTGACACACTTCCTCCAACAAGGCCACACCTTCTAATAATAGTGCCAGTCCCTGGGCCAAGCACATGTAAACCATCAAACTGCTAAAAAAAAAAAAAAAAAAAAAAAAAAAAAAAAAAAAAAAAACCAAGCAAAACCAAAGTGTTGTGTTATCAGAGAGGAGCTAGGAAGTAGGGATGGTAACCCAGAAGGGACCAATCATAAGCTGAGGCTGGAGAGAAAGTAAACAGTGAGCCCCAGGAACAGCATTCCAGGAAGAAGGAACAGCGAGGGTCTAAGCCTTGAGCCAAAACTACTTTTAGCTGGGTATGGGGAGGGAAGGAGCTAGTCCCAGCAAACACTGCCTTCAGTTCTGAGAAGCCCTCTTATGAGGGACCCTAGCATCTTACCCATAACTGTTCCTAATGGACAATGTCCCTCTTGCCTGTTCTTGGGGCCAAAACCACTGGACCTCCTACAGTCAGTACCCAGAGGAGGATGACATGGGCCCTAGGAGGCTGCAATTCAGCAGAGGCACTGAAAAGCAAACAGGCAATACAGAGGACACCCCAGGCAGACTCTCCTGGGAGGCAGTCAGAGAAATCATATGTCATGGGTAAGTGAAGGCTCAGAATCTAAGTTATACAGAGAAACCAAAAATCATCCCGATTGGCCAGTCAGTGTCCTGCGGGACAATAGTGAGGCCAGCAATCAAGGTCGGAGGGGCCATTTCCTAAGGGACCACCTACTCCATGGTTTTACCTGATAAACTACATCACTGTAGGAGACCAGGAGTAGCTGAAGTGGCCAGAGAAGAGTGGGAGTAGGGGAGCAGGGAGCACGGAAGGGAGCAAGGTGACTGCAGGGCTCTCTGCAAACAAGAGCAGCTCCAGTGGAGACGAGATGGATGAATCAGGCATGAGCAGCAGAAATGTCTGGATCTGGTGGGACCCAAGGCCTAAATGGACACTATTGGCAAGGCAGGGACTTATGAGGAAGAGCTGGATCAAGTGGAAGAGAGGTTCAGGCTCAAACATGTTGAGTTCCTGATTGGATAGACCCATGCCCTGGTGTGCCAATCACCGATGTAGCCCCACCCAGCAGCTCTGTGAAGAGCAACAGAGGACCGTGGAGGCCATGGTGCAAGCAGAAAGACCCCTCCACAAAGAGCCAGGCATGGAGAAGACCTGCGGCCCACTGTGCTGTGGGTCACCCCCTCTTACAGATGCCATTTAATTCTCAGGACAGCTCTTTGGAAGTGGGGGAGTCAACTAGATCAGTTTTTAAAAATTATTTTATTTTTACGAATCTGGGTGTTTAACCTGCATGCGTATATGTGTGAACAGTGCCCACTGAGGCCAGAAGAGGACATTAGATCCCCCGGAACTGAAGTTATAGGTGATCTTAAGCCACCATATGGGTGCTAGGTATTGAACTGGGGTCCTCAGGAAGAGTAGTCAGTGCTCCTAAACACTGAATTAGCTCAGTTTTCCACACAAGGAAACTGAAGTTTCTAGAGGAACTTGAGTAAAGAAACAGCCAGTGAGAATGTACACCATGTGTCTCCTGCCTTCTGCGTAGTTGACAGCAGGCTCTCCCACACACACAATGATGGAAATGCTTTACAGAAGCTATGACTTTGATTGCAGGATGCCAGCCTAGGGGTTTATTTCAAGCTTAATAGTAAATACCCGGAGAGTGAATAGCCCTTGTTCCTCTGTGGGCCTCTAGAGAGGCACGGGGCCAGCACAATGTAACACTGGTAACACTGTCCCTATGGAGCAAGAATGGAAATATCCCTAGTCCATGTCTATAGAGCAAGGGTCATGTTGTGCACACTCCAGGATTAGGTTGCAGAGTGGTAAACAGAGAGAGTTGGGTCTTGGAGCTGGTGGGCTATGAATCCCAAGTGACTCCCACCTGAGGCCTACAGCTCCTACAAGCTTGCTCTGTGGCCAAGAGATAGACAGATAGACAGACAGGAGCAGGTGCAAGCAGCTCTCTGGTACACATGGCCAGCTGCCCAGCCTATGAGCACCACAACTATTTTGAGTCCTGTTTTCCCTTCCCTCAACAAAACTTGTGTGTCCCCTGGGGGGTTGAATCAGCCTGAAAATTTACACGCTGACTTAACTTCCCTCTCATTACATACATGAACCTTCCCCTGAAGAGATGGGCCTGATTCTTAGATGCTTACTACATAAAGAGAAGACCACCCAGCTCATTTCTAGGACACCCTCCACAATGTCTTCACCCCACTTCTCTCAGCAGGGATGATATGCAGACTGCCCTTGGCAGCTCTCTAGTATAGAGGCAAGATTTATCTCACAATCCCCCTACCCCATGATGCTCAACCTGGGCCCTAGCAACAACCCTGTTAATGGAATAGTATGAAGGTGCCTTTCAATTGTATATTTTTGGAAGAAGAAAGCTTTGGGATTACAAACTGAGGAGCAGTTGAGGGCAAGATTAAAAAGAAGAGGTCTAGCTCACATACGCCTCTGTTTCTCTTTCCACATCTTCCAAGTCATTCCTGGGGTGGCCAGGTTCCCCATCTGGCTGAGCCCACAATTAAGGAGCATGAATCATAATAAAAGGGGCCCCAGAAAGGCTCTTGGAGAGGCCCTCCCTAGCCCTGAGGTGCTTGACTGGGAGTGGGTACTGGTGGGTGACGGAAATAGAGCTAGTGAGCTGTGGGTACAGACCCCTTCTTGCTAAGGAGAACTTTCTATGCACTTGTTAACTACCTGCTGCAAGGGTACAGCCCGGATGCTCCATCGGGAGGCTAGCATTAGTACAGCTCCGATGCTCCATCGGGAGGCTAGCATTAGTACAGCTCCGATGCTCCATCGGGAGGCTAGCATTAGTACAGCCCCGATGCTCCATCGGGAGGCTAGCATTAGTACAGCTCTGATGCTCCATCGGGAGGCTAGCATTAGTACAGCCCGGATGCTCCATCAGGAGGCTAGCATTAGTACAGCCCCGATGCTCCATTGGGAGGCTAGGACTGAGTGAGGAGCCTGGAGAACCAGGGTTTTTGGATGCAGATGGCTGTAAGAAAAGTCATTTCAGTCTGGGGCTCAGCCAGGAGGGAACTGTTTTCTCAGTTAGAAATAGCTCTTGCCTGGGCCCCGAGTAGGGAAAGGGTGACCTGGACAGGTTCAGGGTGACCCAGAGGATCAGGCTACAGAGCAGGGTATGGAAGACTCAGCAAAGCCATCTTCAGGGTGAGACTGAAACCTTGGCCCCTCACCAACAGGGCACCCTCTTACATAGGGCACTGTTTTCTCGTTCCCCTGCCTGGATGTAGCTGCTTGTAAACAGCTGTACTGGGTGAGAAAGGGAGATGACAGAAAAATAAACAAGAGCAAAGGACCCTGATCATCAAGAGAGGGTCATTTGGTGTGCTAAGTCCACCCTACTTCCTATCATTAGTCCATTGGGAGGCGGGAGAGAGGCAATGTCCACACTAGAAGCCACCCGGGGTCTGTCTTAGTTGGGGTGCCAATTGCTGTGAGAAAATGCTACCACCAAAAGGGACTTGGAGAAGAAACTTAATTGAGAGTCCCTTTCCCCAGATGCGTCTAGCTTGTGTCAAGTTGACAGAAAACTAGCTAGCATTGGAACATCCATTCATTCATCCAATTCAAGGTCCTGGAAGCCCGGGGACGAGGGGGAGAATGGGCAGAAATTCTACCCTGTTGTGGAGTTTATATTCTGGTGAGAAAAGAGTTAAAGAACACAACAAAAGTATATATGTGGCACTCTAGCCGGATGTTAAGAAGACGACGAGAAGCTTGGAAGAAGGGCTGAAAGGTTGGAAGAGGCTTAAACTGCATGTGGTTGCCAGGGAAGGCCTTGTGAAGGACACAACTTATGGCTGAATTGTTGAAGGGAGTAGGGAGCTCTCAGGGTGGGGGAGCATCTAGGAGTGGCAGAAGCTGGTGGCTGGAGGAGCAGATCAAGGTTAGAGCAAGGGGGTACTGAGAGTGGGCAGAGGGAAGGTGTGACCACGTTTGCCACCACCTTCTCCCCTCCAGGAGAAACTGGAGTACTTCTTCCTCATCGTCTTCTCCATTGAGGCTGCTATGAAGATCATAGCCTATGGCTTCCTATTCCATCAGGATGCTTACCTGCGCAGTGGCTGGAACGTGCTGGACTTCATCATTGTCTTTCTGGGGTAAGAGCTGGCTGGGGGCTGGAGGCTGGCGTCAGGCACTCCCAGCAGCCCAGAAGCAAGATGAGACCTCAGCATTGGACTAACTAACCATCCTGGGCTGTGGTCAACGTTGGTGGGAAATGAACCAGTGACCCCAATACCTGTTTGCAGGTCACAAACCACGTCACCACCCAGACATCGTAAATTCCCTCATCTTCCCCTGCTGCAGGCAAGAGGACCCGAGAGTGGCTCCAGTGGTCCCCTTTGCTACTTGTACATCAGTTCCACAGACCTAGATGATATACACAGATAGTAGCCTATGTTAGTGAACTATGATGGCCATCAGACTCTGCAGGCTGGAGGCTTACACAATGGAGATTTGTTGCAGATGTCCAACAGTTAAAAGTCTAGTGTTGGCAGGCCTGATGTCCCCAGGTCTCTCCCCTCGGCTGTCCATGGACACCTTCTCACTGTGTCTTTATGTGGTCTGGCTATGAGCATGTGCCCTTGTGTCTCTTGGTACATCCAGATTCCCCCTATGATAAGCATACCCAGCAAACCAATCACAGCCCACCTTGGTAATCTCATTTTAATAGCGCCGTGTCCAGGGTTACATTCTGAGTTACTGGGTGTCAGAATTTCAGGGGATGAATTTTTGGTAGCCTCTGACATTCTCATTTTATTAACCAATACCTAATTATAACAGCCACACATATTGAGGACTTACTATATGTTTTCCGTATAGCATTCTTTGACAGCTCTTCCATTGCCTCCATGCCATGGATGGAGAGACTAGGATATAGAGAACTGAGCAACTTGCCCAAAGTCACACAGTGAGCAGGATGCAAACAGAAACATCCTTGGCTCCTAAGGCCACCAAGTCAACCATTAACCACACTATCCTTCAACCCAATAACATCATGTTGGTCATCTGTTGGACCTTCAGCACTCCCCTCACCACAACAGGGGGAACGGTAGCATTCTCAGACTCAGCTTGGTCCTTGTGAGGTGCTCCAGTTGGAAACCATGCAGATAAATAGAGCATCAGAGAGTAGCATCGTTGTTTCACAGAGCACCATTGTTCTGCAATGAACTCGGGGTCATTAAAGATGTTCCTAGAAGAGAGTTGAATGGACTTTGCAGCTCTAAGAGGAGAGGAGGCGAGCAGACGCACATCAGTATTGGGAGGAAGGCCAGTCTTAGGGAAAGCCTAGCAGAGAACTCCCTCTGTCCTCCACCCCCCCACCCTAGGTCACCAAATGAGTGAGGGACTGAAGCCTCCTGTTATGCCAGGGACTGTGCCCATGGTATGCTTGCATCTCAACCTGGAGCCCTCCCTTTCTGTACTCAGTACCACTCATCACCAATAGCCCAAAGCAGAACTTGGCCTCAGAAACCTGGGTTAACTAAAATTCTTTAGCACGGAGAGTTGGGAGAACTACATTGGCTCTCTACCCTCATGTCCTTCGCATGAGTATGTGGGGGGGGGGGGATACAAAGGTCCCAGAGCACTGGGGCTCTGGCTCATCTGACTGCTGAACCCTCTTCTCTGCCTCTTTCCCCCTCCAGTGTCTTCACCGCGATTCTGGAACAAGTTAACATCATTCAAACCAACACGGCCCCCATGAGCAGCAAAGGAGCCGGCTTGGATGTGAAGGCCCTGCGAGCTTTCCGCGTGCTCAGACCCCTGCGGCTGGTGTCAGGGGTGCCCAGTGGGTGACAGTGTCTCTTCTCCTAGGCCGTCCTTTGCCCCTTCGGTCATGGGTGTCCAACCATTTATAGAGGAAAAGCCATGAGGCAATGGAGATGATTGACTCTCTTTTCCCTTTCTTTTGTTTGCCCAGGCCTTCAGGTAGTCCTCAACTCCATCTTCAAGGCCATGCTCCCCCTGTTCCACATCGCCCTGCTCGTCCTCTTCATGGTCATCATCTATGCCATCATCGGGCTGGAGCTCTTCAAGGGCAAGATGCACAAGACGTGCTACTTCATTGGGACAGGTGAGCTATGTAGGCCTATGGGAGAGTCGAGGCCCCAAGTCAACTTTAAATGGAGCCATCGCAGCTAATACAGAAGCTCAGGGTCAAAGCCAGCTCCCCTCCCCACTATGCACCTTGGAAACATCTCCTGGACTCGTGAGAGTGGAAATAAAGACAGCTCCACCAGGGTCAGGGAGGAGAGGCCGGCTTTGGCCTCAGCTTGCTCCACCCCACCTATACAATTCGGTATGTTCCGGGCTCCCTGGGTCAGTTGCGGATTGAAGCACAGACCAGGATAAGCCTGGATTTCTCTTCATACTTTCCCTGTGGCCATAGTTTACTTTGGTCAGAACGGTCCCCCACATCAGGCCTTCAGGATATGTACTGAGTGAGGCTTAGAGGGGACACTCTGTGGGTGTCATAGTCCCACTGAGTCCTAGGAAGTCTTCCTAAAACAGTTCTCACCTGTCAGCCTGTAGAACCCCTTCAATCCTCACAAGGCCATGAAGACTGGAAGAGTGTGGTATGTATAGGTCTGATCCACTGGTAGTCATGGAAACTAGACCAACTATAACGATATCCATTCGTTTCTAAGAGTAGCGATAAGCTGATAACATGAGCTGAATCTGTAAAAAAAAAAATTAAAAAAAAAAAGCGACTACATTCTTCCAAACAAGGTCCCCTCAGTGAGAAGAGCTGCACTGTGGGACGTTTCCGGTAAGGCCCCTCGATACCTGGCTTTAAGCGAGTGGGCTGGAGCTCACATCTGCTCTGCAGGAGGCTGTTGTGGCATTACATGTCACGTGACTGCTGGACCACTCCACTCTCCATAGAGAGGATGGGAGGCCAAGCATCCAGCAACGTCTTAGCATGGCTACGAAGACAGTTTTGAGGAGGCAAATGACGCAGAAGGCTCTTCCCCTGAGCTTTGCTACTTAACACATGGATTCCTGGAAACTTCTGAGCATAGCCTACTCAGAGAGGATGACACAGGCAGAGATCAGGCCCTCTGTCTTTCTCAGATATTGGAGTCACCAGAGCAGCCCTTGCGCTCACTGCCTCTTGGGGAGAGGCTACTTGCTTCCCCAGTCCCATGGACAACAAGAGTCTGTCAATGCAGTGTCAAGTCTCACTTCTAACAGCGGAGTCTGACGTGGCTTCATCTGTCAGCTTCCCGGTCTTTTCTCACAGAAGCCTCCATAGTCAGAACTGTCCACACCCTGTAACTAACATTGGCATCTTCCGTTGCCCTGACTTTCCATACCCTGTAATTAGAACTGTTAGGCGATGGCAGGGACTATTTAGCACGAACTTTGGGACAAATTTGGAGGTGTCAAGCCATTAACAAATGCTGAACAGCAACATTTAAATGCCCCTGTCAGATCAGAGGAACCAGCCTCAGACAGCCAGGGACCCCAAGCCACTCTCCTTTTGTCACTGTTCTCTACGCCCACCCTTAGAGCTCTAAGCTGACTTCATAAGTGTGGTAAGGCAGCGGGCACTGTGTTCCAAGGATAACCCCACCTCAGAACACAGCAGGAGGCTGCAAAGCATCCTAAGACAAAAGTGCTCCAGGATTTATCAAAATTGCTAGATTTGAGTGGCTGGGGACATAGTCAGGTGGGCGAAGTGCTTATTATACAAGCATGATGACCTGAGTTTAGGTCCCTAGAACTAATGTTAAGAGCCAGGTGCAGTGGTAGCATATGGTGGATCTATAATCCCAGTAGTGAGGGTGGAGGCAGGCAGATAGCCAGCCAGAATAGCCAAATCACTGACCTCTGTGTTCAGCCAGAGGCCCTGCCTCAAAAAGTAAAGTGGAGGGCAACTGAAGAAGACACCGGATGTGGACCTTTGGCCTTTGACTGCATGTGTAGCAGTGCACACACACACACACATACACACACACACACACACACACACACACACACACACACACACGTTGTGGGGGAAGAGAGGGGGAGGGGTGAGGAAGGAGGAGAAGGGGGAAGGAAGAGGGAGAGGGAGGGGGAGAAGGGGGAAGGGAGAGGGAGAGGGAGGAGGAGGGGAAGCGGGAGAGGGAGGGGGAGCGGGAGAGGGAGAGGGAGGGAGGGATCAGGAGAGGGAGAGGGAGTTTTAGAGAAAATAAAGACTCCTTGGGGAACACAGAGAGGTGCTGCCCAAAGCCTGATAGCAGCTTCCCTAGAAGGTGGGCCTCCCTGTGTGCTCCGTGACTTGCACAGTTCAGCCCAGTAGTGCTGGAAAAGCTCCACTTTGACGCCCCAGACTAAACCTCATGACAGAACACAGGCGTCTGTCCCCAGTCCATCTCAGCTGCATAACGGCCCCGGCTTTAAGTCTCAAAAGGTACAGAGGCCCCTCTGGTTGTTCCTGCAGCATGAGTTGAGCTTCCAGGGAAAGTTCATCTTTGGAATAGTCCTTGCAATGTTTTAGTTCTTCTTAAATATAGCCGCTGCCACCTGTAGGTGCCGACTTTCCGTCTCTGTCCTAAGTCCTTCTCCACCTGTTACTCTGTTCTTTCAAATGGTCCTTGAAGAGTTTGTCTCCAGTCACCGTCCACTTGTCTAATGCTACATCCTTCTATCTCCAGACATCGTGGCCACAGTAGAGAATGAGAAACCATCACCCTGTGCTAGAACTGGCTCCGGGCGCCCCTGCACCATCAACGGCAGCGAGTGCCGAGGAGGTTGGCCAGGACCCAACCATGGCATCACCCACTTCGACAACTTTGGCTTCTCTATGCTCACTGTGTACCAGTGCATCTCCATGGAGGGGTGGACCGATGTCCTGTACTGGGTGAGTTCAGGCTTCTAAAACATCCCTCTCTTCTAAAGGCTTAGTAGGGGGCAGGAAGAAAGGGCTTGTAAGCCCCACCATTGCCTAGTATTCCCTGGGGCAAGTCCCATGGCCCAAGGTCTACAAGACCCAAGAAGGGGGTGAGGGATAGGTACTAGAAGCTCCATGGGTTCTAGCCTCAAAGCCTGCATTTCCTCTAGAATTTCAGTGACTCCTAACTAGTGTCCTGTGTCCTAGACACTTTAGGGATGAGAAGCCCTTTAGGTCTTTCTCTTTGTCATTGGTCCAGGTAGCTTTCTTAGGTAAATATCACTATGTATCATTCTCCTCCTCTGAAAAGGTAACACCACTTACATCATAGAGCTTCCATTAGAGCTAGGGAGAAAACTGGCTTTCTGGTATGCAGTCACCATTGTAGAAGCTTGCTTATGGGAGCAAAATATTTTGTTAGATATTTTCTTTTCTTTTTCTTTTTTCCTTTTCTTTTCTTTTCTTTTCTTTTTTTTAGCTCTGTTGCATTTCTTATTTAATGCTCCAACAACAAACAGCATTGGTCCCATTTTCCAGGCCAGGAAATCGAGGCTCAGAGAGGTCATCTAACTGTGTCCATGAACCTAATGTGCCACTGAGCCAAGAACTGAGCTCTCACCCATGTGACTCCAATCCAGAACTCTCGAGAACGACGTGGTGCTGCCTAGGATGGGTGTGGGGGATTTTTAAACTGTCAAATGCTTTGCAAATATAAAGGATTAGTATGAACATTTCTCGCAGGCTCACGTCAGGCAGGCAGATGATTAAACATGTCAAAGGAATGTCACACATGCTGTTTCACCTCTGCTACAAGTCTAGGAGGAGAGCACATAGCATTTCTGTACTAGAGACGTGAGAAAGAAAGCACCCAGAGATGTCAGGACAGGGGATTGTCACTTTGAAACGTTTCAGCTGTAAAGAAACTGACTGTTTATAGGGTCTGAGAGACAAGTTAGAGACGCCTTTGACAGGACGGGCAACACAGTCAACACCTGGGCAGACAGAATGGTGGACGGGAATTATCCTTCAGGTCAGAGTACTGGGCTCATTCTTTTGTCTGGACCAGGTCAATGATGCCATCGGGAACGAGTGGCCCTGGATCTACTTTGTCACCCTCATTCTGCTGGGCTCCTTCTTCATCCTGAACCTGGTGCTGGGTGTCCTGAGTGGGTAAGGAAGAATGGCAGCTGCTGGAGGGGAGAAAGGAGCAGATCTCAATCCTCATCTCAACTCTCAGACTGCCAGGCCAGGCACATGTCTTCCTGCTTAGCTGGGAAAGCAGAAGACGCATTCTTCAAGTTCCCTCCAGTCCTTCTCCCTGTCCCTCCCTTCTTTTTGTCCAGCATCCTGTGTGAGCCTGCAAGCCTCAGACTCCAGCCCTGGGCTTGTGTCAGCAGTGGGAACGCTACTCATTGTACTGGCTAAGCACTCCCACAAGGTAGACCGTCTGTCTGACCCCTGAACTGCTTACGGCGTTGTGTCTGTAAGACGCTGCCTAAGTCCCTAACCTCTCAGTGCCTCAGTGTTCTTGTCTGTCAAAAGGAGTTTCAGGACTTGTTTCCTGTGGCTGTTGTGAAAGTTAGATGAGTTTAGAGTACTTAGAACAGGGTCCGGCACATATAAATTCCCACCATTAATGAGTGCTGCCGACAGCCACTCCAGCCACAGTGGCGGGGCTAGCTGTAGCCTCGGCTCCCTTTTGGATTGACATCACCCTCATTCCAGAAGCTTCCTCCCCAGACAGCCTGTAGACAGAACTCAGGAGTTGGCGAGGGGGAAACCATCTTTACTTTCTATTGCATTAACTGAAATGTTTCCTTTAATAATGAATGCAGGCGGCTAACCACAGTGGCATTAGCGGTGCCTATGGATTCTCCTAATGGAAATGATGTCACATGTCTGTGGTCGCAGCCCTGTTTACATTCCTTACTGCTTGCAAAATGGCGATAGCCATTAGACCTGCAACAGGATCCTTGTATTAATGGAGAAGCAGCTGCACCCCTCTGTCGGCATTTGTTCCATGATCGGTTCCATGTCAACTCTTCACTGAGCTACCCAAAACTTCATGCACAAAATGGTCAAGAGTGACCATATGGGCGCCACCCTGCCAGGGTGAGGTGACTGTCCTACAAGCAGACACCTCCTGGGTTTAGATCAGTACTCACTGACCTGGTGTCAGTGTCCTGCTTGGTGTTGACCTGGTGTTGAGTTCTGCTCGGTGGCCTAGGGCTGCCCTCTCCTGGTCCCAGGATGCCTTGCACCTTTCAAGTCCTTTGAATCGGGTGACACTGCATTTTCCCCTTGTGCCCAAGAGGATTTTCTCAGGGCTTAAGTCTGTAATCAGAAATCATTTTGAGATCATTTAAAAGCCCAGGGAATACGGCTAATTTGGAATAATGTTGGAATGGTGGGACGCCCTGTCAACCCCTGACACCCGAAGAGATAAACACAAGGAGAAAAATGAGAGGCTGAGGAGGAGTCAGGGTACTTGGAGATAGGGCTGGGCAAAGGGAAGAGAGGGGGAAACATTGAGGGTCCCTGGTCAATAGACAGTGCCCCAGACCAGAAGAGGACAGGCCCAGGTGCAGATGTGTCCCCAGTGCTAAGGAAGCTCAGTGGGCCCCGCCCCTTTTCCTCTTCTTCCCCATGTCCCTGACTTTGTTTTAGAGAATTCACCAAGGAGCGAGAGAAGGCCAAGTCCAGAGGAACCTTCCAAAAGCTCCGGGAGAAGCAGCAGCTGGAGGAAGACCTTCGTGGTTACATGAGTTGGATCACACAGGGCGAGGTCATGGACGTGGACGACTTGAGAGAAGGTTGGGGTCCACAGCCATGGCCAACACCCCTGCCCTATGTTGATCCGTTCCTCCCAGTCACTCCCTGGAGAGGGCAACCCCACCACAGTCCCCAACAGCCTGGTGTCTTAGTTACAATTACTCTTGCTGTGGTGAAACACCACAACCGAAAACACTTGTAAAAGTAAAAGGGCTTATTTCACCCACAGTTTCATGGGGCGGAGGCCATGGAGGGGTGCTGCTTACAGGCTTTCTTTCGTATGGAACCTAGAACCACCACCAGGGATGGTCCCACCTGCAATGACCTGGACCCTCCCACATCAGTCACTAATGAAGAAATGCTCTATCAGCTTCCCAATCTTATGGTGGCATTTCTCCATTGGAGTTCCCTCCTCTCGGATGACTCTACCCTGTGTTAAGTTTACATAAAATTCACCAGCACACCCAGAGACCCACCGAGAAGGGATAGTGCTTGCTTTCAGAGACTGATGACTTGTATAAAGCCTTGCACCTCAAGGTGATAGAATCTAAATGCATCCCGTCTCTTCTCAAATCATCCTGTGGCCTACCCAGGGTGGCCACGTGCCCTGCAGGTGGGTACCTCCAGTGCACAAGAATCTGGGTCATAGGAAGTCACAGCAACAGCCAGGCCCACCAAGAGCCCACAGTCATGGACGTCCTATCCAACAATGCCTAACCAGGCTTGTCTGTTCCCGAGGGACCCTGAAGGCTGCTTACTATAGCAGTATCTGTCCTGTCCCCAGGCAAGCTGTCTTTGGATGAAGGGGGCTCGGATACAGAGAGCTTATATGAAATCGAGGGCTTGAACAAAATCATCCAATTCATGTGAGTACCTGACCTGGGACCCAGGGCCAGAATCCAGCTTACTGTCCTCGTGGTACCTTCTTGAGACCTTAGGAAGGCCCATCTGAGAAAAGAGGGCCAATGCTTGTTCTAAGAACTCAGCAGTAGCTAGATGCCCAGGGAATGTGCAATCAGAGAGGACCCTGAGTAGATGACCTATTTATACACCATGCAAGGTAAAACAAGCTTGTCTTGGAGACAGCAAGCACATTTGGCTATACTCTCTGAGGGGGTGGGAGCTGGCAGGGGGGAAGAAGCTTGCAGTGTGGGGTAACCTGTAGCAAGGAAGTGGCCCTAGCTAAGGAGTCAGTGGCAAGAGGATACTCCTAGCTCTCACCTTTGTTTTGGGAGGAAGCTGTGTCCTTTTCCAAATTCATACATAATCACAACTTTTAAAAGATCCAACAATAGAAAAAAAAAAAAAAAAGCAAAGATGAAGGTCCCTGCTGTC
This sequence comes from Rattus norvegicus, assembly GCF_021556685.1. Classification (NCBI taxonomy): domain Eukaryota; kingdom Metazoa; phylum Chordata; class Mammalia; order Rodentia; family Muridae; genus Rattus; species Rattus norvegicus. The sequence continues at coordinate 50,094,271 of NC_141546.1, forward strand.
CTTCAAAGAAGTAACCATGGTAACAGATTCTACTAAGATCCTTTCTGCACTTTCATCTTCACACACACACACACACACACACACACACACACACACACACTCATGCTCACACACACACACCACATATATACATATTCACCCACACATTCACATACATACACGCACAGCAGGGTATTTTGTTCTTGTTTTGCAGTTTTATAATAGCGTTATTCATGTTAATTACTGTCACAATGAAGACCAAAGCAGTGCCCAGTCCACAGGCGATATTATTGATGAATATTTGTCAAGTAAATGAGTATATACTATCCTGTGACTTTTTTTCCTTAAGCTTTTCTGTTGAGGTCAATTTTCATACTTTGTGCATGTACACGTACATGTACATGTACATATATGAAGACATACACCTTTAAAATTACTTTTTTATTTTATATGTATGAGTGCTATGCCTGCATGCATGTCTGTGTATCACATGCACACATAGTACCCACAGAGACCAGAAGAGGGTATCAGATCCCCTGAACTGGAGTTACAGATGGTTGTGATATGCCACGTGGTTGCTGGGAATTGAACTAGATTCTCTGGAAGAACAGACAGATTGCTTAAGTTCTAAGACATTTACGCAGACCCTCACCCCAACACATACACACCCACAGACAGACAGACAGACAGACAGACAGACACACACACACACACACACACACACACACACACACACACACACACACACGTTTTTCAGTACAACTTTGGCTATAAAATCTGTACCATGGCTATGGTATAGTTGCACCATTTTATATTTAACCTATTTCTCCTGGTTGACTATGTGCCATTCTGGATAGATTCTAGAAGCAGAATTGCTGGGTTAAGGGCAGATGAACCTAAACTTTAGTAAGTGTTGTCAGGCCACTCACCACAGGGCTGTGCTAACTTTGGAAACACCTTTTCCACACACCCGTCTGGAAATCCTCTTTGTGATGGCAAACCTTCCTATAAATATAAGTAGAGTTGGCACCGCAGTGTTCTTTAGAGGAAATTAAAAGGCAGGGTGCTCCTGGCCTATGTCTACATCAGGTGCCCCATAAGCCTTTTGCTTGCCTTGTCTCATTTAATTGCTCGGAAGATTGACATCGTTATCATCCTCATCTGGAAAACAAACCTCGGCTAATAAGAAGCCAGGTTTAAATTGGCCCAGCTCCATGGCCCATGCCCTTCCTTCCTCTTGCATGCCCGGAAAGGAGAATGAGCGGAAGAAATGCTGGGCTGGGGTGTGGTTAAAGGGAGTGAATGCCTGTTCTCGTCTCCTGCAGTCGGCACTGGCGGCAGTGGAATCGCGTCTTCCGCTGGAAGTGCCATGACCTAGTGAAATCCAAGGTCTTCTATTGGCTGGTGATCCTGATTGTGGCCCTCAACACCCTGTCCATTGCCTCAGAGCACCACAACCAGCCACTCTGGCTGACGCATTTGCAAGGTGAGTCAGAGGGATTGAAACCAGGAATGAGCACTCAGGGTTTGAAGCTTAAACTTATCGTGGATGCTGCAGAAGTCAATGGGACTGACATCGCCTTCTAGAAATTAGATACTACTGGTGTTGGACCATTGGCCCAACCCCTTCCTTTTATAGTGAGACTATGGAGACTTCAAAAGGCAAGATGGTGTGCCCACTTTTTAACCCTTGGCATCATTCTGACCTGGGGCTGTGCCAATGAAACATAGGGACGATTCTCAGTTGCTTCCTCAGACATCTAGGCAAAGTATTCAATGATGTATCATTACACTTAAGACTGCTGTCGATAATTGAGAGCTCCAAGTGTCCAATTTCAAGTCCTACTATGTATATAGTAATATATACATTATATATATATACATATATATATTTCACCAACTATGCAAGGAGTGTACTACATGGAGAACACAGAAAAAGAACTGTAAACAGAGTTAATTCATTGCTCATTACCTTACTTAGACATAGGACAAGTCAGAGGTTGTTTCCACCCCATTGAAGGAAGGCACTGAGAGAGCAAACATAAAATGGTAAAAGAAGGACTACAAAAAGAGATGCTGGTGCTCCGCATATCTAAAGAACACTGAGAGAAAGCTCAGCTGGTCAAAGGTTGACAGGCCCTGCAAAAGATGCAATGCATTCAAACTCATGGAATAGTCTGGTGAATTAAGGGAATCACAGAGCTTCACATGTGGTGGACAACAGGCACTGTATGTGTGGGAGTCCTCGTATACTGTCATGATGCATTAGGAGTTTAACCAATGAAGATATAAGCATAAACATTGTATGATATAACTGACCAGCCTTGGTAGAGGATGAATGGGTCAGCCTCATTCTTGCGTGGATGTCCCACTGTGTGCAGAGCTCTGGACTGTGGCCAAGAACCAGTTAAGAAAAAGAAGATCCAGTTTCACAGCTAGGTACCCTTCCCACTGCAAATACCAAAGTGACATGAGTTACAATAATGTTTCAAGGCGTGATACATTGGTTACTCTTCTCCTTGCTATGATAAATACCTAAAAAGCAACTCCAGGAAGGAAGGGTTTATTCTGGCTTACCCCTTAAGAAGTGATCCACTCCATGATGACAGGAAAGGCATGGAGACAGGAGCACGAGGTGAACGGTCACATTGTGTCTACAGTCAGGAAGCAAGAATGGAGAGGAAGTGGAGCACCATAAACTCCCATTGGCCTGCCTCCAATGACCTACTTCCTCCAGTAAAGCTCCGCCTCTTAAATATTTGACAAGTGTCCAAAACAGCACTACCAGATGAGGACCAATAGTTGAAACACATGAACCTTTGGGGGAACATTGCACATTCAAAATGTAATAAATAGCAAGAAGGTCTCTGGGCGACAATGGCAGGGAGCTCAGGAATTCACTTGCAGAGACATTTCAGATCTAGATCTGAACTTCCAGGGTTGGTAACTGAGCTTTTCAAGCCTATGCTGGGACCAGAGACAGCATGCTGGACCTGCATAAGGTGGGGAAGGAAAGCTAGCATGCATGCTTGAAGTCAGGGCCCAGAAACACTACTTCCATGTAAAGGGGTCTAAAATCTCGTTGTCTGTTGGGACAGGCAAGGAGTTTGGGAGTTTCTTCTTCAGGGGGTCCTGAGGGAAAGGAAACATGTCACAAGTAAGAAATTAAACTCCAGCCTATAGGTATGGGGTCCAATGTGCAGTACTTTCACACTGCAAGCATAGCGAACTGCCAAGGATCAGCTTTGGATCTGGAAAGGGGTTCCTGAGAGAAGGGTTGTTTGAGAGTCATGAAAAGAACAACTTGAAGTCAAATCATGTGTACAAACTGACAACTGATGTTCTGTTCGAGCTTTCTCTGGAGCTCTCCAGACAGCTCTTACAGATATCTCAGCTCTTAAAGACCAAGGCCCACTCTTATTTGCATATCAATCCAGTCATTTACTCCAGGTTCCCTTCTGATTATCCCACAAATCAGCATTTCATGCATTTCATGATCTCAGCCCCTTGATTCTCAGAAACACATTTTTTTTTTAACATTACAAATGAGTTCAGAGATCTGCCTGCCTTTGTAAGCACAGACAATAAACTAGCTGGGTGGGATTCCATCTTGAGATTACCATTTCCACCATACTTGGGCCCAGGCTGACCTTGAACTCAAGAACCTGCCTACCTTTGTATCTTTCTGACAATTGCCTCTGCTCTCTCAGGTCTGCAAAGCCCTTCATATAATTCATATTACATCTTTGTATTCTTCATGGTTGAAAATATTTTTGAATTCATGTTTCAGAGTTCTTTCCCACAGCCTTAAGGGCTGTCCCGAAGGTCACAGTATTTATCATTTTTGCTCCTGGACGTGTGTTGTTTCTAATTATCATCGAGTCACTAACCTTGGCGCAGGGAGAACATTCCACCAATAACCTTGGCAGGGAGAATATTTTCTAAAGAACATGAAGTTATTATATAATATAATAGTATAATATAATATATATTATAAACAAGCCACACGCCCAGCAACCATGTGGAGGCCTACACCCTGCTGGTTCTGTTCCATGGCGAGAACCATTTCACACCGCCACTTCTATGACTACAGAGGACTCGGTAGTGAATCAATAAGACAGAATCATAAAATCCTATCAGGACAAATAAGAGAGGGAGCCCAAGAGAAGCAAACACAAGTAATCTTTTTGGAATGTCCTCATGCCAAGGGATATGAATCCCAGGGAGAAAGAGCATCTCCAATGATGAGTTTCTAGAGCAGGGCAGGATACAAATCAAATAAGGAGCAAAGCCACTCTGAGGAAGAGTCATCAGCCTGATGAACTCAAGTGAGCTGAACAGGAACATGGCCTAATGAAACACTACACAAGAGACTACGTTAAAATGAGTGAAGTAGATATTACAGTTTTGAAGAGCAGTATCATGCCATATTAGTAAGCACATGTGAGAATGGAATTCTACCCACCAAGAGGTGAATTTGGGGTTCCTAGACTGAGTAAGCACATAGATGATGGGGGATCCATTTTCTAAGACGGCAAAGGTAGTCAATTGCCAGGTAGTTTTGGCAGATGTGGGCTGACAGGCAAGATCCACTCTCATGGTGCTTGACATATTGAATCAGGGGCCTTTGAGATGGCCTAATGGTGGTGTCAAAGAAACTGATGGAAAAATGGGTCTAGGTCACAATAAAAAGGTTGTATGTCTATCGAAGAGTTAAAGATTGGAATCATCAGTGAAAGCAGCATTGGATCTGTGATCAAAGAGCATCCCTAGGTAAGCAGGGGACAGTGCATGGCTCAAGTCTAGCATACAGTATCTTGGTAAATAATGCAGTGCAGAAGGAATTAGGAGAATACAGGGGAGGCTGGGAAGCCCCTGAGAATTTGATGTCACAGAAGCCAAGATGGTGGTGGGTAGAGTGTATTTTAAAGAGCAAGAAGATGATGAACAGAATTGTGGGGAATGCTAGTACTTGAGAGTTTGTGTTCTGCTAGATTTAGCATCATGGAATTTACCCTAGAGGGAGCTGGATAAATGAACATGAAGAGACCATTTGAAAGGAAGAGGTAAAATAGCTAACAAAGACAAAAGATAAAGCTAGTGGATGTCCCAGATAGTCCTGGGCAATGCTCACAAGAACATGTTGCTTTAAGTGAAGCCCACCCTCTACTAGAAAAAGACACTATGTTTAATGAAGAAGAGGAGACATTCATGAACTTTTACAGCTTTCTTACCTGCTAAGTGTGGTATGGATTAGCCCGATGGAAATACAGATTTAGGTCATTTTGATGAGCAAAATTCACCAGGCTTTCCCAGGGCTTTTATTGTTGGGTGGGTAAATAGATAGATAGGCAGTAGACAGTGTGTGTCCCAGGGCTTTTATTGTTAGATAGATAGATAGATAGATAGATAGATAGATAGATAGATAGATAGATAGACAGACAGACATCAGACGTGTGCCCCTGTGCTTTTATTGTTCTTAATTTATAGATAGATAGATAGATAGATAGATAGATAGATAGATAGATAGATAGATAGATAGATGGATGATAGATAGATGGATGATAGATAGATAGATAGATGGATGATAGATAGATGATAGATAGATAGATAGATAGATAGATAGATAGATAGATAGATAGATAGATAGATAGATAGTGGTGTGTGTGTGTGTGTGTGTGTGTGTGTGTGTGTGTGTGTGTGTGTGTGTAAAACTCTGTTCTCTCCTTCCATCATATGGCTTCTGGGACTCAGTCTCAGGTCATCATACTTAGTTAGCAGCAAGCACCTTTATCTACTGAGCCATATTGCTGCTCCTTTTCTAGATCTTGAAAATTAAAAAGACAGTGCCTTGGAAAGGTAGGGAGTGTATTGGTAGAGGCTCATCTCGGGCAGAGCATTGGGGAACGCAATGCTTAGGCCCTGCTGTCCTCTGCAGATGTCGCCAACCGCGTGCTGCTGGCCCTCTTCACCATCGAGATGCTCATGAAGATGTACGGGCTGGGCCTGCGCCAGTACTTCATGTTCATCTTCAACCGCTTCGACTGCTTCGTGGTGTGCAGCGGCATCCTGGAGATCTTGCTGGTGGAGTCGGGAGCCATGACGCCCCTGGGCATCTCTGTGCTCCGCTGCATCCGCCTCCTGAGGCTCTTCAAGATCACCAAGTGAGTGCAGGCAGCTGGGCCCTCGAAGGTCTGATGCCTCATGCCATTTCCCCTTTCGTCATCTATGTCAGGGTCAGGGAAGGAGGAAAAGCAGGAGGGAGGGATGTAATCAGGAAAGAATGGGGAGATGAGGGAGGGGGTAAAGGGGGGGACTTCATTTGTGCCCCTTCCCCTTCAGGGGGATTTTCCAAGACCCCAGTGGGTGCTGAAACTGTACGCAGTGTTGCACCTTCAAATACATCATACCCTTTGCTTAACTATTAACTCCAATAAAAAATTGCAATTATAGTAGCTCATAACGGTTTATGTGACTATGGTCCTTCTCTCTGAGACTATATCCCAGTCCTGCATGTATAGGCTATAACGCTGTCCTCCAAAGACTCCAGGCAACTGAAATCATAGATGGAGGGGCTCTCCTGTGTTGTGTCCTGTCTTGAACCGTTGCCGTCAGCCCTCCTCAGCAGTGGTGAGAAGGCTCTGCTCACTCCCTACCTTGCCGCTCCTTTTCCTCAGGTACTGGACATCGCTGAGCAACCTGGTGGCCTCGCTGCTCAACTCCATCCGCTCTATCGCTTCCCTCTTGCTGCTGCTCTTTCTTTTCATGATCATCTTTGCCCTGCTAGGCATGCAGCTCTTTGGAGGCAGATACGACTTTGAAGACACGGAAGTACGACGAAGCAACTTTGACAACTTCCCCCAGGCCCTCATCAGTGTCTTCCAGGTAGGCCGGGTAATAAGAGGTTCCTGGATCCTGCTTCAGTATCTGAAGCCTTCTCTGACCTGTCGGATGAACTCCCACCACCCGTCCTTCCCATCACTGTAGGACTATAATATTTGTCTCTTTCCCCGTGACTAGGGAAGCCCAGTCTGTCTGGTTTCTTTTGGTCTGTGGTGCATGGCAGAGTGCTATAGCAGCTGAGGAGATACTTGAGGTAGACCAGGAGTCAGAGGTGTGCTGCTCACATCTCTAGGGCAAGGTCAGACAAGGTGAATACTCCCTCCGCAAACCAGGACCCACACTAGAGGCATCGAGCTGCCGGCTTACCAGAAACGACTCAAAGCATTGTGGCTGTGATTCGAAAGTGACCTTCAGAGCCACAGGCTCTCAGAGGACCTTCCTTGGTGTGGCGCACGGAAGTGTTCCCTTTCGTGTCACTGGTATTTCACACGTCACCCCACCATGCCATACTACAGGGGTGGAAGGGAACAATGAGTCAGTCCCGTAGATGGCTGCAGCCTCCCACTCACTACCTCACAGGTTGGTCAGGGACTACAGTGCTTTCCAAGGGACTGGACATTGGTACTACTTTTGAAGGGCAGGCTAACAGAGGCCTGTCTGAGTGCAATCCACTTCAGCCTGGAGATTAAAAACATAGTGGTGGCCCCATGATTAAACTCCTTTTGGCCCTGGAGAGGCTTGATAAGACTTTTTCCAACCACTCCAGGCTGTGTTCCTCCCCCAAGCCCACTCACTCCTCCCCCAAGCCCTCTCACTCCTCTCTGAAGTCCACTCCTCCCCCAAGTCCTCTCACTCCTCTCTCACTCCTCCCCCAAGTCTACTCACTCCTCCCCCAAGTCCTCTCACTCCTCCCCCAAGTCTACTCACTCCTTCCCCAAACCCCCTCATTCCTTCCCCAAACCCTTTCACTCCTCTCTGAAGCCCACTCTCCCCCCTCCAAGTCCCCTTTTACTCCTCCCCAAAGCCCTCTCTCTCCTCCCCCAAGCCCTCTCATTACTCTCCCAACTCCTTTCACTCCTCCCCCAAGCCCTCTCACTCCTTCTCCAAGCCTTCTCCCTCCTCCCCCAAGTCCACTCACTCTTCCCCCAAACCTTCTCACTCCTCCCTGAAGCCCACTCTCCTCCCCCAAGTCCTCTTTCACTCCTTCCTCAAACTCACTTACTCCTCCCCCAAGCCCTTTCACTCCTCCCCCAAGCCCTCTCCCTCCTCCCCCAAGCCTTCTCCCTTCTCCCCCAAGTCTTCTCACTCCTTCCCCAAGCCCTCTCCCTTCTCCCCCAAGCCCTCTCCCTTCTCCCCCAAGCCCTCTCCCTTCTCCCCCAAGTCCTCTCACTCCTTTCCCAAGCCCTCTCCCTCCTCCCCCAAGCCCATTCACACTTTGATAACATTGTAGCTCACTGAAAGAGGAGCAAAGAGGACAGCAGGGCGTGGTCACCTGGATGGTGGGGACGGCTAGAGTTGACAGGTGACAAGAGTCCTCCGGATGATGTATTCTCTCATTTTATGCCCTCTCCACCTAGGTCCTGACGGGTGAAGACTGGAACTCTGTGATGTACAATGGGATCATGGCCTACGGAGGCCCGTCCTACCCTGGCGTGCTCGTGTGCATTTATTTCATCATCCTTTTTGTCTGTGGTAACTGTATCCCCTTTGGGCTGTAGTGCAAAGAAGAACTCGGGGAAGTTATCTTAAAAGGGAAGATCAGGGCTCCCTGTGTAGCAGCAGTCAGTCCCTGGGGCTACCAGGCTGATGGAGTGGGGACACAGGAGAGGTAATTGCAATTACAGTATAATTCTTTCACCCAGAAATGTTGGAGAGTATTGGGGACAATTGACTGTGAGGTCGTTGTGCCTCAGGCAGGTGGGTAAGAAGCCCAGGGCTTAGCAGAGAAACAGAGGAGAGGGTGGGGCAGCCTGGTCCAGAAGCTCAGAGGCAGGCAGGAGGAAACCAAGGTGCCCTCTGACTTGAAAGAGAGAAGTTTGTGTTGTCGTTGTTGTTGTTGTTGTTGTTGTTGTTGTTGTTGTTGTTGTTGTGTTGTGTTACACTTCCATATCATGGTCCATCACTGAGGCGAGTCAGGGCAGGAACTCAGTCAAGGACTTGGGACCAGGAACTGAAGCAGAGACCACGGAGGAATGCTCCTTACTGGCTCCATCCCTCTGACTTGTTCAGCCACCTTCTTTTTATCATTCAGGGTGGACTGGGTCCTCCCTTATAAACTAGCAGTTAAGAAAATGCCCCAGAGCTATACCCACAAGCACATTCCAACGGAGGAATTTCCTAAACTAAAGTCCCCTTATTCCTGGCCTTAGCAGGGACAACGGAAGCTAACACAAAGCTGTGCCCAGGGATCAGTCTGACTCTGGGACCAGGAGATTGCCCTAGAATAGACCAGAAGTGAGATAGGCAGACGGGAGAGTGAAGAGGATAGGCAGAGATGTTGATGGTGTCCGAAGGGTCCTGGTGCTGAGCTATGGAATCTGACACCATGAAGAGGCAGGGGTGACATCAGCACCCCTCGCTTCCCCTCACTCCCAGGGATTCCTGTCGGGGGAGTCAGGGTCTGTTTTGGCAGGAAAAGAATAAGTCTCAAAGGCATGGTGGATTTAGGTGCCATTATGGCTACTTTTGCAGGCAAATTCCCCAAGGACTTGTCTATGCTCCTCAGCCTGTACCCTTCCAAGGGGTGTAGCTCTGACAAGAAACTGCCCCCTCAGGGATTCAGGCGTGGAAATGCTCAGGCAGGCAAAACTCCTGCCCCAGAAACTACCTTCCACTGGCAACTCAGATCTCCTTAGCTGACCCGTAGACATCCTTCTCAATGTCTTCCTGGCTATCGCTGTGGACAACCTGGCAGAGGCTGAGAGCCTGACATCTGCCCAGAAGGCCAAGGCTGAGGAGAGAAAGCGCAGGAAGATGTCTAGGTGAGTGTTGCCCCCTCTTGGTGAGAGACAGAATGTTGGGCCCTGCCTATGGCCTCTAGGCTGTAAGCAGAACTTCTCCTTGAGCCAGATGAGCAGGGGCCACATGACACCTGCTCCTGTGAGCAGGCTTCTCCAAGCAGGACCTGCTTTTGAGTCACTGTTCCTCTTGGAGGCGGCCATCTTCTTCTCAAGTTTCCATCTGGTGCCTCCGGGAGTAGACAGTGTATAGGTTTTCTAGACAGTATTTCTCAAATCCAAGCTGCAAACGAACAATCTGGAAGCTTTGAGAGATGTAGAGTCCATGCGGACTGCCCTGAACCAGGTGGGGTAGAAGAAGGTTTGAATATTCTAGTCAGTCCCCAGGTAGCGCTGACGCTGTTTGGGCTTGGACGATCACAGTTTAGGCAACTGAATTTCAGTTTGGAGCCTGCTTCTTCAGATGCACATGCCTGCAGGAATGGGATGCCCGTTTCTTGGAGGCAAGATGGAAAGAGCTAGGGATAGAAGGAGCAGCAAAGTCCCCAGATATTTCTAGGGTCGGAAGTGTCTTACACAAGCCATAATTCCATTCTGAATCCTACATAAATGAGGTGCAAAGCCACTCTCCACTCACTGACTATGGATGACCACTGAGAGTCTAGCATTAAACCCTTTACCACAGAGAAAAGGCTTGCCCGGGCATACTGCCCTTCCTATCTGGTGGCCAGTGCTGCTTCTTCCTTCACAGATGCCCTTGAGCATTGGGTGTGAGAAGTTCCTGAGGGTGTTGTCAGGCCTGGAGCCATCCTTGTTGGCTCCCATCTTGAATTTCCTGGGTTTTTCATTTTAGAGGGCTCCCAGACAAGTCAGAAGAGGAGAGATCCACAATGACCAAGAAGCTGGAGCAGAAACCCAAGGGTGAAGGCATCCCCACCACTGCCAAGGTGAGGTCTAGCATGGGGAAATTTGCAGGCTAGGTGGAGGGTCTCTGACTTCTCATGTCACTCTGGGGAGGAAAGTGGAGACAACACCACCTTGCTCCTGTAGGAGAGAGAGCTGTTGTTGTAAAATTATAATTAACAGGCAGTCTTTTTGCCCGCTCTAGGTCCGGCACCATAATGCCCCAAGATATCTGATAGATATCTTAATCTCAGTCAGCAAAGTCTTTCACCCGCTTTTGCTCCATCCCATATCACACTACTGAAGGCCTCTCTCTGAGCCTGGCAACAATCTCTCTACCCATCCAGTTCCCAAGGCAGACTGCCCCATAGCAGAAATATCCATTCTAATTCTGTGGCGTCCCACACACTCTCCCAAATTCAATTCTCCACCAGAAAGAACACACAACCCAATAACCTCTGACCCAATTGATAAGATATAATTGCCCACCTAAACATACAAAGCCCTGCACACATCCATCCCTCAAGAACATTCATAACAACCTGTAAAGGTACAGCATAGAATCTTAACATCAGCTGCCATGTTGTCCTGCGGCTACTCTGCTGTCTCCTGCTCCCTCCTCCTCTTCCCTTAAACTTTTCACTCGCCCATCCTTCCTTTTCATCCAATGACAGGTCTCGTTCTATCCTGTATAGGCCCTCACCTGTATTTTACAAATTAAATGGGGAGAAGGTTCTAATGAAGTCACCTGAGTCCTGAGTATGAGACTAGGCAGCCGTCCTTAGGTCAGCGGAATTAGCACCAAAATACAGATAACTCCAGGGCAAACCACAGTAGAGAGCCAACGGCTACATCTCTCACAGGGACTCCTGTGTGGAGAGATATAGGCCCTTCAACCTGGGATCCAGATTTCCTTAGAATCAGGAAGGCACCCCACCCGCCCACCCCCAATGTTCTACTAAGAGCCTGGCTTTCCACTCTTGCTAGTCCTTCCCTGTGTGTTTCAGTCTGACCCCGTTCACCACTGTGGAGAGTGAGGAAAGAGAGTTCAGGAGCCAGGAGAGTCCTAAGCTGCAGAGAAGCTGCACGGTGTAACCTAAGGAGCTTGGATCTCTTGTAGAGAGTTAAGGCAGCACACAGAGAGGACAGGCTAAGACTGGCTAAAACCTTGGTTTTGCCCAGCGCAGGCTTGAACAAGTTGTGCACCTTGCAGGACCTGGCTCCTTATTTGTAAGACATAACAATTCCACTACTACCCACCTCTCAGGTCATAGGGAACATTCAGAAAGCGGCACAACAGCTCCCCAGAGCATGCCCAGTAAGTTCAAGCATTAGTTTCTGCTTTCTCACCACCACCGCTGTTCCTTTCCACAGCTGAAAATCGATGAGTTTGAATCGAACGTCAATGAGGTGAAAGACCCCTACCCTTCAGCTGACTTCCCAGGTAAGGATCCTGAGCCTGGGCTGAGGCACGGTGCTGTTGGAGTGTCTGTGTGCTGGTACTGAATTCCCTATGTGGGTGTCTCTTGTGTCTCCTACATGGACCTCTCCATGTGGAGACCAGGACTCTGAAGACACCCCCTTTGCCTTGCAAAGAAGCAACCTGCAAGCCTGCCTCTCCCTGCAATACACACAGCAACGATATTCCATGCATGCTCCAATTTACCTGTACAGAGTTCCAGCTATATGCTTCAATATGGACACCCAGTTTTCAAAGAGCACGGGGCTGGTAGGCATATAACTCCTTCCGACCCAGTAGGATATGTCCAAAGAAAGATATTTTCATTAATATAGTGGTGGAGCAAATCGCTCCTCTCTGTCCTCTGACAAAACCATGACTGCCAGACTGTCACTGTGTGAAAACTCACAAGGGCAGCATGGGAGGAAGGTGGGAAGCAGAGCTACAAACTGCCTGCAAGCATCTCCTGAGTGCACGTGGCTGCTGGCTGCTGTGTGAACCGTACTCATCTGGACCAGGACACCATGCATGGCAGATGCAGACGCCAGGATGGGTTAGCACTACGTGGCCTGTCAGCTCCCTCATGGGTCCTTCTGAGCATTTTGCTTCTTATTTCGGAATCGGCTGGTTCCCTTCCGTGTCTCTAAGCTCCAGTTGGACTTTCTGGGCTCTGGATGGTCCGTATTTGGCACACAGCAGGCCTTCCACAAATCAAACAGGTGATCACAGGAAATGATTTCGCTAAGTGCAGAGTGGAGCGTAAGGCTGGCAAAATTTCTTCAACTACCTAGTGGGAACTGAGAACACTTCCTGTGGACTTGTGTCGTCTAATGACTGTCCCCTCTTGGTGCTTGTGGCTGGCATGCAGGTGGGAGCGTGACAGCTATGGGAGATCTGATGTGAGCATGAAGAGAAAGGGCTGGAGAGAAATGAGAGCAGGAGGCACAGAGCATGTGCGTTGGAGAGAGGCCTCACCAAGGCCACCAAATATATTTATATCTAACCTCTTTCCAAAAATAAATCTTGGTGGCTTATGACAAACGTTCTGTGCAATCTGGGCCTAATGCATAGTCCTGTAATCCCAGCTCCCCTAGAGGCGGAGGCATGGGAATATAGGTCAGTGGCAGAGAGCACTTGCCTATCGTATGGGAGACCTCAAGTTCAATAGTCAGTACTGAAGGAAAAGAAAAGAAGAGAAAAGAAAAGAGAAGCGAAATATGCAGTAAAACTAACAAAACAGACAAAGGGATAAAGAATTAGGGATCTGCAAAAATATAAATGTTAAGAATGAGCCCTCCATGCAATTAAACAGTCATGTCAGGCTGGGTAGATGGAAGTGTCCTGTTAGGGAATGGGGTGGGGTCGGGACAGGGGAGCTGTTAGGATCAGAGAGGACAGAAGAGGAGAGGAGAAGGGAGGGGAGGGGAGGGCAAGGGAAGGGGAGAGGGGAGGGGAGGGGAGGGGAGAGGAGGGGAGAGGAGAGGAGAGGAGAGGAGAGGAGAGGAGAGGAGAGGAGAGGAGAGGAGAGGAGAGGAGAGGAGAGGAGAGGAGAGGAGGTGGGTTTGGGATGGTTGAGGAATCCACAGGTATCCACCAGCAGACTCAGGCATTCTTGGCATTCCTGAGAGTCATGGCCAGGCTGACAAGGTGGGGAGCAGGCACTGTCTGTGGGGGAACCAAGCAGAACTCAACTTTAGGAATATGCTTGGAATATCTGTGCTCTCTGCTTCACCTCGGACCTCGGTGGTCACTTTCCTGGCCAAAGCTCAAGAGATAATGGGAGCCAGACAGTGGTAGTACCTGCCTTTAATCCTAGCACTCGGGAAGTAGAGGCAGGTGGATCGTGGATCTCTGTGAGTTTGAGGCCAACCTGGGTGAGAGAGAGAGAGAGAGAGAGAGAGAGAGAGAGAGAGAGAGAGAGAGAGAGAGAGGGAGGGAGAGAGAGAGAGAATATAAGAACGGTTCATTCTGGGCTAGAGAGATGGCTCAGCGGTTAAGAACACCTGACTGTTCTTCCAGAGGTCATGAGTTCAATTCCCAGCAACCACATGGTGGCTCACAACCATCTGTAAAGGGATCTGATGCCCTCTTCTGGTGTATCTGAAGACAGCCACAGTGTACTTATATATAATAAAATAAATCTTAAAAAAAAAAAAAAAAAAAAGAACGGTTCATTCTGTCCACTCTAGAAACTCTTTAAAGATAATTGTTTTTAGAATCCTAACCCAGGAAGGAAGCTCGAACTCTGTTTTTCCAAAATCCTTTCCTCCTTGGTCAATTTTATGAATCGGAAAGGAGAAACTAAGACAGGATAGCGCTCCACGAGGCAGTGGTAGAGTCAGGCCAGGGACCACATCTTTGTAGCAACCAACTGCTGCTTAAGATGTTGTGAGTGTAGCCCTGAGACAGAAGACGTAGCAACCACACTCCTTAACCTTGCTCCTGGCCCTTCTTGCAGAAGGTTTGGGGGGACTTCTGAGCTACGTCTGCACTACGCACCAAAAGGGGAAGACCCAGGCCATACCCCGCTAATACCTGGTGTCCCAAACCAGCCTTTGCTCAGCAGCTTCGGAGGAGGACTCTGAGCACGGAAGCCAAGGGCCAACAAAGTTCTCTGTCCCGCAGGGGACGACGAGGAAGATGAGCCTGAGATCCCAGCAAGCCCCCGACCACGCCCTCTGGCTGAGCTGCAGCTGAAAGAGAAAGCGGTGCCCATCCCAGAGGCCAGCTCCTTCTTCATCTTCAGCCCCACCAATAAGTAGGTAGTGCTTCTGGCAACCATGAGAGCTGATGAGGCCCTCAAAGACAGTGGCTCCCCCCCCCCCCCCCGAAGAGATCCACTCTTCATTCTCCCCGTCTTTGGTTACCATGTGCACAGTTCATTCCTCTGGGTTATAGTTTTGAGCAATGTCTAAACTGCTAGCAGTGAATTGGGGTGTGGCAGCATGGCAGAGGGTTTGCCTGGCACACACGAGGCATTGGATTCACGCAACAAAATTAAAAGACCTCTAAAATGAATAAAATGGTAGTATTCCTGTGAGAAAGAATACCTTTAGGTTTTATCACCTACTTACACCTAGAAGGGACTGGGATTGCCAATTCCCTTCTAAGGGCAGTTTTAGGCAGGGTCAGGAGAGATCTGGGGGAGCTGGAGTTGTTATCAGCATCACAATCTTCAGCTCTAGAATAAACACATTTATTTCATGGAGTTTCTTCTGCCCCAGGGAAGGAGATCAGCCTGTCCCAGTCTTGGCTGGGGAATCCTCACGGTGGTGGGTATGGGTGGAGGGGAGAGGTGATGGAGGGGCTCAGTTGGGAGTTGTGACTAAAGGAACAAAATGGGGACTGAGTCATGCGTGTCCAGCTAGGAGATCATGCAGCTGCAAGGTTATTCCTACTCCCAGACGGTTAGGGGACAGCAAGTGGATGCAGCGTCCCTCTGTAGGACAGAAGTGAGTGAGTGAGGCCTGAACTTCCTGCGTCTCTCAGTTTCCGTCCTCCCAACCCGTCCCACCAGGATCCGCGTCCTATGTCACCGCATTGTCAACGCCACCTGGTTCACCAACTTTATCCTACTCTTCATCCTGCTCAGTAGTGCTGCTCTGGCCGCTGAGGACCCCATCCGGGCCGACTCCATGAGGAATCAGGTAACGGCAGCTCCTTCAGATGCTTCAGCACCTACCCCACTCTGGGGCTCGAGCTCAGTTATATCCTCTATGTGGCCGCTGGCATCAGAGTTTCATAAAAGTCTCTGGAGAGCTGGGACCTCTCGCTGCAGTTTCTGAACAGCGCTACCATAGCAGAAGCAAGATAAGCCTGATTTGCCTGCCTACCGTGAAGTGGTGGTGCTGGCAATTATGGTGGTCGCAGCAGTAGTGGTGATGACAACGATGGTGATGATGATGGTATTAATGGTAGTGACGTCAGTGGTGGCCGTGGTCGTCATGGCAATGGTAGCGACGGCGATGATCATAGCGATGATGGTGGTAGTGGGCATTGTTGATGATGATGGTAATATTGATGTGATGAGGTAATGATGTTAATGGTGATGGTGGTGGTGATGGTGGTGGTGGTTGTCATGGTAACAGATGGTGGCACTGGTGGTGATGATGGTTGTGGTGACACCATGGCTTTGCAAATTCTCTTACTGGTTGCCTCTGCCTTGTCCCTTCTCCAGATCCTTGAGTATTTTGATTATGTGTTCACTGCTGTTTTCACTGTGGAGATCGTCCTTAAGGTGAGTGAGGACTACGGGACTCACGTCTCTGGGTGTGAAGTTTCCCTGCACGGAGTGGCTCCAATTTACGCATGAGGACTCACTCGGGGGCACCACGAAGGAACAGGGGAAAAAGAAGATAGAGATGGGTGGTGGCAGGAAAGACTCACTGGATCCAGGAGACTACACAGGGCTTCTGCTCCTAGGCAAAGGAGATCCAGGCAAGGGAGCAGGTGACTGGATAAAAGGCTGGAAAGAAGAAATATGACCCACTTGTGGCTGCCACCTCTTCCACATGGAAGACACAATTAACCTAAAAGAAGTCCTGTGAATTGGGATTTACCTTAGACCTTAACTCCATGAACCTGGCAAGTTCTTGCCCTCCTAGAGTTCTCAAAGAAGTAACCACTGGAGAGTGCCTTAGAGAGCTTGATCACCTTATATACTATACTGAATTCTATACTGTAAGCTACAGTGTATACTATACCCCCTCTACTGCAGCTGCTGTGTTTGAAAGCATCTTGGTCTCATGCTATTAAGTCTGTTTGGAGAAGCAAGCTAGAGGTCTGGAAATGCCCTCTAACTTTGGGAGGGAGCTCTCAAGGCCAGGCCTTGTTCTGCTACATAAAGGGTAAATGTTTTTACAAATCAGGATTTCCCAGTGTTTGAAAATTTGTTAAAAAGTTTAATCTCACATGGGCTGGGAATGTGGGCCCATGAATAGAGTACTTGCCCAAGATGCACAAATACGGCTTCTCAACAGTGCGCGAAGCAGGCCTGGTGGTGTATGCCTGTAATCTGCTCAGTTGAAAGGCAGGAAGATCAGAAGTTTAAGTTCATCTCGAACTACGTAGTAAATAAAAGGGATCCTGGGTTATCGACCGAGACAGAAAGCAAAGGTCTCTTATCTAAAGAAAGGATCATTGCCCTGGTTTGACTGTCCCTGAGGTGGGAATACTAGGCTCGGGCTATCATAGTAGCAGGCTTTGAGGAGTGGGGTGTAGGGGGCTCCACCTCTGACTGGAACCCAGAATCGCACGCCTTTATCTCTTCTAATAGAAGAGACGCGGGTGAGTGTATCTGAGGACCAAAGCAGAGCAGAGGGAGGAATGTTCCCTCTTCAGAGCTTCAGCCATTGACAGTGGAGCAGAGGGAGAAGGCAGCTGCCCCAAGGTCAAGGAGGATCTCAGAAGTGGAGTGTTAGCATTAGACCTTTGAATAAAGCTACAACAGCAAGCTAGTGGATATGAAACAGTGAATACAACTTCCTGGAGGACTTCTAAACTGCCCCTCTGGAGGGAGAGTGCTTTCCACTCCTGGGAAGGAAGGAGTGGAGGCGCATGAAAGGCATCTGGAAAAAAAGGACGTCTCTGACAGCAGAGACTGGCACAGGTGCTCCTGGAGTGCCCAGGGTCTGTTTGAAGTCAAGAATAGAGGGAGCACCCTTGAGTCCGGGGAGTTGGATAAAATGACGCTCCCCGACACTCTCCCTAGCAGACTGAGATAAGAAGCCCTTCTTGAGGAGGGGCAAGTCTGCTCCTCCAGCTGCTAGCTCCAGATGTTGCCTCTCTCCCTAGATGACCACCTATGGAGCCTTCCTGCACAAAGGCTCCTTCTGCCGCAACTACTTCAACATCCTGGACCTGCTGGTAGTGGCTGTGTCTCTCATCTCCATGGGCCTCGAGTAAGCAGTGGCAGGGCCCATTGGGTTCTCTGTGCCTGTACCTCAGAGCAGGAGTCCTGGCCCCGTGGGTGGCTGGGCTCCTGGCTGAAACATGAGGGTGCCCAAGGGCTATGGTTAGGAACATCCTTGGGTGGTCCCCAGCTGGGCTAAAGTGGCAATGCTAAACGTTCAGAGCCTTATCTTGGAGACCAGGAGGGGAAGCAAAGAGGAGACGACAGCCAGGCCCCTGGAGTGGGGAGTATAGGCCCAGCTACAGGTCATTTCTAGTCTGTCGGAAAAGACAGTCCATATCCACAGAGAAGAAGTGAGCCAATGAGATCACTTGCAATGATCAGGGATCATTTGGTCAGGGGGCCACATATAGAAAGCTCAGGTAGGAGGTGACAAAGGCCGTGGCTGCAGCCCTCTGGCTGGAGCACACTGCTCTAGGCCCCACAGCAACTTGCTTCCTGCAGGTCCAGCGCCATCTCCGTGGTGAAGATCTTGAGGGTCCTGAGGGTGTTGCGACCACTCCGGGCCATAAACAGAGCCAAAGGGTTGAAGGTGAGAGAGGGGCCCCTTTAGGGGAGGGACCAGCAGCCCTGACTCTAGGTCCTCAACTCGGGGGCTCATCTTGTGAGGATGAAGCAGGCCAGCCAGCTCTCCCCGGGGGCTAGCTTTCTCTACTAGCAGGCAGAGTCTCGGATCCCCATGGTTCCCTGGGCAGGATGGTGTGGTGCAGTGGGGCAAGCCCAGCACCCACCAAATGGTCCCTACCTCTGTAGCACGTGGTGCAGTGCGTGTTTGTTGCTATCCGCACCATCGGGAACATCGTGCTGGTCACCACGCTCCTGCAGTTCATGTTTGCATGCATCGGAGTCCAGCTTTTCAAGGTGAGACTCCACCTGGCCAGCAGCCCTTCCCTCCCCACCAGGGTCAGCTCGAAGGCCTTCGACAAAAGCAAGCATGAGAACCCCAAATTGTGAAAGCAACCGACCCTGAATCTATGGTTTCCAAATGAGGAAACATCTATATCCTGTTTGCTAGGTGATGCCTGTTGCTAGCCTCGGACTCTCTGGCCACTTTTACCATTGTGTCTCTTACCCAGAGACCCTGTAGTTAGCCTTCCTCTCACCAACTTGCCAACCTCCACCGACTCTGTCGAGTCTGCCTACAACATCCCTAACCCAGCCAACTTCTTGCTGCAGCCAGGCTCTGCAATCCAAGGTCCCGGCAGGGATGACTGGCATCATCTACACCACCCAGGGGGAGGGGGGCAATTGAGAAGCATGGGTGATAATGGCCTTGCCTTCGGGGTTTGTAAGAGAGGCCCCCCTTCCAGCCAGCCAGACTGCACTTCTCCTTCCAACCAAGCACCCACAGAGCCTGTTTTTACCCTATTTCCATGACCATGTCTTCCTGCCTTTTTTGCTGCTGGGTGCAGGGAAAATTCTACAGCTGCAATGATTTATCCAAGATGACTGAAGAGGAGTGCAGGTACCCCAGGTTTTGTCGGCCGAGGGATATGGGAGGCTCCTGTGAGGAGCACAGTGACCTTCAGGATGGGAAGCCTTCAGTAGCTGTGGGGCGGGAATGCCTAGCACCACCCTTTATTTCTGTCCTAGAAATGGACTGTCGGTTCTCTGGCACACTGGCTACCCAGGGCCCCGGGGATGTGGGTGGAGTTGAGGTAAGCCAGCCACATGATGGCGTGACTGGACCTCTCTGTGTCAGGGGCTACTACTACATATACAAGGATGGAGACCCCACGCAGATAGAGTTGCGACCCCGTCAGTGGATACACAATGACTTCCACTTTGACAATGTCCTGTCTGCTATGATGTCACTCTTCACGGTCTCCACCTTTGAGGGTTGGCCTCAGTGAGTAAGACCGGCGTCTGGGCTCAGCATGGGTACAGTGAGGGTGGTGCCAAGGAACCAGCAGCCCTCAGGTGTACCATGCCAGTGTTCAACAAAGCCACAGGCTCAAGCCTCTCTCAAGTCAGTCTGGCCAAAGGACTCTGACAACGGTGCCCAATCTCCCCTCCCACAAATGCATGTCTCCCTGCTCACAGAGGACTCTTTTTATTCACTTTACATCCCACTCGCTGCCCCCACTCCCAGTCACCCCTCCCACAATCCTTCTCTCCACTCCTCATCCCCTTCTCCTCTAAGCAGGTAGCCCCCCGACCCAGGAACATAAAATTTCTGCAGGGCTAAATGCATCCTTTCCCAATGAGACCAGACAGGGCAGCCCAGCTAGAAGAACATACCCCACAGACAGGCAACAGCTTTTGGGATAGCCCCAGTTCTTTGGGACACACATGAAGACCAAGCTGCACATATGTTACATATGTGTGGGGAGACACAGCGGTGTCTCAATGGTTGACTGGGGTAGATAAGATGCCCCTGGAGAGGCAGGGTGCATCGCAGGGTGGGTTCTAACCTTCCTAGACTGGTTCTGCCTCCTCTCCCATTGCTTGGATGTTTACTCTCTCCTCTCTGCCCACCCCCCAAGGCTACTGTACAAGGCCATAGACTCCAATGAGGAGGACACAGGCCCCGTCTACAACAACCGAGTGGAGATGGCCATCTTCTTCATCATCTACATCATTCTCATCGCCTTCTTCATGATGAACATCTTTGTGGGCTTCGTCATCGTCACCTTCCAGGAGCAGGGGGAGACTGAGTATAAGAACTGTGAGCTGGACAAGAACCAGGTACTGAGCCCCCTGCTAGAGCTGGAAAGCAGAGCCCCACAGGCCTGGGAAGAGAGCCTCCATTGAGATCCAGTCCTAGTCTATGTATCTCATTTGTCTCCAACCTGAAGCAATTCACACCGGTACTGACCTATGTTGTTTTTTTTTTCTTGTGTCCTAGCGCCAATGTGTGCAGTATGCCCTGAAGGCCCGCCCGCTGAGGTGTTACATCCCCAAAAACCCATACCAGTATCAGGTGTGGTATGTCGTCACTTCCTCCTACTTTGAATACCTGATGTTTGCTCTCATCATGCTCAACACTATCTGCCTAGGCATGCAGGTAAGGAGACAGGGGAATGGCCATAGTAAGACCTAGTGCCTGGGCAGGCCAGGGACATAGAGAAGTCCCCAGGTCACTCTACTAGGCATCTCTAGAACACCGGCTGCATGCCACCTGCAGGACCCAGGGGTGAACTAATCCCGGCCACGTCCCTTATGGCTTATGTTAAGGAGCTGATTCAAGCCTCCAGAGAGATGGCATGGCAGTTCTTCAAACAGGAGATGACTGCTTCAGGAGAGGAAATGTGCGGGGAACTGAACACATGTCCTCTGTATTCTGAGCAGAGCAGAACACTGTTGCAAATAAGGATGACTGAGTTATTTAAAAACTCATTTCCAGGGGTTGGGGATTTAGCTTAGTGGTAAAGCGCTTGCCTAGCAAGCGCAAGGCCCTGAGTTTGGTCCCCAGCTCTGAAAATAAAACAAAACAAAACTCATTTCCCATCCCAAGAAAAGTAGGTTTCTACACTTATCCCAAGACACGTGTCCCTCTTAGGAAAAGAGCAACCTCTTGTAGATCATATCATAGTTGATAGCATTGTTATAATGCTTTAACTAAACATCTGGTCCCTTAAACTCTATATAATACAACATCACAGATAGGCACCCAGCTCCTAGGGGCCCAAGACATACTCGGTATACATTGGTTGCTTTTCTCATAACTGTAACCTCATACGAAACATTTAAGGAAGGAGCAGTTTATTTTGGCTCATGGTTGCAAGGGATACAGGAAAGGCACAATGGCGGGCTGCTACATGGAGGTGGGAACACATCAGCTGCTTCCAGCTCAGCAGGACAGGAAGCAGAGATTGGGTGGGAAGCAAGGCTTTGCTATAAACCTCAAGGTCTATGACAGTCCACTGACCTACTTCCTCTCAAACCACAGTCTGGAGACCAAGTGTTCAAATCATGAGACTATAGGTGATATTTCACATTAAAACGATGGCACAGTGAGAAGACCACACCTTGTAGGTTTGTGGAATCATGGGAGGAGACTCCCTGAGTTACAGATACTGGTCATGTAGAAGAATATAAGCAGTGGTTTCTCTGGGACTGAGTCAGGCAGCAGACACGGCCCCACTGCTGAGGGATAGGGCAGTTAGTAAGCCTTTTTCTCCTAACTGGGAAGGTTATGTAGAAGCTGGTGGGATTTTACCAGCAAAAAGAATGAGGGTCTTAGGTGGTCCATAGCAGCAGTCACAAAAGCCAAGGCTGTTGATTGAAGGGTCTCTCCATCCCATCACCGCGTGTCTTAGTTAGGGTTTTATTGATATGAAAAGACACCATGACCAAGGCAACTCTTATAGTGAAAAACATTTAATTGAGGCTGACTTACAGTTTCAGAGGTTCAGTCCATTATCATCATGGTGGGAGGCTGGCAGCATCCAGGCAGACATGGTGCTGGAGGAGCGGGAGTTCTGCATCCTGATCCAAAGGCAGCAGCAAGAGACTGGAACTCCACATTGGGTGGAGCCTGAGCATAGGACCCCAAAGCCCACCCCTACAAGTGACACATTTCCTCTAAGGCCACACCTACTCCAACAAAGCCACACCTACTCCAACAAAGCCACACCTACTCCAACAAGGCTACACCTACTCCAACAAAGCCACACCTACTCCAACAAAGCCACACCTACTCCAACAAGGCTACACCTACTCCAACAAAGCCACACCTACTCCAACAAGGCTACACATACTCCAACAAAGTCATACCTCTCAATAGTGCCAGTCACTGGGCCAAGCATATTCAAACCACCACACTGGGGCAACTGGTATATAGGAATCTAAGCTAGCTTTGTTTCCCACCACATAGATGTCAACCCCAGAATCCCAGGGTCTTCTCTTCAATCCTGTACCATAATGACTATGTTAAGCCCTGCCTAGGAAACTCAGTTTTGGTCATTCAGGGCCAATATATAAATGATACTTGTAGCCCTGAGCCATACTTGGTCAGACTTGTGTTTGTTGAACCTCCATGCTCCCCTCTACCACTGCCTATTATGGATGGAACAGGTATGAAAGGTATCCTTGCGTCTGGTAGAAGTCAAGAGATTACTAATCTCCTATCTTGCTGAGATAAAGCAGGTGAAAAGTGGGCCCAAAGGCTGTGGGAGCTGGCCCGTGGCGAGGATGGATCTGGGATTGTGATCTGTAGCTGGTAAGCCTCGCCCTCCTGGCCTACCTCACCCATGTTGCCTCTTTAGCATTACAACCAGTCGGAACAGATGAACCACATCTCGGACATCCTCAATGTGGCTTTCACCATCATCTTCACCCTGGAGATGATCCTCAAGCTCATAGCTTTCAAGCCCAGGGTAAGTGACTGGGCCATGGGGACAAAACAGGAGCGACTTTTCCCTCCTACCTGAAGCCCTTCCGCCTTCTGCTCTCAGGCTGCTCATGCCTATGCTAAGCCTCCTGTCGTAGGCAGGCCTAGTGAGACCTCCAGAATGCTGGCCTTAGACAGATGCTCGCCACTGCATCGGTGAACCCACTCACATTCCATGCCTTCCTCTCTGTGTCTGGAGCTCAAGCCTCAAGCTAGGAGAAGATCTTGTTTTGTTTCTTAGGCTCCCAAATCTATTCCCACGGTTCCACCTTAATCCAATTGTGTTCTGTTCTGTCAAACTCTGGACAGAAATTTTAAGTGGGGCTCTGGAGGTGAAAGTTCTAGACTAAGCTCTCAACCAGCCTCTTAACCACGAGATGCTCCAGAACAGCAGCTCTCAACTTGTGGATCTCAACCCCTTTGGGGGTCACATATCTGATTTTTACATTATGATTCACAACGGCAGCAAAATTACAGCTATGAAGCTGAAACAAAATAATTTTATGATTGGGGGTCACCACAGCATAAGGAACTGTATTATAGGGTGGCATCATGAGGAAGGTTGAGGCCGTAGTTCAGAGGATGAGAATGAGAAATCAGAGAGGATTAGGAAGTTGGGATGTTGGGATGCTGGAACCCTGGTCTGCCCAGAAGCTTGATGGGTGCCTCCCATCCCCGCTGCCTGTCACAGCTGCTTTCACCCACAGCTAAGCCCTTGCTCTCCCATGACCTTCCTTCCCAGGGCTATTTTGGAGACCCCTGGAACGTGTTTGACTTTCTAATCGTCATTGGCAGCATCATTGACGTTATCCTGAGTGAGATCGATGTGAGTACGGGATGGGCAGGGCCCTCACTGGGGTAGGGCTCTTGTTCTCCCTGCACATCTTTATGGAGTACCCATGGCAAGAATAACATGGTAGCCCGGGGTTAGAATGGGATAAGGCTTCTGCCTTCGAGAATCGGTACCCTCCAGAGCAGAATGATGCCTGGTGTGCCAGACTGATGTGGGTTTGCCCACACAGCAGAAATCAAGAACTAGAGCGGCAAGCAGAGGTCATGAGGGGCTAAGTTAAGGAAGACGTAAGAGGTGGCGGGGGAGTTGAAGAGGGTACCAAGTCCAAGGGAGGGAATCTTCTGGAGATATGTGGGAGAGGATGAACAGAAGTCAGACATGCTGGGGTGACTCAGGAGATCCAGATGGACCGGCAGAAGAGAGAAGGGGTCTGAGCATGGCTGGGGAGAGTGTGGAATTCATGCGTGCACTCACCTGTTGAAAATCACCAAAGATTTTGAACAAGCCAGGGAAGGGTTAAATCTCGACTTTTGAGATGTTAATCTAAGGATGGAAAAGGTAGCTTTTCTCTAGGGATTCAGCCATTTGCACTTATTAAGCACCTACTAAATACCAGCCTGTGCTTCCCTTGTGTAGCTGTGGGTACTGGAGGCAGAGTGGGGAAACAACCTTGTAGGGGGCAGCAGACAGTAAATATTGCTGCTGGGCTATGAGAAGACAAGGAGGGTAAGGGGGTATCAAGAGCATAGTGGAGCCAAGATGGGAATAAGGCAGGGGTGAGTCATGCAGCCATGGGAGATACTGCTGTAGAGTGAAAGGAGAGTATGCAGAGGGCCTGTGAGAGGAGCAGAGAACAGCAGGAGGGCTATGCAGCTGGAACCAGGAACAAAGATATGAACACTGAACACTGAACACTGTGGTCAGATCTTCGTGAAGGCCATAATGACACATTGGATTCTATTCTGAGAGAGTGAAGGACCCTTTGGAAGGTGTAAACACTATCAGACATTAGTTCTGATGGGATCGCTGGGGCTGCCCTGTTGAGCTTGTGCAGAGAGGGGCCAGGGCTGACCAGGGACAGCAGTCAGGAAGAGCTCCCAGTGGTCTGAATGGCAGAAAAGGGATTTGGTTGTAGGGATGGCGAGATCGGTCTCCTGGGATGTATTTTGAAGGTTGAGCAAAAGGAGAGAGAGAGGAGGCTAGAAGAGGAATCCCAAAGATCAGAGGTATAAAGCAAAAGACATGGTCCCCTTGGGTCATCACTGAGCCACACCCTGAAGCTAGGCCAGCGAGGAAGCCAGGGGAAGAGACAGAGAAGAACATTTATCTGTCTAAGCCGCTCTGACTGGGAATAGTGGGATCCTAAGGGTTAGCTCAGTCAAGGCAGGGGACTCAGGATGGGCCTCTTCTGAACTTCCTACCTCCTGGGCCAGAGCCCCGAGTTGGTGGGAGAGACAGATATTGAGCCAGGAGATGGCTGAGAGAGGGCCCAGCTGAGAAAAGCCTTAGTCTGTGAGGAAGGGGCCCTAGGCTGAGACTCCAAAAGCTCAGCCCTGGGGGAAATGGCACCTTCTGGGGACTTGGCTGCCACACCAACTGTCTGTTGTACTAGGGGAGGATCCTGGGAACCCTGCTCACCTCCTCACAGGATGGTGACAGACAGCTCCATCTGCTGAGGGCTGATAGGGGGTGGGCTCTGGGCAAACGTTGGAGGGGGGCAGGGGGATGTGTAGTGTGCATTTCCATCCGTGCTCAGCGTTTGCCAGGAAAACATTTATTTGTGGTCTGAGAGCCCCACTTGTCACAAACAGCCAGAAGAGAGAACACTGAATCATGAGAATAAATAGCCCCGATTCAAACAGTTCCTTCCCCAAGCCTAAGGCCCACATGCCAGAGCTGTTCTCCTGGCCGTAGAGCCTGCCATGTCTTTCCTTGGTTTTCAGAAATGGGAAATCTCCCTTACCGAGAACATGCGTTTGATACGTTGAGACTGATTTACGTTCCCGACACACAAACTAGGGAAAGGCCTTTCCTGTCAGTCAGAACTTCACTGCCAGTCCCCCGCCACCCTGTCACATGCTCCTCCTGGTCCTTGGAAATGTGGCTGATGTCACTGAACAGCTAGTGTCCGGTTTTATTTGATTTTTGTTGCAATAAGTGGCTACTGGTCAGGCTGTACAGGTAAAGGACGTGTTTGTCATCCGGCCACCCAGAAGACTCTCCCGGTGTGCACTGGAGCCTCTGAAGCCAGGTCATGTTCCGTAATCACTGGTTTCATGGGCTGGGTGGGTCCCAGCCGTGGCCTGTGTACAGCACGATTCTCTACATGAATCTGACATGAGCCAAGATTGAGGCCAGTGGTACAGGGAGCCTGATTGCTGGGACCGGTCTATCTGCAGGCACATGGGAATCCAGTGACTTACTTCCTTCACTAACCCAGGGCTCTAGAAGACTGGCAGCTCAAAACGGTAGCCAGGGAAAAGATAGCCACTCCCATACACCCAACCATGCGCTCTTAAGGAGCCAGGCTACTGAGATCTGAGCCCTCAATCCTAGCTCCAGTCCTGAGTCAGGGAATATCTGATGGGAGGAGGGGTCTCTAGTCTCCCCCACCCCCACCCACTTTGCCCCTGGAAAGTGGACCTCTGTGAGGGCAACCGCTCTGGTTACAGGGCACGAGGAAGAATCTACTTATAACGATGAGATATTTTCCAGTATGCCCTCTGCCAGGATGTCCCCTGAACCACATAACCCAGACCCAGGGAGAAGCAAGACCTTGCCACCCACAGACACCTCTCAAAGACGAGATGGGACCTGTCTCTGTCCAGTCTCCCCACCCCTCGTGTTCCCTTGCCCAGGTCTCTTGCCCCTCTCCACCCCTGACTGCGACCACGCCAGGTCTCCATCCTTTGCCTGTCTTTTTCTCTCTTTAACTCTCCTTGTGTCCGTTCTTTCTGACAGCTCTCTTCACCTCCCCCTACCCCATGTGTCTCTCTCCCCTCGTCTCTTTTCTCCACAGACTTTGCTGGCCTCCAGCGGGGGACTATATTGCCTGGGTGGAGGCTGCGGGAACGTTGTAATTTCAGGCTGCATGAGCCTGTTCAACCCTGCCCTGCAGCTTGCATGCCGAGCTGGCTGCATGGATCGCATGGGGTGGCCCCAGAAGTCAGGACTCCTTTCCTTAGAGCAGGCCCAGTGAGGGTTGGGCTTTGGGTAGAAGTGGGGGAGGGGGCTCTGTGGTGGGATATGCATGGATGTAATGGCTTCCTTAGAGAAATGGGTTGAGATTCTCCCCGTGCTCTCTCTCTCTATGAAAGCACTGTCTGTCACCAGACCTCCATGACAGTTTAGCAGGCCCAGGGAACAGGGCCAAAGCTGCCACCTAAGGAACAGAACAAGAGCTGGCCAGGGCAGAAGTTTGCCTAATTTACAACACTCAAGAGTAGCGTGGGGCAGGTGGGAGTGACCGCACTGAGAGTGTGGCAAACAGCTCAATACTGGACACTTCTGGCAGACATTACAGGCCACCAGATTCTTAGCTTTGTGACAGTTTACGGAGGAGAGATGAACAGAAAGCCAGAGGTGGGCCATGCTGCAGCTTCACCCCAGGAAGAATCCCTGCTCTGTTCCCAAGCACGGGCTTACTGCATAGCTTGGACGCCACACTCAACCATCTTGAGACACGTGACCCCAGAGCCCTGAATCCCAGGGTAGTCCAAGGCTATGAGACAATCAGGGCTCTGAAGTGGGTCTGGAACTCTCCTCCTGCTATGGGCATTTTACACACACACACACACACACACACACACAATGCGCAAGTGCACTGCATTTCCTGCCTGCCCTGACCCTTATCCCCGAGTGCCACCCCAGACTGACCTCTGGGGCTACTGCCCCACAGGACCCAGATGAGAGCGCCCGCATCTCCAGTGCCTTCTTCCGCCTGTTCCGAGTCATGCGACTGATCAAGCTGCTGAGCCGGGCGGAGGGTGTGCGCACCCTGCTCTGGACGTTCATCAAGTCCTTCCAGGTACGAGTGCCTAACAGGCCAGGGGTCCTGGAAACGGACCCGGAAATGCCACTAGCCCAGGGTGGGATCCCAAGGTCGCAGAGCCAGGCAGGTTCCTGGAGAGCGGAGGGAGGCCCAGGCTACAGGACCGAGGGCTGTGGTTCTGTGGGCTGCAGAGCAGGCAGGTGGAAAACTTAACTGTTGCTGCCTCCTCTCCGCACAGGCCCTGCCGTATGTGGCTTTGCTGATCGTCATGCTCTTCTTCATCTACGCTGTCATCGGCATGCAGGTGAGAGGCGCAGGGGCTCGGGTCAAACCATGAGTCTTAGGCAAGCTAGAGGGTGCATCTGTGGACCCAGAAAGACCTAACAACGTGCAACTGAAAGTTGGGCTTTCTCTGCCTTCCACTTGGCAGCAGTTCCAATAACAGAGGAAGTAGAACTGAGACCCAGAAGCTCTGGTGTTAGGAGCCAGGGTGTGGCCCAGGAGAGACCATAGCACATGAAGGGTATCAGAGGTCTCTAAGGCCTTAGCTAGAGGCCTTCCCCCAGAATCCCTCCCCAGATCTTGAGTAACTTAGTGCTTGCTGGAGAGAAATTGTCTGCCCGGCCTCTGGTTTGAGAGGAAGAACGTTACATGACCTAGAAAGGAATCCAATGTGTCTGGCTTCAGATCTGAGGTGGCCTGGAGTGAAAGGCGTTGAAAAGAAATAAGGGTCAGGGTGGGAAACAGGTCAAGCAGGAGACGTGTCAGGAGACGAGCTGAGGAAACGCTTGTCATCCTGGTTGCCTGTGCTTTGCAGATGTTCGGGAAGATCGCCATGGTGGACGGGACGCAAATAAACCGGAACAACAACTTCCAGACTTTCCCACAAGCTGTGCTGCTGCTCTTCAGGTACGAGAGCCCCTTGGCTTCACTGGGTTCTCCTCTGCAGTCCAGGCAGTGCTGTCCCACATAGGCCCTGTACTGGAGAGGTCCCTACCTGGCGTAATGTCCTGCTGTCACCGTTACGAAAACCATGCATTGATGTTTGGCGCTGAATTCCTCCTGAGTTCCAGAACGCTGCCTATTCATCATCCCACTGAAGCAGAGTTCAAAGGTCAAATGACCCATGAGACCTCAGCGACCCTTGACATTGATCTATGACATTTACTTCTGCCATGGTTCTGATTTTGGGTAAAAGTCCCCAACACACAGTCCAAGAAAGCTTTTCTGTATAGCTCAGCGCTACTTTAGTCCTGCATTTTGAAAAGGTGGAGGGGTGGGGGTGAGGGTTGGGGTTGGAACAGAGGGAATACAGCAAAGAGGGGGACACTGTGACCAAGCTTATGGGGATCCTACCTCGGGGAGCAGCCTGGTCCCTTTCACCCAGAGGACCTGGCAAACGTGCACAGGCCAGCGGTGTCTCTCCTCTGCTCAGGTGTGCCACAGGGGAAGCCTGGCAGGAGATCCTGCTGGCCTGCAGCTACGGGAAACGCTGCGACCCGGAGTCTGACTACGCACCGGGGGAGGAGTACGCGTGTGGCACCAACTTTGCCTACTACTACTTCATCAGCTTCTACATGCTCTGCGCCTTCCTGGTGAGACGTCTGCAGGCTCTGGCCAGGGCGGGGCTTGAGGGGTGAGGGGGACTGGAAACTCTCGTTAGACTGTCCCTTGTTCTGACCTTTTGGGGTGTCTTTATTTTGTGGGCTCTTTTTTTCTTTCTTGCTCCAAATGTGTCACGAGACATTTTTCACTGCGCGTATGATGTCCTTAAATATATACTAGACACATTACATATGGAGTTTACAATCAGGAGGACGGCGATGAGGCACTTAAGAGGGAGGTCCTCCCCCATAGAGACATTTAACACTAACTCTTCCTCAGCACAGAGAGATGTTGCGTCAGAAGACCACCGAGACTCTAAACTGAGTGTCCAAAGAGAACCTAGCTAGGGTCAGAAATAGCATCAAATCCTTTGGAGACAGCCGGGCTGTCCATAAGGAAGGTGTCCACTGGGCCCCTTAGGCTGGTGCTCCTTTTTATTCCGCATATTCACCCCAAACCTTTAAATGTATGGTTACCCCTGCACATGGCCAGGTGCAGGGGGAAGAAACATGAACAAGACCTAGTCCTGGCTCTGATGGAGTGAGTTCATGTCTGAGCACGCATGACAATTCAAAGGACCCCCCCCCCCAGTGTAGACTGGAGAAGTGAGAGGGGCGTCAGTCATGCCCAGGAGAGGCAGAGTAGCTCTGAGAGACCAGAATCGCTCCCAAAGGGTGCCCTAGTCCAGTTTTAACAAATGATCACCAGTACCAGAGCGCACCCTGGGCAGGAACAGAGGCAGGGCTCAGCCTTGTGTGTGGAACAGCACGTGGTGTGTGCTGGAGGACTGGATGGAGGGAGGAGACCCAGCCCAGTCTGTCCTGTTCCCCACCCCCACCCTGACACCGGTCCCTGCATCCCCTGCCTGTGCTGTGGGAGCCCCTGTCTTTTTGCAGATCATCAACCTCTTTGTGGCTGTCATCATGGACAACTTTGACTACCTCACAAGGGACTGGTCCATTCTGGGCCCTCACCACCTGGATGAGTTCAAGGCCATCTGGGCTGAGTACGACCCGGAGGCTAAGTGAGTCTTTGCGCGGTGCTGGGTGCCTACCAAACTGCCCACTCTTCCACCCTAGCGTCTCCTCTAGAGTCTCTCTCTTCTCCCTTAATCTGCCCAAGGTTCCAGTCTGGGAAACAGCATGTCTCAAAACTCGAAGGGACCCCTCCAAAGTGTAACTCCCTAATTTTCTGAGGAAGGGGGTCGCCCAGCTTCTAGTTGGTCACTTAGTATTCAGGAGTGAGGACTGAGATCTCAGTACATCACAGGCACACAGGGCCTGGCTGCTCACCGTGGGCTCCACTTACCAGCTGTATTGGAGGCTGATTCCAATGCAGAGTCCCAGGCCACACTCAGACTGTCTGAGTGAGAGTCCCCACTGCTGTTAGCCTGATCCCTGGGCCATCTGCCTGCACCTCAAAACATGGGAGGCATTTTCCTAGTCCTCTTATAGAAAAAGTGGTAAGATCACATTTACTGAATGTTCCCCAGCACGATGTATGTTGGCTCCTCTGAGTCTTCTAACAAGATGGTGCAGATCCTCTAGTCATTCCAGTCTCAAAAATGAGCAAACTGAGGTGTAGAGAGATTAAACTGTCCTGAGTCACACAGTAAGTGAGGATACCAAGATTCAAGGCAAGTCTGTCCAGAGTTCTTGGCAACTGCTCTCTAAAATGCTTCCAACAGGGACAGTAAAAACTTCTGGGGGTCGAGAGTTGGAGAGCTGGCTCAGAGGTTAAGAGTGTTTGCTGCTCTTCCAGAGGACCCAGGTTTAATTTCCAGCCCCCATAGGGCAGCTCACAACTGCCTGTAACTCCAGTTCTAGGGGATCTAACACCCTGTTCTGAACTCTGATACTTAATACATGTGGTGCATAGACATGTACACAGGCAAAACAATCTACACATAAAATAAAAGAACAAAAACCCACCTAGGGGCTGGAGAGGTGGCTCAGGAAGAAGACCCATTATCCAGATCCAATGATTCACACTGTAACCCCAGCTCCAAGGGATCTGTCACCTCCTGATTTCCATAGGTACCTGAACACACAAGGTATTCACTCATGCAGACAGACAGAACACACACACACACACACAACCATTTTTTAAAGATTTGTTTATTTTATGTATATGAGTACACTGTAGCTGCCTTCAGACACACCAGAAGAGGACATCAGATCCCATTACAGATGGTTGTGAGCCACCATGTGGTTGCTGGGATTTGAACTCAGGACCTCTGGAAGAGCAGTCAGTGCTCTTAACCACTGAGCCATCTCTCTTTGCTTCTATTGCTATTGCATACTCTTAACTGGGCTGTGGCTCAGTGATAGAATACTTGCCTGTCATGTGAGAGACTCTGGGGGCTCAATTCCAAGTGTGTGTGAGAGTGTATGTGTGTGTGTGTGTGTGTGTTTCTGTGTCTGTGTGTGAGTCTCTGTGTGTGTCTGTATCTGTGTGTCTGTGTATGTGTCTGTGTGTGTGTCTGTTTGTCTGTGTGTGTGTCTGTTTGTGTCTGTGTGTGTGTCTGTCTGTATCTGTGTGTCTGTGTGTGTGTGTGTGTCTGTTTGTGTGTGTGTCTGTGTGTGTGTCTGTCTGTGTCTGTGTGTCTGTGTGTGTCTGTCTGTATCTGTGTGTGTGTCTGTCTGTGTCTGTGTGTCTGTGTGTGTCTGTCTGTATCTGTGTGTCTGTGTGTCTGTGTGTGTGTGTCTGTCTGTGTGTGTGTCTGTGTATGTGTCTGTGTGTGTGTCTGTTTGTCTGTGTGTGTGTCTGTTTGTGTCTGTGTGTGTGTCTGTCTGTATCTGTGTGTCTGTGTGTGTGTGTCTGTGTGTGTGTCTGTGTCTGTGTGTGTGTCTGTTTGTGTCTGTGTGTGTGTGTGTCTGTGTGTGTGTGTCTGTGTGTCTGTGTGTGTGTCTGTGTGTGTGTCTGTCTGTGTGTGTGTCTGTCTGTGTGTGTGTCTGTGTGTGTGTGTGTCTGTGTGTCTGTGTGTGTGTCTGTCTGTGTGTGTGTGTCTGTGTGTGTCTGTCTGTGTGTGTGTGTCTGTCTGTGTCTGTGTGTCTGTGTGTGTGTCTGTCTGTGTCTGTGTGTCTGTGTGTGTCTGTGTGTCTGTCTGTCTGTGTCTGTGTGTGTGTGTGTCTGTGTGTCTGTCTGTGTGTTTGCATGCATGCATGTCTGTCTGTCTCACGCAGCATTTAGTTTATAGACAGTATGGGGTCTGCAAACGCCACGGCCATCAGCTTCACAATCCATGTGAGGCAAGAAGGGAATCCTGTTCGCGACTCAGCAGGCAGTGCTGGTTCTAACTTTAGAGTCTGACACTGGGCAGTTTATTTTAGGCATATTTAAGCAAAGTACAATTTGGGAAGAAGAGTTTCCTGGTGTAACGTAATCCCATGTGCACAGTAAGACATAATTACATCAAAGCTCTTCTCAGAGGACATGTCCCTTGATCCCTGAA